>NC_071105.1:35007500-35360000 GCF_024256425.1 Clarias gariepinus
CAGAAAGCTGAAAGGCTTTTGGATTTGGCAAATTAAACAACATTTCAGTACTTTCAGCACCACTGTTGTATGTGGTGAATAAAAGACCAGCGAATATAAGAAATTATTGAAATGCCTTACAATTCATGTCCATAATGTGTGTATGATTTTTTTTTTTTTTACTTTTTTCAAATCAAAATGAACATAATTCAGTCACATTTAAATTTGTTTTGCTTGTTAGATTTTATAATGATTTTATAATGTTCTCATGAGGCCAGACTGTTTCATGGATTCCGCCCTCCATTAACCTACAAACCCCTACAATCCTACATAATTACAATGTCTGTATCTGAAATCTGTAACAAGTTTCAGTACCTGGAAATTTACTTTGATTTAAAGGTATCCCACATGCACTTGTACAGTATATGACCCTACATAAAGGATGCATGCTCAAAGCACAAAAAACACTTTTAAGGTGTGAATATACTAATAAAGGCGCCTTAATGGAACCACTGCTCATGCGGTCATGAATTGATTAGGTAATTAATTTTTTCTCTGTTTTATTCTGGATTTTAAGTAGATGGGGCAGCGGAGCAACACTAAGGTCACAGTTAGCTGATGCCCAAGCAATCCTGACTAATCTAAGATTTAAGAGTATATGGATCTGGCAGTACCTGCTAATATGTGTGTATATGTGATATACGGTATATATCAAATGTACTTTAAAGAACTACTTTAAAGAGTTCAGTTTTCACTTCATGGCTGTTTTTCTTTGTAAGAGTGATTTTTTTTTTTCTTCTTTTCTTTAAAGCAAGTAAAACATGATGCCAATTTACACTGGCATTTGTTCATGTACTTTAACATGTGCACACACAATCAGGAAAATTGCAAGTCCTTACTTCAGCAGACAAAAAAAGTGCTAACAATAGATGAATTAAAGGTTACCAACAATATATGATGAATGTCATACCACAGCAAATTACTGAGAGAAAAGTCCTAATGAAGGCGTTTGCAGAAAAACCAGAGGCCAGTCAATAATTAGAGGTGCCACGCTTGTACTCGCTGTCTCCCGACTTCCCTCTTTGCTGTTTTCCCGCCACTTTAATTGCACAGGTTAGAATCCTTTTAACAATATGATTTCTTCCATGTGGTTTGACTGATGCAAGGTGTGTGCATTTACAGTAAGTTTAATGATTTATAAAAAATACAGTATCGTTCTTGTGATTAGCCTGAAAGTTAGCAGCACATGTTTAACTTTGTGTTTCATGGAGATTCAATGATTGTGGTGCCACCATCAGCATGTGAATGCAATTGACATCTTGTGCTTAAAACCTTCTTTTCTGATATGATTTTCTAGTCCTGAAGGAGTTCCCATATGCCCATTCAAAACTAATCACCATTTGGATGATTACATATAAACAAATAACTAAAGGCATTTAATTGGATAATTACGATAATGACAATCCTAATTAATGTAGTTTCTTAAGATAAAACATGTTAGAAGATGTACCTCATGGTTGTGTTGAGGTGTTTCACAAGAGCCCCAGTATTACCCTGCATTAAGCAAAGAAAACAACTAAGGTATTGGGCTAACCTGTCTAATGGACTTGTCTATTATTATAACCTGCACGGATTGGGCTAAACCATCAACTGCAACAAAAACATGTGGTTGAAAAAAATCGTAAATGAGCATGATGGGAGATCGCTTCAATGCTTGGTGGTGTTGCTTCTTGAAATTGAACTGAAAAAGAACTCACAGGATTGGAACTTAACCGCTGTATGGCCATGAAAAAAGGCTTGTTAGTGAGAAAAAAAGCTTCCCTTTGTAGAGACTTTGGTACAATGTAATATAATTACTATTGTGTTACAAAAAATAGTCAAAATAAAGAAAACTTCTTGAATGAGATGTCATGTCCAAACTTTTGATTGACATTGTGTATATACATACAGTACATTAAAATGAGACCTCGGACCTCCAGTGTCCAGGGTTTAATATAATAAATCGTTACCATATTCTGTGATTTCCAAAGACTTTCAGGATACATCAATTTTCATTTCCAAATTCCCTATAGAATAAGTAAGTAAGAGTGAGCATATGTACATTTCTTTTTCACCCAAAAGAAACCAACATTTAGAAACCAGGTGTGGGTAAATGAGGGTAATTATCAGGCAGGTGTTACTAATGAAATGTGCAAATTTAGTTAATCATCACGATGTGTGACTACCCCTTTAAAATCATTAGTATGCCATTAATATTCTCCTCCCTTTAGCATGGACGCTGGTTAACCAGATGTTCCATATGTGTTGATTCGATTCTTACATGAAGTGCAAAATGCAGCCATAGTGATGAAAGAAAGCTTGTAGTGCATGAATGATATTGTTTCCTGAGATGGGTTAATACATTTTTTTAATGGTTACTCGCATGTTTCCTTAGATTCATTGTTGGGCGGGTGGGGGGGGGGGATGTTGGGGGGGGGGAGTATACCATAAACTTAACTATCTGTCCTTGCACTTTAAATATACTTGAACTAATGCATATAAGATGCATCTCTTTGATCCTCCTGAAGAGTCCCAGCTGTATGTGAATCGCTACTGAGATGCTGATTGAGATTATTTATTTTTGCAGTAAAGAAATAATCACACAAATAAGACATCAAAGGTGGATCAAGAATTAATATATGCATGCTGAAAAAAAATATTTCAAGTGCTCTGGGACAAAGGAGAGAAAAAAATATTTTTTAGAAAGGCTCAACTATAGGAGATCAAAACTTACAACATTCTGAATGAAATGCACTGTAGCGCGAAAAGAGGCGGTTTACATTGTGAGACGTCCCCTATTTAAAGGGGCTTCCCTTTCTCATGCTGATCCTCCTCATTGACCCTCCTCAACCCGAGGCCAGATTTGGTCCTGAGTCTGGCCCAGGATCCTGGATGACTTACGAGGTATGTTCTGGATGGTTGGCATTGTCTGTGTGCCAGCTCTGAGCATACGTCATGGGCCTGGACACCAGTGAACTGGTATCATATTCACTTCTTCGTCCCCGCCCAACTCTGTGGGTTTCAGCAAATTCTGCGTCATGGAAAGCACCTCCAATATGGCAGATCTGGCTCACTGCTGTATTTAAAAAAAAAAAAAATAAAGCAATAATAAAAAACTGTGTAGAGTTTCAGTGTAATAAGTTTAGCAGGTTTTTTTTATTTATTTTAAGTCTGTTAAGTAAAAGTAAAAATCAAAAAGACAACGAAAAGAGACAATAATTAAAAAATTTTAATTTTAATTTAAATATTTTTAAATTAAGTGCTTTGCAATGCTAACCTACATCCGTCTGCAAGCACTCCACTCTTCAATGTAAATATTTCCCTGACTGTGGAACACGTTTTAAAATTTCATTTCTTGCACTCTTTTTTGTTAATTCATTAAATTATAACTAGACTAATGAATAAGTAAACAGACAACCAAATGAATAAAGAAACGCAGCTCATCAGATGAACTGGATGAAACCCTTATTGGTTTGTACTAGCCAGGCTCCTTCTAATTGATTATTAGATATTCGCATGACCAAAAAAAAAACAAAAAAAAAACGAGGGTGTGAATTAAAATAAAACGGACGAATACGCTGTAAATAAACCCAACATGAGCTCTTGAGTCGACGGCTACGTTGTAAACCAGGTAATCAAGAGGCTCTTCGGGGAGAACCGTTCCCGCGGACACGCCGAGGCGAATAAATGAAAATTATAGCGTCTCTGTGTTCTCGCATTATAATATAACAAACACATTAATTCCGTTTACAGGCTGATCTTTGGCTTGTAATTCAAGTAGCTGCGGACTGCTTTTGAAAGACGTGCAATCCAGTTAAAGTCAATAAAGACGGTGGGATTTTTGAAATGAAGTATAACACAGCAATAACTTCTGACAATAAGCAACAATTTTTCCACCACTTAAACACACACACGGAGTGAGGGAGAGAGAGAGAGAGAGCAGTACGGAGTTTATGATTTAACATAAAGAGAAAAGAAGAGAAAAAGAGGGAAATGAGTGAGGAAGAAAGAAAAAAAAAACAAAGAATAAAGGAAGAATAAAATTTCCGAAGAAAGAGAAAAAAATGGAATGAATAAATGAAAGAAAGTGAAGGAGAAAGACACAAATGTGAGAAAGAACGAAAGGAAAAAAAAAGGAAGAAAATTGTAAGCTGAGTCAAACCTGCTGGATTGTCTGATCGCTGGGGTATTTTTCTAATTGATATTTGTCTCTCATGGCCTGAAGAACCGCACATCAATCATCCCGGAGATGCTCGTCTCGTATCTGTTATTGGTATTGCAATTTAGGAATTCGGATACCTTTGATTAACCAATATCTTTGCCCCACCCTCTTTTTTTTTTATATATATATATAAAAATATATATTTATTGTTTTTTAATCACTTTGTGTAGACCTGGCCTCATATCTCCTAATAAATAACATCACACACAGATCAGAATGCCTCAGAAAGCTTTGATGTATCCACATTACAACGCTTTATATTAAATTACATATTTCATTTATGGATGGATGATGGCCACAGGCTTTCTGATTCGCCCGTCTTTAATCCATCACCCTTCCTCCTCCTCCTCCTCCTCCGCCTCCCCCTTCAGCTGCAACACGGGCAGTAATATGATTAATGTAAATGACGTTTCATTGTTCTTTCTTATTTACATTCCACTCTATTGACAAAAGTTCAGGGTGAGTTATGGAGTGGGTTGCTTCATTATCGTATTACCTAACTACAGTCTGCAGATGGGAGTGATGGCTCAATAGCGCTCTGGGATAATAACTCCGGCATTCTTAATAATCACGCTGAGAGCATTTTGACTGCTATTCTAAGCGAAAAGAAAAACACAAGCAGCACTTCTTTATTATTAGACTTCAAATAACTTGAACCTCAACCTTGAACCCGGGATTCGAGAAAGTTCTATGATTTCAGGTCCCTTCCAGCTTTCAAGCAAATGTATGACACCTTAGAATTTTTTTTTAAACGTTTGAAACTTTATACCTTCATCCACAGAAACTGTACAATGTCAGAGACTTGACCTCAGCAGTCCATGCACACCTAGGGGTAATTTAGCTCACCTAGTGAGAAGGAACTAGAGAACCTGAAAGGAAACCCATGTGGGGAAATGACATGTGAAAACTGTTGGATAACTTGTCGCTATTTTGGAGGAGAGACACTTCTGTCTGTGGGAACTGTACACACAATTATTCACCAACACCACTTGCACATTACAGGAACTCAGCTGAAAGTTATTAGTTATTAGTCCTGACCTCACTCTAAGCTATTTCCACATGTTTGGAGCCATTAAGGTAGTTCCTGGAAGGCCAGTGTTTCATATATGAATCAGGTCTGATCATGGTCCCGCAGTACTGAGAAAGCTCAGCAGGGGATCATATAGAGAAATAAAAGGAGTTTTTACTCTCATAACTGTGTTCTGTTATTCTGTGCAATCAAAGTCTCGGTTTGACCCGAACGCACTTCATAAAATATTTAATCATGCTAATTTATTTTGTGCAAACAATGGCCAAGTATTATTCAATTTGCATAAAAAAAAAAAAAAAAACGACAGGCCATACGAAGTGCTTATTTTATTTGATACTTGATTTTTTTTATATCACAAATCAATCAGAATATTTCTCAAAGTCATGAAAACAGCAACATAGTTTCAAATTAGTTATGTATGTCCACCTTTCAAAAGGAGTCTGGAAAATGGATTTCTTTCCATTTATCTTATAAATCACACACACAGAGACATACTGTACAGTACAAATGTTACGAATGTACAAACAACAAGTAATCAAAACGTTAAGGGTTTATTAGTTTTGTGCATAACTGAACCATTGAAAATCTCTACAGATGTTTGGAGACCTGATCTCAGATCATAACTTTGGCTTTATTTCAGCGTTTCCATTGAGAACAGCCGGACGTTTTTTTTTTTGTTTTTTTTTACCATTTTCCTGTGAATAAACCCTGTAAAAGCTTGAAATTATTTCATAAAATATCTCATTGATCTTTATTGAGCTATGGGTTTGTGTTGGTTCGCTTGGATGAACATAACGGCACAAGGGAGGGAAAAAGGCCTATTGTATTTTAATAACGTTATACAACAAAAATAATCTCACAGGGACAATTGAACTAAAACGAAGTCCTTTGAAGAGTTCACACACGCTAACAGAGTGTTAAACACATTGGTAACATCTGACCATCACTGGAGGACATTTTTGTCATTTCTTCCAAACCCGCACATAAAAAGAACCTTGGCACCAAGTCGCGCGAAGCCAGATATTGACAGCTTCCCATATGGCGTCTGTTTGAAGGAGAGAGAAAAGCGAGGGGAATCTGCAATCAATAACACAAATCCGTCTACCTATTTACAGATCTACCACTTCAAACCCCGTCCCTTAGCACACCACATAAAAGACTTTCATTTTCATATCCCCTTTCATTCCTCTCCTAATGCCTCACACACCCTCTCCAATCGTCCTCTGTCATGAATCACATCAGACACCTTACCAGTTTTTTTTTTTCTTTCAGTACGAGATTGGTCCTCATTACCAGCAATCCCTGTAACTACCCAGGCATTATAAAACCTTTAGAGAAAATCCACCACTAAAGCCTCCAGTAGGTCTAATAAGAACCTGATGCTGCATAAGAGGTGTGTGTCATTACCTTTACCACTGCACAGATGCAGTCAGGAGGACACACACACACACACACACACACACACACACACACACACACACACACACACACACAGAGAGCTCTAGCTGTAATGAACACAACTTGTTTCAGGCACTAATTGCACAAGGGCAGGTTCTTAAACATCAGTGCAACTTTTCAAACCCTTTCTTCCACCTAGCTAAAGCAGAGGGCAATTAAAGTCCAACAGGATTAAACACACATATAGACACATACAGTATGTACCAGCATGAGCATGCGCGCACACACATATACACACACACACGCGCACGCACATACGCACACACACACACACACACACAGAATTGCACACAACACTACTACAATTATCATGATTTAAGAGAAAGAAAAAGGGGTAAAAAAAAAAAGAAAGATACAATGAAAAAAATAGAAATGAAAAAATTTGAAAAACAAAATATAAAAAAAGAAGAAATAAAAAGATTTAAAAAGTAATTTAAAAACAGAAGAAAGTGCACTCAGAAATGACTTGTCAAACTTCTACATATTGATATTATCTGTTGCGCCAATACATTTGTGTAAATATATACTGTATAAAAACCACCAACAGCAAGGCTCGTACCCCGCATCCTCAGATCCCCAAAACCAACAAACCATCTAGAGCCTTGGCCACCTGAGCCACTAATTTTAATGCCAGTATTTTTTTATAATTTATGATATTTTATATTTTTATAGTACAGTATACATTTATTTATTCGCCAGAATTTATATTTGTTTAAGTTCCCTTTTTTTTCTTAAGTGGAAATTCTGCCCTTAATATGTTTGAGCATGAGTCATGGAATGAAAGTAAACAAGAAGGAAAGAAAGAAGTTCCATGTTCGTCGGACATTACAAAGAATTATTAAAGATTTAATTCCATATTAATTCCTTTCATCAATAAAAATTAAAAAAATAAAATAAAATAAACCTAGGGAAATAGGTTTGAGGAAAGAAATTATGTAAAAAAGAAAAAAACAAAAGATTAAACAAAGAAAAGAACAAGGAATTAAAGAAAAAATATGTAATTATTATTTATGTAATTATTTAATTTATTTAATTTATTTAAACTAATTGTAAATAAAACCATTTCTTTTAGATTTAAAAAAAAAAAAACAGAATGAAGGAGGGGAGGAAAAAGAGAATAAGAAAAAGAAAAAAAAGAATAAGAATAAAAAATAATTTAAAAAAAGGAAAATAAAAAAATGCTAAAACTTTGGAAAAGAAAGAATAAAAGAAAGAAAGATTGAAAAAAGAGAGGAAACATATTTAGCTTTTTTATAAAAAAATAAACGAAAGAAAATAGATGGAAAATATTGATACAAAACAGGGCCAACAAAATGCAAGAGAAAAAAAAAAGATAATCAAGGAATGTGTGAGCAACAAGTTAACAAACAAAGTACAAAAAACTAAATAATAAATGAAAGGATACAAAAAAATGAAATTAGTAAAACAGGACAGAAGGTGGAAGAAAAGAATTAGAAAATAAATAAATAGAAAAAAAAGAAAGAAAAAAGAAAGAAAGAAAGCTGGGTTAAAACAGAAGCACTATGGGAGTTTTGTGTGTAAAAGTGAGATCTGTCTCATGGTGTTTCTCTGTCAGTCTAAACGTTTCTTTACACACACACACACACACACACACACACACACACAGAAATGTAAACCCAAGCCATGTGATTCGACTCGTCCCCAAACCAGAGAAAGCTTTACTCCAGACATCCTGTATATTTTTTCACATGTGTTTAATGACGTGAGCGTGAAGGCCGTCACTCCCCGAGGAATAAACCACTCTGTCTTCTTTTATTAATCTTTCTCCACTCCTGAGAGTCGCCCAATCATTACGCTTCAGAACTGATTATGACTCTGATCAGATTAGTCAGGAAAAGCGGCTTGTTTTCCCAGACTCCTCAGTCTCACGCGCCCACTGTGAATCATCATTAGCATCGAACGTGTACAGTAAGTGCTTCTGGGAAAATAAAGAAATGTTTTATTTTTGACTCTGAGTTCAGTCATTTGGTGGTGGGGTAATGTGGGCTTACCTCAGCCTGAAGTGCTCAGAGAGGGAGGGAGGGAGGGAGGAAAGGGAGGAAAGGGAAGGAAGGTAGGAAGGAAGGAAACTAAATTTACATAATCAGGTTTTCTTACAAAAAAAGTACCAAAAATGGGAGGAAATGTTAAAGGAAGGGAGAAAAAGAAAGAAAGAAAGAAAGAAAGAAAGAACAATAAATGTGCATTATCCGCATTTCTTACAGAAAGTAATAAAGGACCAAAGAGAAGAAAGAAAATGACAAAGAAAAGAAAAAAGAAAGAAAGAAGGAGAGCAAAAAGTGTATCACTGCGATTTTTTAAACAAAAAAAAAAAACAAAGAAAGGAAGACAAACGAAGAAAAACGGTGAGGAAAAGAAAGAAAAAACAAAGAAAGAAAGAAAAAAATATAAATAAATAATTTTGAAAGAATAGACAAAGGAATAAAGAAGGAGAAAATATGAGAAAGAAATTTGTGTTTAGACTCAGCTCAAGTGGGAGGAACTAAATGCAGTCTGACTCCACCCCTGGTCTTTAGCCTCTTCAGTAAGTGGTACTTGTAGGTCCTAGTTGTGAATATACAGGTTACTGATGATAACTGCTATAAGCTGGTACCAGGACCTGGACGTTAAACTGGAGCTCATGTCACAATGTACAAATGCTAAGACTTCACAACCAGCCTGATAGAATCCTGCAGGTTCAGGGTATGTGTATTATTTCTTCCTCTTCTGTCCTTGGCTATTGATTACTCAGGCCAGAGACAAGATCGATGTGATTGACTCTCTATAAATGAATGAGAGTGAGCTGTCTTTAATGAGACGAGTGAGAGATTTAGAGTAAAGTTTTAAACTGAGACGTGCTGTTTCACCTGAACATCAACATGCAGCTGATCACACATTCGCAGGTTCCAAGTTTTTTATTCTAAAAGTAGTTTTTGTATTCACAAAGGAACATTGATGTTATGTAAGAAATAACCACTGACAGGGGATCTGTTTATGAGAAAATCAAGTTAATAACACTAAAAAGATTGTTCGTTTGTTTGTAAATGTCAAATCAAGTGATTTATCTCTGCCTGTCAAAAAGCTCTAAGACTGGAGACTCCTTCCTTAAAATCTAAATAAAATCCTATCTCACTGAAAATATTTAATGTTGAGAAAAGAAAGAAAAAAAAGAAAGATCACAAGCACAAAAGACAGAATAGAGAAAATGTATGTTTATCATATTAAATGAAAAAAAGAGGAAAAAATAACACACAGATTTTATTTAGTCCTTTAGCGCTGATTACATTTGTTTATTGTTTACAAATGTAGTTTGTAACTAGTTTATTTGTCCTCTGAACCTGTCTGACCCATCCTGGTTGGAGATCTCATCACATGGATGCCCGGTGTGTCCCTTTGGGATGCGTCCAGTGTCTGGGGACGGTTTCACTCTACCATAAAGACGGTTCTGACCTCGACTGATGTTGACAGCTGTTTCTTGACTTGGCTGCAGTCGCTCGATAGTTCAGGACTGGAATTTCCTACAAGTCTACCTGAGCCTCCAATAATTACCTGGACTCCATATTAACATCAATTAACATCAACTGTTATACTGAACTGCCTGCCAACTAACACACTGTATGAATGCAGATCAATTCCTGCTCTCTGTTTCACCCAGATGAGGATGGGTTCCCTGTTGAGTCTGGTTCCTCTCAAGGTTTCTGCCACTGTCGCCGTCGTCCTCGGCTTGCTCATCAGAGACAATCTTATCATTTTGATTTATACACATTCACATTCCATACCAACATTGTTATGTCTCGACCTGAGCGACTGAAGCAACCTCAGATCATAACTCTGCCTCCAGAGGCTTGTACGGTGGACATTATGCATGATGGTGTGCATCGCATTGTGGGCTTCCCTTCTTCATCAGACCACATGCCCCTTTTCCATCGCTCCAAGTCCAATCTTTTTTCTTCCTACAGTAGCAAACAGAAGCCTTTTTTTGTCTGATTAGACTCACTAACAAGTGGTTTTCTTATGGACACACAGCATGTTTAGTCTCAATCCTGTGAGTTCTCATCGCACTCTGTGTGTATGGAAGTGCTCTTATCTTCCCTATTAAACATATTTTTTTTTTTTACCATTGAGAGTTTTAGTGTTTATGTGATCTCTATTTGTGATTTCTTTCTTACTGATCACATTTCTTCCAGATATTTGACAATTCAGCTCCGACCTTCCAGGTTTTAATAAGATGTTGAAGGGTTCTCAACCCAGTTCCAGTTAATTCAAACCTCCTTTGTTGTTTTCTTATTTTGTCAGTGTATTACAAATAAAAAAGAGCAATAAATACATAAATAAATAGAGAGAAAGAAAGAAAGAAAGAAAGAAAGAAAGAAAGAAAGAAAGAATACATTCTGATTTTTAAAAAGACAGCAGAACAAAGAAATAAAAAGAAAATTGACACTATGTTACAGATTTACAGATGTATTAAATGAAAGAGATAGATAGATAGATAGATAGATAGATAGATAGATAGATAGATAGATAGATAGATAGATAGAAATGCACATTATCATAATTTATTTAAAAACAAGTAAAAAGAAATCACCAATAAAAAAGAAAAAAGAGTAAGAAACAGAAATAAAAACCTGAAAAAATTACATCATGATTCATTAGGTAAATACACATTAATATAATTTATTTAAAAAAGAGAAGGAAAGAAAGAAAGAAAGGTAGTAAGATTTGAGAAGTCAGTGGTGCTGCGGTAAATGTGTATTTAGCATAAACATACATAACAGCCTTAGATAGGCCAGAGGGTGTGTGTGTGTGTGTGTGTGTGTGTGTGTGTGTGTATGGCTTGCATGATCTGGCCCCTTGTTGATGAGATGTTCTCGGTCTGGTAGCTCCAGGGAGAAAGCAGATTGAAATTATTTGGCTTCTTCATAAGGCATACACTGCTGGAAATAAACACAGGATGACCAGTTCATAGTCAGGGACCTGTTTCTTTCTTTGTGTAAGTGTGTAAGTGTGTTTTTTTTTTTTTTTTTTTTTAATTGTTCCGTCATGGTAGCTCATGGGTTAACGCTCAGTGCTAATAACTGGAGGGACATACGTTCAAGTTAGAAGAATTCTAAAGATATTGGAAGTTACCCAAAGTCCATCCATCTTCTCCTCATACAGGATGACAAACTGCTCTATTAGACAACTGAAACAGAGAGCATGTAGCTTTGTTAAGAAATCCAGATTGTATAAATATTTAAATTACTCCATCCATACACAAGCCCTCCCCCTTTGTTTGGAAAACCTATATAAGGTTTCATTGCTGTGCTGTAATTCCCTTGGCATACATTTCCATATATTTGCATATTTGCATATGATTGGCTCTTCTGTTTTATGATGCAATAACACTTACCTGTCACAAGCACGATATTGAGTTTTTAATACTAAAATCAAAATATGGACAATATTTACAGTCACATTTTCCAAAATATTTCTTTGTTTTAAAACATGCTGTTTAAGGTATCTGCTAAAAAGAGATTATTATTATTATTATTATTGGTAATAATCTTTGTTATAAATATTTGTAGTAGTATTATGGCCAGTGGTGGCTCTGGGTTGCTAATTAGAGGTTAAGAATTTGAGACCTGGTTGACACTGTTGGGTGCGACTCATACTGTACAACCCAACCAGTGCCTGTCCCAAGCTCAGTTAGAAAATGGAAGGGGTTGCAACAGGTAAGGCATTTGGCATAGAGATATACAGTAATAATAGTACATACTATTAGTATTACAGCCAAAAAAAAAACAGTAAAAAAAATTGAGCAAGAAATGTAAACCATGAAGCAATGTCCACTTGCCGTCCAGAACATTGAGCGGCAGATACTCACCACCATGGAGATATGTCTGTCATTTCTGTGAAGGTTATTTACAGGGTCAGGTTGCCAGCTCCACTATATCTGAGCACTTAAGGGTGAAGGACCTTGCTCAAGGGTCCAACAGTGGCACCCCATTCACATCGAGGCTTGAACCGGAGACATCTTGAATAGCAGTACAACACCTTATCCGATGGAAATAACCCCGGCAACGTAGTTAGGATAAACGTAAATTTTATTATTATTATTATTATTATTGTGTTCACTAAATGTTTAAAGACAAAGGTATGACATTTTTGCATGTCACTATAATTGGTATGGGGCAGTATTTCCAAAACGCTCATATAACCAAAACTTCAGGAATACATACAATACAGGAACTTGATACCCATTTTATATACAGTACATCAGAAATCATACCCAATCATACCCAATCAGTAATTACACTGATTACTGGGAACATTCTTTGGCAACACGTGGTAACCATTCTAGAAAAAACAAGTTTTTGAATGATTAACAGTTTTACAATTTGTATCATCGGCAAATTCTTTTATTCTATGACTCTATGAAAGTATTGCGATTTCAAAGTGACCTCATGAGTCAAAAACGGAGTAAGATTGTAAATGTGATTACATAACATTGCTGAGTTAATGAACTAAAATGGACATTTTTTCAAAAACTATAACGAATGATTCATCGAAAAAAGAAAAAAGCATACTGTATTTCAAGCATGAGATGTTTAATGGATTCACATATCAATGCTTTTAATATTTTCAGTTCAACTCCAATTCAATTAATCCAACTACAATCCTACTACAGACCCAAGTGCAGTGAACTTTATGTACAATTATACACGGGTCATCTCTGGACAATATGCTGCCCATCTGCTGTCATCTGCTCTCGCTCCCATTCAGCATGGCCTAGAGCCCAAAGCGGGTCACATGTTGTGTCTTTCCGCCATATTTAGGTCAGGCTTTTCTTTTATGGACATGTCCATTCTTAAAGCTTTGGGTTCAAAAGTAATGCTACACCTGCAAGGCTAGTTTTGTTTCCATTAACGCATAACAAAAGGAAGAGAAGATGTAAAGAGAATGGATAGGAAAAGTGTGGATGACTTAGAAATGGACAGAAAGGAAGTCAGGTGTACTGTATGTACAGTAGGTATCCACTTCTATTTAGAGTTTTGCTGCAAAAGGGATGAGAGGATACTTAGATTTAATGATGATGGTGTGTGTGTGTGTGTACTGGTATACACACACACACGTTGTGTCATTTGCACCTTCCCTACTGGCGATAATGAGAATATTAATCCAGCATTAGAGCCTTTAATGACATGATCACAGCACACATACTGTACAAAAGGCCTGAGACAAGATCAGACAGATATGCGCTGATATTAGATCTACTCAACAGCGCACATTAACGTTGCTGTGTTCTTGACAGAAATGGTGACGTGCGAAACGATAAAATTCGCACAATATCTAAAAATAGTGATTTATCCTCCATATTGATCGTTTTATAATCCAGGTTATGACTCCTAAGACCTGGAACAGCTACGACCCCCATTATGTCCTGTTATGATCTCATGAACGAGGCCCCGTCGCTAATTTTCTCCCATAGTAGATTAATGTGCATTAAGATCACACAATAAAGCATCTTAATTAGGCTTGGTCATAAAAGAGTCTAATTTTATAACTCCAGGCTATTTCCTGTGAACCAAGCCTCAGGTCTTTGCAGTGCTTCAGGCAGTGTTTCACCTGACGCGGATCAGAATTCATAAAAAAAGCTGTAATTTAATGGATACTATTTACGAATGGAATGATACGCTCGTTTGTATCTCGTGATCTGATTAGAATCGCGACGCTGGTTTTATGATTTTTATTTGATTCTCTGAATATTTTCAACAAAATGTGAAGAAAGAAAAAACGGACTGAGAAGGTTGCTTTTTAAACGCATTTTAAAATGCCAAATTTGTTCATTTACAGCCTGGGAATTAAATTTTCGGTCATGCGATCACATAAGAAATAAGAACTTAAATAAGAGACAGATAAAAAAGAGAGAGGGAGAGATTGATACAGGTGTGTATGTCTCCATTTCCCCTGGTCCATCTCAGTCGACGTGTCTAATTGATTGGCTGTAGCTGATGAAGAAAAGTCACGCTCTAACTTCAGGTGTGTGTGTGTGTGTGCAGTATGTACACTCTGTTTAAATGCACATTAAGAGTGTGAAATGGGGATTCGACCTAAAGAAAGACTCTTTAACCCCGGTGACATCATGAGGTTGTCTACTTCAAACTAGGGGTTGTATAGAGTAGTTCACTAAAACACATTGAACATTGTATGACTGTTGTAATGTTGTTATGATGACATTCTCTTGGCGTTCAACAATGTTTTGTAAAGTTAGCATGATTTTGATAAAACACCGTTGACATGAAGTTTAATGCCTGACCCAAATACAATGTTGCAAATACAACCTCAAAACAACAAGATAGTAATCTTTATTTGGAGCATTTCCATCAATTACTGTAACATGAGACCACATCCATGGTTCCTTAAGTTTCTAAAAGGTTTTAGAATTCCGATCGGAGATTGGGACGAATACAACAGCTTCCCACACACAGCGTGTCATGCATCTCTTAGTGTCCTAATGTTACCTCTTTGTTTCATTTTCTTTTCAGAAATATTACCGTGAGATTCATCTTGGATCCCAGATTACTCTAATGTAATATTGTGTTTTCACAGTCCATTTTCATCGAAAAGATCTCACATGTCATTTATTCTTAAATCTTTTAGCTGTTTTTCAATTGAATATTTCAGTAAACTGTTGTTGTCTGATATTATATAGATGTGGGGCTTTAGTATTATGTAGTAATAACAGTTTCCTATTGGTCCAGTGGTAAGTACACAACGTAGAGCTCTCACTTTAGAGACCAAGTTATCCCGTCGTCATGTAGACAACATTGTTCCGATGTCATTTCATTCATTCTAACTTAAAAAAACGACCTAAAACCAAAACTGCCCCAACATCTGTAACGTTGCTAAATTAACCTCCTAATGACATTTTGACAACCAAAAATCTCTGCTGTAAAATTTCCTGTAGTACAAAGTGTATAGGCATTTTTTTAATTTCTTGACAGACTTAAACTAAGAGTAGTCACCCACTCCTCGAATTAGTCTGTGTTTCCTAAAAGTTTAGTTTTTTTCCTTTTTCATTCAAGTTGTCCAAACTTCTCAAACCCTCCTAACCCACTCATGCATATCATTAAAAAGTACAAGGTATTAAGAAACTTCAGCTCCCCTTTTCCTGTCTCTTTGCTTTTTGAAGTCTTCTCCTCTCATAGTGTATTCAGATAGCCAGGTTTGTTTAGGGATTACACTCCAATCTTTGATCAGGCTTAATTAGCCAGGCTCTAGCACCTATAGCTCATTAGAACGAGCAGGTTATGTGTGTTAATCTCGGGCTGATGCCGAAAAGAGAGCGAGCGGACTGGGACTTCGCTCAGCACCGGGGAAGGTGTGTTGATAAAGGCCCCCGGTGCGGATCAATACCCATCCCTCCTCCTGTCTATGCAGGATCAAGAGTTTGATTCACAAAGACTTTTCCTGCATAAAGAGGCAAACAGAAGTTCACAGGAAGCTCTCGGCTCTGTGTAGACTCAACATCAACATCCGAGGCTGCTCGTCTCTCATTATTGGACGTAGAACATATCGTACAATCAGATCGTATAAATAGTTATAGGGGTTAGGTGTACATGGGGTAAGGTTAGAGTTTTTCTTAAAATTGCATTCATATGAAACTCAACAGCTCTTTCATTACTTGTTTTATATATATATAAATTGTTAGCAAGGTTTATTTTATAAAAATATGTCATTTTTCTCTCCCTTTCCTTCATTCCTTACCTGCTTCCTTCATTTCTTTAAATTTCTTTTTCTTTTTCACATACTGTCACTTTTTTTTTCCTCAATAAAAAATATTTTTTCATTATTTAATATTAATAATGTATTATTCCAGTTCTCATCGCTTTCTTTCTTTCTTTCTTTCTTTCTTTTTCTTTCTTTCTTTCTTTATTTCTTTCTTTCACTTTTTTCTTTTGTTTTTTATCTTGCACTCATTGTCGTCCTTAATCTTTCCCCATATTTTTTATTTGCTCTTTTATTGTTGTATATTCTCTTTTTCATTGTTTTGTCATTCATTCTTTATTTCATTCTTCATCTATGTTTTTTTCTATTGCTTGTCTTCAAATGTCCTTCATTGATCTTTTAACTTTATTCCTCTTCAATCATACTTTTCTATTGTTTCTTGCTTGCTTTGTTTTTCTTCTTTTTTTTCGCTTCCAAACTTTAAACATTATTTTCTACAAATTTTCTTTATTAATTTTTCTCTTTCACTCATTGTCTTCTTTATTCTTTCGTTTTCACCTTTTTTGTTCGAACTTCTCTCTTTTTCTGTCAGTTTCCTTACGTATGTTTTTATCTATCTATTTATCTATCTATGTATGTATATATCCACTCTTTTTCTTTTTTTTTATCATAACATTATTTTATTTTTCTTCATTTAAAAAAATGTCATTTATTCATTGTCTTCTTTATTTGTTCATCATAACAATATTTTCCACTTTTTTGTATTTTTTTCTCATTTCCTGTCAGTGTTTCCAAAATTCTGTCCTCATCTATCTATCTATCTATCTATCTATCTATCTATCTATCTATCAATCTATCTATCTATCTATCTATCTATCTATCTATCTATCTATCTATCTATCTATCTGTCTGTCTTTCTATCTATCTATCTATCTTTTTTGCTTTCCTTCTTCAGTCCTGCCTGTCTGTCTGTGTCGTGATGTACCTGTGCTGACTGTTTTTGTGCTACAACATGGAGTTTCCACTTCAGTGATAGCAGAATGTGAGACTGTGACAATGCAACAAGCAGCATGTGTATTCGCATTTTCACAGCTAGGAATGCAATTGAAATTTGATACGGCGAAGAGACAAATCCAGACTCCTTTCTCGAACGATCCCTCACACCCGTCCTATGATGTGTGTGATCTGATTTCTTCGGTTCCCCATATTAACATTGCTTCCTATCAATAAATACCTTTAAAGATATTTTAAAATTTTAAAGCTTGGAAGGACCAATGTTATTCTGAAACCTAGCAGGTAACACATAAATCATATAATCACTTTATTTTTTCCATTTTATTTCTTGTTTTAAGTATTCACATTTATCAGTGCCCGTTGCACTACTGGCCGCTCCCCATTGCCTTGATGTTAGAAATATGATTTTATGAAACATATTTATTATTATCCTGCCTCTTACCATGAAAAAACTCAGAGACCTTGTAGTACATCTCTTTTATAAATGTACTGAACAAAGCATGGAAAAAAATACACAAAGTAAATATAAAGCATGATAAAAAGTCACTTTAAATCTAACTTGCCACACGTTTGCTGATGATTATATGACCCTTTTACTGAGTAATTTTCCTTGGATTAGAAAAACAATCAATCCAATCACAAGGGGGTAGAACTGGTTTGAGAGGAAATCTCTTAAGAAGTTATTGGGTGTTGAGGCAAGGGAAGGGGGGAGCTGGATATATTTCCGTCCACAATAATTCATTTATGTCTTCAAAACTGTTTGAGAAAACACAGTTACTGTGCCTTTGTTGTGTTAAAAAAAGCCTTAGCCTTTTTCTATGAAAAAAAAGCCAATAAGAATGTGTTATGAAAAGCCACAAAGGGTCCAAGTGTTGAAAAAAAAAAAGAAGGAAAAATGAATGGCAGTGCTGATAAAGTTGAGCAAATGAAGTAATTGACCTGCACTGGAGATTAATGTGAAACAAGGTGGCGGGTGCTTCAAAGCTAATGAATATTATTCAAACGGCTGAGTGAGAGGAGATGGGTCCGCTTGATGTGCCTGACATTGAAAGTTTTTAGTGTGAAACTGAAGATATTCTGTCGCTCGTCATTTGTATGCAAATTTCCTGTTACACAAATTAACCCTTGAACCCGATGTCACTCCTCATATGGTCAAATCAGCACTCCCTCCCCCCCTTTCCTTTAATGCCACCCGGCTCTTTCCTCTATGCCCTGCCACTGCACTGTGTCCCTCTCTCCGATTCTTCTTCTTCTTTAAAGAGACCAAAGTAAAAATGCTTCCTTTTATTTACCTCGAGAGAATAAAAGCCGGGCAGCTGATAGCAGAATATGGATTCTCAGAGATACACAAAGAAAAGAAAAACAAGCCCCTCAAAAAAATTGGATTCCTCAATGGACCACAAAGGCTCGACAGGGAAGCGTGGCACCTCGGCCTTAATCGAGCGGCGACGATTTTAGGTGAACCTTCAGGACAATGTGGAAATCCTGTTACTGCTCTCAAGCGAAACATCGCACAAAGACCTGAGACTCATCACCTAAACAAATAACATTCATATTCTTTGAACACCAAAGCAAAGAGGGAAGGACCTGCAGTGTATGGCGGTTTATTGTGATTTCATGATGATTGGAGAAGAAGAAGGGCAAGGTCCTGATAAAGGAAGGCTTTAAACTTATGATGAGATTTATTATTACAGGATTTCTTAAAACTTCAATGGCATGTCAATAAAATGGCTCTTTAACACAACCTAGCTTAGATTACCTACCTTGGTAGTGCACTTATTATAATATAAATATTTAATATTTGAATATATTATTACACCTAGCTTAACCCTACTTAGCTTCTAGCATGGGTCTATATTCTAAATGTATATTAATGCTCAGGAATCCTTTACTCTGATTGGTCAGAAGATGATTTTTCTGTACCAAACATAATGCAAAAATTATTTTTTTTAGAACAATTTTACTTTCTCACTTTAAGCAAGAAGGCATTACGTGATATCATCTTAAACAACATTTTGTCTTAAAAAGTGGTTCTGCAATCCCTCTGAGCTGTCAGTGTTCCCTCTCTAACCTCAGAACAAGGGCTTTACTTGGTGTGCAGATCAAAGGATTATACAGCCTACGTAGCACACTACTTTTCAGTTTTTATGCTATTTGGGATTTAATCCCAGATTGAGTTAATTGGATATTAATTAGAAAACCAGTTCTAGTTTGACAGAAATTTCTGCTTCGAAGCAGTTCACAGGGTGATGTATATGAATGTACTTCATTCTTCTTTCCTGGATCTTCTATAACAATAAATAAATATACATGTATAAAAAGTATATTGTGTTAGCAAATTGGTACAGTGCATTTTGCTTCATGACAGGAAACATATACCGTGTGCTGTGCTGTTCTGGGAAAATAATCAGCTACAGGGTTCCACCCAATGTGAAGTGGAATTACTTTTACCACCATAGAGTGAGTTTTATACACCATGTTTTTTTTTCCTCTCACATCACAAAAATCTGCCAACAATCTTTTAATACAAAAATAATTTTTACTACATTGAACAAACAGGCTTCAAACTTTTTACATTTATAGCTACAAGGTAGTCTTACTCTCTTGAAAACAAAAACACCACATCAAAAACCGCTCAAAGCTTTCCATCGTGAAAAAAATCCCATGGCATTCATTTATTCCCTCTATATAGATTATCATGTACAGGGTCACAGGAAGCCTGAACCTATCCCAGGCAACTTGGGACACGAAGTGGGGTAGACCCTGAATGTGGTGCCAGTCTATTGCCCAGCACACAAGCACACAAGCACACTATGGGTAATTTGTAAACCGAACTACCTAATTAGCCTACTCTGGAAGGAAACCAGAGAACCTGGAGGAAACCCACCAAGCATTGGGACAACATGCAAAAACTTACATCTTCTCTTCTGAAAACCTGTGAATTGTCCAAGCTGTTGTCCAAGCCCAAGCAGAATTCTAACAGCACTATGAAACAAAAAGAAACAATGATAATCATAATAATAAATGTAAATAAAAAGTTAATTTAAACTTTAGTTAAGTGTGTACCGTAAGTGCGCCAGGTTGTTCTTTCTTGCCGTTTGGAAGTTCGAACCTGAGACCCACCAGAGTGATGGCAAGGTTTTTTTGGAGTGAAATGGGTTTAGACAAACATACAAAGCACACACACACTCACTCTCACACACACACACACACACACACACACGAGCAGTGGCCACCAGCTCCTTTGGCTGTACGTTTCCTTCAAAGGTTCCCCCCAGGATACACTGTATGCGAATATAATCCAACCGGCTTTGAAGTGGAGACTCCAAACGTCTTTTGGCTCACACGCGGCAAGTGGCATCTGAGTGCTTTGGGTTATTGGAGCAGAAAAGAGGCTTGAGTGTGGAGGAAAGTGAAGAGAAAAACGTACCGGCACCTGGCAGATACACAGTGCTTCGTCTAGCCATAAAAAAGTGTGTCTTTCTTCCTTTTTTTGCATTTTAATCTCTCAATTATGACTTTAGGTGATCAAATTTGAAATCACATCCATGACCTCCGGCACTTGCATACATTTGAATGAAAAGGAGGATTCTCTTTCTTTTTTTTTTTTTATTCACGTGACCTCTTATGCATGTGTTTTCGGAGCGACAGCATTAAAAGAGGACCCCACTCCAAAAGACAAGAGTGTACTTCACAAAGACTGGGAGAGAAAGAGGGAAAAATGGGAAGAAAACATGCCATTATTTACTCGATGTACCAACTTCTTGAGAGCACCGCGGAATGTGGATCAATAGCGTGTCGGTTCTAATGAGGACTTGAAGACGCTAGCCACCCCCTCCTCCACCTCTCCTCCAGTCAAGGGTCAAATTTTAATCACTGGCTCTCTAGATGAGCATCTCCGACTGAGAGATGGAGGTGAAAAAAAAACAACAAGGAGACAGAGAGAGAGATAGATAAAGAGCAGAGATGTTGAGAGGTTGGGAAATCAGACTGGAGCAGTAGCCTGAAGTTGTTGAAGCAATTGAAGATATGATTGGACAGCGTGTGTGTTGGAGCCAAGTGGGAGAGACTAGGGAGTAGAGATGCCACATTGCCATATGCCACAATCGCTTAGAAGTGCAATTTAAAAGCCTCAGGTAGATTCGCACAAACATACACACACACACACACACACACACTTCTGGACTTCTGGCTTACGATCTGTCGCTCTCGCTCTCCTTGGCTTTCGCTTGTCCTGCAGTAAATGTTTTAGGGTTGCCGTGCCGAGGCCTGGAGATCCATTAGAGTGGTTGGGAGGCCTGCGTTTGAGTTTATGGCTGCTGGTATAAATTTTATAAGAGAGATGTTATATGAGACGAAGTGCAGTGGGGACAGTGGTTAGAGTTTATTGAGTCATTAGTTTAAGACCTTAACATGGGCAGTTTGTTGAACTGATCTTATGGTCACTCCAGGTCGGGTTACTTATGGTGCACTTGTTTCATTTAACAGATATATCAGATACCAGGGTAAGTATTTTGGTCATCTGGCAATTCCTGCCCCTTTAGCACAAATGGCGGAAAGCGCTGTCTGCCCTCTTATACATACATCAGAATACAGACACTAGGGCTTGGTTATGGTTGTTGTGATTGGCAGGGAAGAAATATCTTCAGTACATACAAACATGGACATTTATGGTATATCAGAGCTCTCATGTGTAACTTGTGATCTCTTGGAATCAAGATGGGTTTCTAACCAATGATGGACAAATCACTAGCATGGGATGAACTAATCATGTTTGAGGTATTATTTTGTTTGGCTGTGTTAGAGTGGAATGAAGGTGCCATACAGTAGGAACCCAGGGTCAGTGGTTCGATCCTGATCTCAGGTGCGAGTTCCTCCAGTGTTGGATTGGGTTCCTTTGGGTTTCCCAGTTTTCCTTATGCCAGTGTGTCAATCGCTTGGTTCAGGATCCCCGGTGATGGTGTGGCATCCCATAGAGGGTGTATTCCCACCTTACACCAAGTATTCCCAGCACAGGCACTTAATCAATTTTGATCATGTTGTTAAATAAGCAATTTTTTTTTTGTTCCGTGCCCTTAGGATCTATCTAACTTAAAATATAATAAATAAATACCAAAAAGATTGCTTCGAAAGGAAAGATAGAGGGAATGATACACAGAAGAAGGAAGTGGAAATGACAGTGAGAGTGACAGAAAGACAGGTGGAAAACCACTTGGATGAAAGTGAGGGGAAAGTGGGAGGAAGAGTGAATTACTCAGAGGGGAGTGTGGAAGAGAGATCGGGTGAGCGAAGGGTTGACTGAGAGTTGGGAAAGGAGACAGGAAGTGGTTGTATCGTAGCGCTCATTTGGCGGCACGGCACATGAGCGCTTGCTGCATTTGTAAATGAGCCATCTGTGTTAGTGCAGGAGGGCGGGCTCAATCAGCCCTGAGTGCCACTGCTATTAACATCAACACTGTCACACTCGGACCGTGCGACTAACACACACTCTCTCTTTCTCTCTCTCTCTCATCCAGGATGCCACTGAATTTAAATGCATTGTATCAGTATCAGGACATGACTGATTTGTCGTGTTTGCATGTAGCATTATTGCACGATTCAATAACACAAAACGCTCACATGTCTGCTTGCTCAGCTGTGGATCCGGAGCTTTCTGATATCCCCGTTGCTCCAACAACTTCAATTTCATATCTGCTTTCATTTTGTGCTAATGATGTTAATGTTTCTCCTAATGGAAGTGCACAGGTGTAATATTACAAAAAAGTTGAAGGGACATGCTAATGTAACTTTAACCTTTATTATTAATATTATTAAATTAGAATAGACACACGTTTCAGGTTATTACTCTCAGATTTCAGTGACATGAACTTGAATGCTCTGAAATATGTATTTTTTTAAATGACCATTTATTTTTGCGATTTTTGTTTGGAGGGAAAAAAAAGGGCTTAGTATGGGACTCTTTATGGTCATATTACATTCCATACAATTATTTTTTTTTAAGTTTTTGGTTGAAAACTTGTTGGGTTAAGTGAGGTTTATATATATAATTTTGAAAAAGCAATACATAAATAAATATACGAATAAATAAATTAAATAAATAAATGAACAGTAAACATGTCAACCTTGCAATTCAAACCAAGGATCTAATTATATTTTTTATTTATTTATTAATTTTTACCCTTTTTTTCTTTTATTGCACACACAGCTCACCATTTCATGACCAATTTGCGGTTGTTTTATTGACTGGATGATTTTAATTTCATGGACTGTAGTTACTTTTTACATGTAAAAAGAAGAAAAGAGACAAAAAATATGACTGGCTTTTAGATGTACAGTATGCATGTAAAAATAAATAAATAAAACAAATAAATGTCTTAAAATAAAAACAATTTCAACAAAACAAAAAAATAATATATCATTACATAAGACAATTATTTTTCAGTGTGGAAAAAAACACGTCAAATAAGATCATTTCAATTACAGTAGAAAGTTTGAACACACCTTCAAATTCAGAGTTTTTTTCCTTTTATTTTTTAAGCTATTTATTTTCTATATTCAGCCACAGATGACTTTAGGAATTAACTAACAACAACAACAACAACAACAGCAGACAGATGTTAATTTAAGACATGAAGATCGGCTGTTTTGCAGGAAACCGAGACCAAAACTAACCTCAACTTCAGCACTACAGATTAGAGCCGTTATGAAGGCTTTACAGAGCATACTGTAAGTAGCGCACACGTCACAATATCATCTGTTTAAAGGAGATTATTGCATATTTTGGATTTTTTTTTTTTTTTGGATGTAAAAAAAAAAGAAAAATCAGAATTGACCATGGAATTGGAAGGTGTGTCCAAACTTTTGGCTGGTAGTGTACACTGATGCCTGATGAGTCTTTTCCAAACACTAGTGAAGAACAACAGTACAGGGGCATCATGATGGCTTACTGGTTAAGATGTTGCCAAGGTTGGAGGTTTGACTCTCATATCTTACATGTTCTCGCTGCTTTATTGGATTTCTTCAGGTCCAAAGACATTCATTGTTGGCTGATTGGTGTTTCCAGACTCCCTGTAGTATACTGTATAATCGGGTGTAGACTTATGTTTAGAGCAGTTCATCCAGGATGTTCTCTACCTTGTGCCCCAAGCTAACTGAGATAGGCTCTGCATCTGCAGCTATAGACAGAATAAGCACTATGGAAAATCAGAGAAAATATACGAACAGCAGTACAGCAGAATCTATAGAATGAAAGTGCGTATGTCCATAATGTACCATAAATGCTAGATCATTACGAATGATGTGGAGTATTTTTTATAAAGTAAGAGTTAGCAGACCAGAGGGCTTTCTTTTCAACACCTAGGCAGACAGCACCATGAGGATTTAGGAACTGGAAGGCTTTGACTTTAGCTGCAGAAAGGCCTGGGTGAGCTAAGCAGCTTTCAGGCAAGGTGTTTGTGTGTGTGTTCTGTCGGAAACAGATGGGAAGGCCTGACCAGGGAACGCCGAAATTCCGGTCAGGAGAAGGTGATATCGGAGCATGAGTGCCAGCCAGTATGTCCGGAACACCTTATGGGGAAAGGCACATGGGGGATCAAGCCAGGCAGAAAGAGAGTGTGTGTGTGTGTGTTTGTGTGTGCAGGGGCTAAAGACCAGTGAGATTTCTAGCACTTAAGCATGCATATCAAGAGTCAGAAGCCGCATGTGTGTGCGTGCGTGTGTGTGTATGTGTAAGCGCAAGCTGTGCCAAGCCTGGTGTGTGCAAGTTGCTGATGAGAGATTGTGGGTGAGGAAGAGCGCTACAGGGGTCACGCCGAGCTCGAATCCTCCAGATATCCACACCGCACCCGCTCGGATGTACAGGTCACGGAGATGTGAGAAAATAACGTGTGAGTTTCAGAGCTGTGCCTGACTGCAAAGAAGTGGAGGAAGTGAGAGAGAGAGAGAGCGAGAGAGAGAAAGAGAGAAAGAGTCTGATGGGTCTGATGAAGCTGGCGCTAATCCAAGTTTATCAGAGTTGCATTCCTTAAGAAACTTGCATTCGCCTTCAAGTGTTTTGGCAGCGATTTCGAAAACTAGCCAAAATGCACGAAAAGATTCCAAGTTTTTTGTGTGTTTTTTTTTTTTTTTTTTTAAGCGAAACTGAGAATGAGCATTTTTAATCACGCCAGCAAATGTGGTCAGAGACGAAGTGAAATATTTGGAATTTTACATTTCCACATATGTTTGATCTTAGAATTGGACAATCTGTCCTTATGTTCTGCGAAAACTGGATATTATTTAGATAATCGAGTGCGTCACGTTTCTTGTACTGTGTTTACAAAAGTTCAAGATCCTGATTCTGATATTCACACCAATCGTTCTGCTAGGTAGAATTTTTAACAACTTAAGCAGGAAACTGTTTAGCAGATGTGCCACATGATCAACAAAGGAATTGTTCATTTCATTGTCATATTTTTCATCGTGAGAAGGCGCTTGTTTGGCATTTTTGGCGAGGATCTCAAATGTCACCTCTTTTTTCTTTTTTCCTTGGTAAAATAGTTAATTTTTGCAAGGGCCGTTTAAGTCAAACCAGGACTTGTAAGAAAATTCCTGGTAAATGAAAGCGTAAAACTGATTAACATTTACGGACGACTTTAAACACTGTATGGTGATGAGACCCTTAGATCATTTGAAGGGTGCGGACGTTTTAAAGAAGGCCGTTTAGGTGGCACAGCAGCCGTTTCCATGAATATTCAGTGATCCTTAAAAATCGACGGATAACTTTAAAAGATGCCAACTTGCAAAAGAGACGCATCTGTCTGAGGGAACTGTACACACATTCACTCGTCAACATCACTTGCACATCTCAGTATCTCGGCCAATCCATTTCCAACTGTTTGGGTCATCAGGGCATTATATAATAAAAATAAAGGAATTTTGAACTCTTATAACTTTCCTCTTTTATTCTGCACAATCAAAAGTTCCGGTTGGACGCCCCTCTCATGTTTTCCACCTTGTTATTGATCATTCCACAACATTCAATCTATCATCAAATATACTTCTAAATACTTATATAACAAATCTAATTACTAACCCGGAATCCATTCACCTTCATCCTGTAACATGCACAGTGTCTATACGCTGTTTGTGGCGCACTAGTTCGCTTTGAAGGCAGCCATGATGAGCTCTACCCCACAATCCCTAATTAAAGATTAGGAGGAAACAAAAGCAGCTCTACAGTCTCCATGTGTCAGGTGACACGGGACACAAGCAGGAACAAAGAAAACCTGTTCTCTCTTCCCCTCTCTCCCTCTCTCTCTCTCTCTCTATTGTGCGTATGAAATGTAAAATGCATTAGACAGTGGCAGTGGGTAGGCATGCCCGAGGCTAAACACACACATGTGAACGGTGTGGGAGGACAAATCAAGCCTGCACACACTGTCAGCCTCATAACCTTACATCTATTAATATCACACATCTCCCATTTACACACACACTTCCAAACACGACTACCTAGTGCACCGTGTTAACGATCACTGACAGTTACATGCGTAAAAGTAGAGCACTCCATTTGACCTGACCTCCATGCCGATTTGATGTCTAATCATCGCTCTTTTGTTCTCCTGTGTTCTCCTTTCTTTTATTTTCCCGCCCTCCTCTCAACATGAATAAAAAAAAATTAAATGGTTAGGAGAAGCCAGGCACAGGAGAGCATAGGTGCAGGAAGTAACAAAGACACAAGAAAATGGTGAAAAAAAATGCCACACATGCCACGTGGCATGCTGTCGTTGAATGCCACCCTCTGTTCCACCAAGATCCCGGCCAAGTGCTAATGAACATAGTCGCTGAAGGCCAGCGCTGGGCGAGGTGGCATCGGAGCACAAGGGCCTCAACCGCCAGCCATAACAACACACCTTCACCTCGTAATTAGCTCAACCGAACCAGGAAACGGTGCAAACGGTGCAAACGAGAACAATTAAATCTGACAGCTGATTATAAAAATTTTGTGTAACACTTCAGTCAGAAAACAACTCATCATAGCTACGTAACTACACACAAAGCCATTATCCATATCTGTCAAATATCCGCGTTTGTAAGCGTGCTCAAAAATATTGCAGCAATTACAACATTAAGAGTGAAACTGATACTGATACTGATATGGGCAATCCCCCCTTCAGTTAGTCATATCCTTCGCTTCAGCACGAAATACCTCGTAGTAATTTACTTTCTCGACTTAAATTACCTCGACGGAGTGTTTCCATTTAATTTTTTTAATTATAATTACACAACCCCATTAGTCCGCTCCGATGGAAGGGGAGTGAGAGAGCTGATGATGTTAATGGTAAATAAATTGTAAATCATTAGTTGATTGCTGGGGGTGACACACTCGGCATTGTGCTTTAATTGGTGCTATAGAACGAGTGCAATGGTTTGTTCAGTTGTTTTACAGAGAGAGAGAGAGAGAGAGAGAGAGAGAGAGAGAGGTCGTTTCAAATGGCTTCAAACTACTTTAACCATCACTGTACATTACATACTATTACCAGGAGCAAAAGTAGTTTTAAATGTTTACCGGTACTATGTTATGTAAGGAGAATAAATAAACCATGGAGGTGGTGGACAGTCCTATGAACCTAAGTAGGTTTGTCTTCATGTCTCCACTTTAGAAGAGTCTCAGCAAACTAACAGTTCTGGTGTTGAATCCCGAATAGCGTTCAATGATGAATGCCAACTATGTACAGAAGTGTGTAGAATCTTTCTGGTACTCCCGACCTCCACTGAATCTTTTGGTAACAATGATCATATGAGAAATGTCAGATTTACAAAAGTTTTGTCAGCCAATAGGTCACCATCAAGTGATGTTGGAATCCAGTTGTCTCAGAAACTACCTCAGACTGCTTCACTTTAAGATTTTCACGTGAAACGTATTTACTTTTTGTGGATAACAGGGTGCTCCGTTCCGTACCGCTAGTAAATGTGAGGAACATGTTGGGGCCCACAATTAATGGCCCTTAATGGACTGGTCACAGTGTGGGCTGATTGTGGGCTGTACTCACTAAGCCCACACTGTAATTTGGCCTATTGGGACCTTACCAGGGCTTGTGCCCCACATTTTCGCATTTTGTGGGCATCAGGGCCCATAGTGGACCCACACCGGCATGTTTTCTGGGCAATTTTACAGTAAATGTGCTAGCTTATTGTATTTAAAGCTGAGGCAAATGTTTTAATTCATCGGGAGTGCAATTTGGAACAGATATTACTAGCATAATTCATTAACAACACAATTAGCATAAATAGCTACAGAAATCCTTCTTGGCCAGTGACCTCGGACTGCTTACTTTTTTCGAAAAATAAACGTCACCTAAAACTAATTTAGTAATGACCCATCTAGCACATTTTAAATATGTTGTCACACCTTTTACTGTACGAACATGAATGAGGTTGCAAATGCAGTTACCTCAGAATTTACCTCAGAAAATATTAGAGGATAATTTTAATTATTTGAATGACAGATATTACCTCCGAGTACAAAACTGGTCCAGTGATGCGAGAAGCTTTAACTTTGTGGTAAATGTTTTTCAGTTAAGAAGAGAAATGCTCATGCCAAGGCTAGTGTGACTGGGCACACCCACTATGTACTTTTTCCTTCGGTTAAATTAGCCATCACATCTAGTTAGGAGTCACAAGATTAACACGATATATTTTTTAAAAAGCTTAAATATTGATAGCAGGTTCACAGACACAATTGCTGGTATTCAACCAATCCAATACAGTTCCTAAAACTTCACCAGTTTGGTAAAATATCTTACCAAACATCAATCAGCTAGATTGATAATTGTGTATGGAAACAAAGAATAGAAATGCTTGAGATTTAATAGAAATGATGTATCCTGTAGTAAGATAAGTGTGATTGCCTGGAAGTGAAGATCTTACGTCTATTGGTCGAAAGAAAAGAGTTTAAACCACACTTTTCAGTTTGTATACACCGATTATTGAATTAAGGTGTTTTAATCAGCTCCCTTATCCCCTGTGAAGGACAATCTTAATGCTTCAGCATATCAAGACATCTTGGACAATACTATGCTTCCAACTATGCAACAGTTTGGGAAAGTCGTTTTTCTAGTCCAATGTGACTGAGCCCCAGTGCAGAAAGCAAGGACTATAAAGACACAATTCGATGAGTTTGGTGTAGAAGAACTTGGCTGGCCCTAACACAGAGCCCTGACCTCAACGTCATCAAGCCCCTGACCTCATAAATGATCTACAGAATTAATGCTTAGAATGAAAGAAACAATCCAAAATCCTGTGAACAGCCTTCCAAGAAGAGTGGAAGCGGTTATCGCTGCAAAAGGGGACCAATTTGGGGTTGAAGTATATGTATTTGGACGCAATCTATTGTAAACTATAGTTTAAGAGTGCCAGGGTAGGTACTATGACACATCAGTGGTAGTACTATAAATAGTAGAGTACTTACTGTGTACCACAGTGGCTACAAAGTTCAGCAAATGTCTAATATGTTATGTATCTATTAAGGTAATATTAATAATGAGTTTTAACATACACTGTGGTATTAAATTAATGTTACATCTATACATACAATGGAACCATGTTATATGAATATTACCATTATAATACATGTATAACATATTTAAATGGTACATCCTGGTACTGTACATGCTATATAGCACCATACATGGTGCAAGCATCTATCATACTCCAGTGCATGTACTGTTGTCCCAAAGTATGTACCATGGAGTGGTGCATGTGCTAAGTGATCAAATAAGTACCATATCTCATTTGACTACTATGGTACATATAGCATAGTAAAATGTCGTATGGGTACATTTAATAGAAGGGTTAGGAATGAAGGTTAACACTGGCCCAATGAAAAGAGAACAGCGTTTCCTTATTAACCCCTCAACTTTCAGAACAACGTGGCCTCAAACCCCTTGTTTAAAAAAAAAAAGTGTGTGGATTATCATCAAAAATGAGTAAAGAATTTGTTTGGTAACAAAATTGCAAATTTTTACATTGCATAAAAAGTTATGGTTAAGGTTAAAGCAAGGGGCAAGGTTCACATTTTTAGATTTCCATACAATGTTTGTGAATTTTATGTGGGTTACAGGTGCAGATGTAGGTTTTGCAGAAAATAACAGTTAATTACAATAATACTGACCTCTTCACTCGCTGCTACGAGAACCATCATGGACCTTTTTCTTCCTAAAAATAAAGAGAATGGGTAAAAAAAAAAAATAGAAAGGTTGCCCAATTAGCTGCAGAAGTCATGGCCTCCTTGCTGTGTGGTGTGTACGCGGACGGCCTGGCAGGCCCTAACAAAGCCCAGCCAACAGCGAGGAACTGAAAGCACGGCTCTGGCTACACATAAACACTCTCAGCCGGAAACTTGCCGCAGCACCACATATGGGTCATATGAGTGTGTTTAATCAATCTCTTTTTATTCCTGTTAACACGAGAGGTGTAGGAAAGAGAGAGAGAGAGAGAGAGAGAGAGAGAAATAAAGCGAGAAAGAACGTGAGAGAGATAGAGAGAAAGAGATGGCTACAGGTTTGCGGCAGATGGCTTAGTGTCAGTCATGACAGGCAGCCAGAATACAGCTTCCCCTGCACATTTATAGCCCTGCCTTACAACATCACACACGCACTATTCTTTATCTTTCTTTCATTCTTTTCCTTTCTTTCTTGTCTCTTTTCCTCATCATTTATTTCCTCGATCTCCTTCAGTTTTCTTCTTCACACCTACACAGTTTATAAACACAACAGCTCATACTGTACACAACCATGCGCTCCTTTTATGTTAACCTTCATACCTTAACAGGGTACAGTATATAGGTTCTATACAGAACTCTAATATACTGTAGAGGGACCCAAGCCAGGACGTCACAGCATCTGATCAGGTAAGGACGAGCACATTGCTCAGACTTCTCGCTCGCTCAGCCAACAACTTTGTGACTCCAGGCCATCTGCCACATCTCTGCTCTGACTTCTCCTGCCAGGAAGAGAGAGAGAGAGAGAGAGATAGAAAGAGAGAGATGGTGGGGGGACCAGAATCTGAAGAAGATTGATGGAGAGAGACAGCAAACGACAGAGATGGAGAGCATGTCTGGAGCCATGAATGTTTTAATGACACCCAGCAGTATACATAAAAGATTCAGGAAGAACAAGCTCGTGGTCCTGATGCTCATTACCTGCTCCGGGGCAACATACAGTAAGCGCACATCGTAGTCAAATATGAACAGAAACGGTCCCTACTTTCAGGTGTACAGATTACGAAAATGTCAATACAGAATGTTGAATGCCGAATTGCGAACCTTAAAATATTCAAGGCCCTGTTGAAGTGCAGAATATGTTTCAATCTCATCTGTTGTTCAGTCTATTCCCCGTCATTTATGAAGAACTTCCTGTTAAAGTTAGATCATGGTTTGTTTGGCTGCATTACAAACTGGCTTCACATCTGAAGGAGAGTAAGAAACACACATGGTCTCCTTTCTTTCTTCCTTCCTTTTCTTTCTCTCTCTCTCTCTCTCTCTCTCTCTCTTCTGTATCTCATACACACTCAGCTTTACCTTATGTTATTTTACAATTGCAGGTTATCTTTTGAAAAAATATCACTGAACCGATGCAAATTATTCAGACTCTAGAAAACATTCCTTAGTTTTTTTTTCTTTCTTTTCTTCTTTCTCATACATTAACTTATTTTTGTTCTTCCCTGTACACACATCACATCTTGACCTTACGTACTTTAAGTTTATTCTGTTTCAACTTACTGTATTATTGATTCCAACAATAAGATATAACTTTTTTATTTATTTTCATATTTCTTTCCTACTTTCTCAATACTCCTTTTTGGTTTTTGGTTGCACTTTTTTTGCATTCTTTCTTTTCTATTTTATGCTTGGTTTAAAATGCCAATATTTTGTATGTTTTGTTTGCTTATTTGATTCTTCTTACGATCCAATTTCCATTTCCATTAAAAAAAAAAAAAAAATTGTATTCCTATTCTCGTTGTCTTGTTTCCTATTTTTCCTTATTTTTTGTCTGTTTCTTTGCTTCTCTGTTTCTTACTTTTATATTGCATTCCCATTGCTTACCTTAACCCTATGTTCCCCTCAGTTCAACTCTTCGTTTTTCACATTTTTATTTTCATTTCTTGTTTAATTTTGTTGTCTAACTTCTTTTTTCATTCCTCCTCTATTTTCCTTCTTTGTTTTTATATCTAATTCCTTTTTTTTCTTTTTTTATTTGTTGTTTACTTCCTTTAATTAATTAATTATGAGTGATGTTCAAGTCAAACTGAGACTCTTGATTATGCAGAACACAGTTATGGAAAAAAAAACTAATTTTTATCTCACTATATAATCCCCTACTACATTAATGTCAATAAGTTTTATGCCTTCATTAACATCCCAGTTTGACTTCAACACCCCTCATAATTTATTTCCTTTTTCATTTTTTTTTAACACACTTTCATTTTTCTTTCTTTGTGTTTTGTTCCTTATTCTTCTTTCTATTTTTGTTCTTTCTTAATTTTTTTTGCATAATTTATTTCAAGTAATATCCTTTTATCATTCCTTTCTTGGTTTACCTTTCTTATTTCTTTCTTGTTATTCATCATTTTTCTCCTCCTTATTTTTCATTACCTTACTTTTAATAATTTTCACCTTTGATTCAGTGATTGATTCAAATGATTTATATGATTCAGTTGGTTCAAATGATTCAGATTGTAGAAAACTTTGACAGAAAAGGAATGAAGAAAGGAAAGAAGTGAACAAATAAATGAATTATGTTATTTGTACTGCTCTGTCTCTCTCTTTTTTTTTTTCTTTAGCTGTCTTTCCTGACCAAACCCATCACTTTTGGGGTCAAGAGTTCTTCTTACATCTCAAGTGGAATAAGTCAACAGCCACAGCAGAATTCCACTGTTGATATCTGATATTCACGTTTATCTGTATTTCAGTGTTATTATAATCAGAATGACAGGAGGAGAAAGATACAAACAAATAAAAGATAATTCTGCACGTCTTTCAGCTCTCAACAAAAACGTCTTCTGAATTATTTACACTGAGAAACGTGAACGCGTGGTTTTTCAGATTCAACCACATTAGAGACATGAAGTGGAAAAGAACATCATGTGTCTTCTGTTTTCATTCTGAATTCTTTACTTGTTCTTCTTTCCTTTTTTTTATCTTTTCGGTTCTTTTGTCCTGCTTTCTGTATTATTTCTTTCCTCTCTTATTTTCTCTCTTTTTCCCCTTTCCTTCCTATCTTTTCAATGATGAGTTCCTTCACTGCAAAAATTTTTTAGCATCTTAGCGGTGAAATGTTCCTAAATCTAGACAAACCTATCTATAATTTCTTAAAGGTTTACAAGAAACCAAACGTAAGTATATTTAACTTATTTCTAGTCAAATGCTGCTAAAATGGCATGCGATCATATTGCTTGGCAGATCATTTTGCTAGTTTTTAGGAATGTATTTCTTGAAAGAAGCAAAATTATCTGACTCTAGAACATACCACTAGACATTTTTGCAACGTTGACTAAAAATAGACTTAATAATCTTTTATTTGTTTTGTTGTAAACTTATTTAAATAAATTTTTAGATGGTGATTCTAGAATATTTCACTCGCTAACATGCCATTTTTCACTTATTCTTCCTGTCTATATTTATTTATTTATTTATTTATTTATTTCACTTTGCCCTCAATCATACAATCCTTTTTCAGAAAATGGAAGAAAGAAAAGAATTTCCATTCTTAGACAGAGCCTTAGATGAAAGCGTTCATAACGTAAACACACTCGCACACGCACTTCAAATGAGAGCGGTTGGATTGCAGCTAACAGCAGACGCACATGAAAGAGGTAAGGTGTGTGTGCCACGTGCGAGCAGGCCCTGTTCCTGTGCTGCTGCCGAGCGGGGCGATGCTCTCCACATTTACTGGACGAGTGCCGCTTCATTAACAAGGATCAGAACTCGGCTCAGATCGGATCTCAGCCCTCTCTCTCTCGCTCTCACTCACACACACATATATACACTCACACACACACACGCACACGCACACGCACACATAAAACTCATGTGGACTCACTTAAGTTCTTGTCACCTTTGATGAAAATCACACAACACCGTGCCAAGTTCGAGGACTGCCATAAACACTTCTTCACTCTCTCATTTAGCTTCATCGAGGTGATTAAAAAAAAAAATGCCAAGAGCACTTATATGTTGCATTAACATGCTTCGTTTTCAAAAGAAAAGAAAATGGGAAAAAAAAAAGCCCATATCATTTCTTTGGCATCAACTGAAAGAGACTTTGATCTAATACTCTAAGACACGATTCACATTTTATTTAAAGGGATTTGATTTAAAAGGGATTGTTGTTTTATACAGTCATGATTGAATCACATGATCGGAATGGCCCAATTATGATCCAGGCATGTGCTGTTTTTAACATTGCGCGGTGATGGTGTTCAGGAGGTTAGGTGGTGCATTTCCCAAGGATCTCCCTCCCACTCCATCCACCTCCATCCACTGGGATGGTAAGGAAGCCAAGAGTGAAAATAAACATGTATTTCTGCGTTGTTGAAGTCGAGTGAGAGAAAGAAGGAAATAAAGAGGGGGTGGACTGCTGCCTGCTAGACTTCATTGATTAATGACTCATTTTTCACTTCCACCATTTTTCACTGCTAACTTTGGTCCTTTCAGAACTTTTCCTTATCATAAATATAGGCCTCATTTACAGTTTGTAAGTGCAATGTCTCCCTTGCTGTTGTTTGTGTAAGTGCAGTATGTTTTAGTTCTGAGAAAAGATGTTGTAATAATTTATCATTATTCACCGCCTGGCCAAAAAATAATAATTCAAATACACACTGTAATAATTTGCTGGACCGCCTTTTGCTTTGATTATCATTTCAGTAAGCTTGTGCAATGTCACAACATTTATTTGCATCCAGAGTAGCATTAATTTCGCTCCAAGATCGTGTATTGATGATGGGAGAGTCGGCCTGCCGTGTAAAGCCTTCTCCAGCACATCTAAAAGATTTTCAATGGGGTTAAGTTTCGGATGGCAGTCCATTTGTGAAAATTATGTCTCGTGCTCGCTGAACCATTCGTTCATCCTGGTATTGTCAACTCGGAATATGCCTGTGCCATCAGAGAATCAAAAAAATCCATTGACCGAAAAAACCTGTTTATTCTGTATATTCAGGTCGTCAGCTGACCTCGTTTTTTGCGCGCATAGCATTGCTGGCTCTAGACCTGACTAACAGACACTAGGGTCTGGGTTCGATTCCCGCCTCTGTGTGCATGGTGTTGTACCTGAGCTAACCTTCCACAGTTCAAAGACATGCAGATTAGGCTAATTGATGTTCCCCAAATTGCCGTAGTGTATGTGTATGTGTATGTACCCTGCAATGGATTGGAAGCCTGCCCAAAGACTCCTGGGCTCCAGGTCCCCTTCAACCCTGTATACAGGATAAAGCAGCATATAATTCCACATGTTTGGGCCATTAAAGGAGTTCCTGGAAGGCCATCATTTCAGACATGAAGTAGGCAGTCTGATCATAGCTCTGGTGTACTGATACTGTATAAAGAAATCAAGTTTTTACTGTCATTACTGTGTTCTGTCCCATTCTGACCTGAATGCCCCCATAAACAAATAAATCAATAATAAAAATAAATTACTTTCCATATTATTTTATATTTTACATACAGTATATATAAATTTTGCATGGATATCCATATACGCATATGTCCAAATCCATAACAATGATATAAGAATGAGTGTGAAAACCAGATAATAATACAAAGAGCTGCACAATACAATTGGCGAGACTTTGTGATGATATTAGGACGCAACATGTTATACAGACGGAAAATAATCGAGAAGTTGTAATAACAGATAAACCGAATAGAGTAACAATCCCTGATGGAACAGAAGCAGAGAGGAGCAACTAGGACCAAAACTCACAATCACCCAGACATAAATGAAACACATAAAAAAACAAAGACCAAGTGCAAGCATTCATTTACTTGCATTGCTGGAAGTCAGCAGTGTGCTTGCCACCTAATATGAAAGCTCCGAAACTCATTTTAGAATTCATCCCACTGTTTCTATAAAAAAAAAAGAAGAAAACTCTGTCTCTTTGTCCTTGTTCTTCTTTTTTCATTTTTATATTAGAGCAAGACAAAAAAGTGTCACGTCAGTCCTTGCTGCGTTCACATCGTATTCATTAGGTGTTCATGCAGCGCTCAGTGTATCAGAACTGGGCCACGGTGAGAGTGAATAGGCTGAGAGGAGAGCTAATCTCCCCTCCAGCAAGGGTTTCAATGCCTAATCCCATCCTCCTTTCAAACCAACTGCTACTTATTCCCCAAGCTGCTAATCGGTCAAATATTAGCGATTAGACTACGTTTCAGCTCTCTCACCTACTCGACTCGAGGTTTAGTACTCAGTACTTAGAGGTGTCTTTGTGAGAGGAACAGGAGTAGCGGTGATTCCAGCACAATGATATTTATTCACTTTAGGTTTTCAAATCACTCGAGAAAAGAGTTAAACAGTGATTGGATAAAGTGTACAAAGAGAAAACACAGAAACACAATCCAAGCAGAGCTGGAAAGAGTAATAACATTTTGTACTCAAGTAAAAGTACTGTTACTTTAGTGACATTTTACTGAAGTACAAGTAAAGTTACCATTATAAAAATCTACTCAAGTAAAAGTAAAAAGTTGCTCATTAAAAATGTAATCAGGGTAAAAGTTTCAGATCACAAAGATTTTTTTTTTTTTGCCACTGTTCTGCCATCCGTTTCGTCCGTCTCCATCGTTCTTGACCGCCCCGATCAATCAGTGCGGTGGTTCCCGGGGTGCAATTTGTTTCCTTCCCATGCATTCATTTTATTATTTTTAATGTTCATTCATTTATTTTTTCACTAAGTAGGAAATATGATTTAAAATGTAGTAAAGTACGATGCTTCAAACAAAACATACTTAAAGTAAAAGTAAAATTACATATGTTAAAAACTACTTTAAAAAGTAGAAGTACACAAAAAACGACTTAATTACAGTAATGCGAGTAAATTCGTTACTTTCTACCTCTGAATCTAAGTACTGTACATATCTTAGCACTTGATGGTTAAATGTCTTGCTAGATGGACGACTGTACAGTAACAACATTGTGATGATGTTTACCATCAGGAAAAGGTCAGTTTTTTTTTAACTTAGAATCACTTTGGTAACATGATGTTGAAATAACTTGTTAATTGAATGAATGGCACAAACACAACCTTGCAAATAAAACCTCAAAAAAAAAATCGAATATAACCTTTATTTGGAGCGTTTATGCTGATAACCATCCATTTACACAACATCTGACCACTTCCAATGGTCCTTAAAGTTTCTAACAGGGTTAAGAATTCCGATCAGAGATTGTGATGGACACAACGTCTATCTCATGTCATGCATCTCTTAGAGCTGAAATGTTACCTTAATGTTTAATTCCCGGTCAGTAATATTACAGTAAGGTACAGTACCAGTCAAAAGTTTGGACAGGAGTTTGGACTTATTTTCTAGATTGTACAGATTTTTTTATCAAAATGATGAAATAAGATATATAGCATTAGGTAATTATTTAACAACAACAGTTATTAGTTATTTGAAGACACAAAGGTCAGCTGTTCTGGAACAGTTCTTGCAAGAACGGTACTTCATTTGCCTAACCCATCAAGCACCATGATGAAACTGTCTCTCATAAAGACCTTCCCAGGAAGGCGAGACCAAAACGTACCTCTGCTGCAGAGGAGAAGTTCATTTAGAGTCACCAGCCTTAGAAATCACCAATTAACAAACAGCACCTCAGATTAGAGCCGTTATGAAGGATTTACAGGGCATAAGTATCAGACACGTCTCAATATCAACTGTTCAAATGAGATTATTGCATATTTTAGATGCCTTCAGTATTGCTTTACAGTGTAGAAAGAAACAAAAATCTGAATAAACCATGGAGTTAGAAGGTGTGTCCAAATTTCTGACTGGTAGTGTACATCTTGGCTCCAAAATTATTGGTATACTGCAATATGGTGTTTGCACAGCGTCCAAACTGCATCACGTACACTTTCACAGAACAGATCTCACACGTTGGGTCGGGTTTTCCTGCTTTCCAATATAATATTTTCTTAAACTGCTGTTGTTTCATGTTTTTCTTTTTTTTCCCCATGGCACTTGTTATTATGTATACACATATCGACTACTGTTTAACAGTATGTTTCCTGGGACCAGGTCCGTTGCTAAGCTGAGTGTGAGTGTCCCACTCAGGCTGTGGGTTTGGTAATTATATTGTTATTGTTAATTAACAAGTCATTATTTTGTCAACATTGTGTTAGGAGCTTTAATTTGTTGCTTCTAACACAACGTCGTTGTTGTTGTCATTTTAACAAAGTAATTCTACTTTCAAAAAAATGTTAAAAACGCATACCAAAATTGTCCCATGATATTGCCAAAGCCACGTCCAACAAGAATTTGCAAAAAAAAAAAAAAATTGAAACAAGAATATTCAATTGTGCCAATGTGTCAAACCACATCTACCATAAATGGCAAAAAGTATATGCACACCTGACGTCACCAATATCTCATTGTGTTGCTTTCCTTTCTACTGGATGTTTGGAATTTAATTTGGAAGCAAATCTATCTATCTATCTATCTATCTATCTATCTATCTATCTATCTATCTATCCATCCATCCATCCATCCATCCAGCATTTCCCCCAATGTTACAACAAAGTTGGAAGCATACCCCTGTCTTGAATATCTTTTTATTGAATGTTGTGATTTTAAAATTTCTGAAACTAAGAGACCCAGACATGTTATAGGTTCATAATGCTCAGGAACAAGAATTTCTTCACAAAAAAAAAAATGATGCGTTCAGGTTGGTGTAGAAGAACTTCTACTGCACTGGACCCTTGACCTCAGTCACAATAAATACCTTTGGAACAACCTGGAGCCTCCTCACTCAACATCAGTGCCTGATCTCAGCAACGTTCCTGTGTCTGAATGATCACAAACACCTCAGCCATGCTCCAACACCTAGTGGAAAGCCTTCTTAGAAGAACAAAGCTTTTTATAATAGCAATGAGGGACTTAATCTTGGAATGTTGAAGGCTGTTTAACAGTAACATGGGTATAATGGTTAGGTGTTCACACACTTTTGGACTTACGGTACAGCAAGCAAGGTTTTAGCTAGATGTCGTCAGGCACTGTTTTTACCACAGTGTTTACTAAAACTATCACCTTGCATAACATATGTGTGGGAAGAAAGCCAAGGCAAGGTTAAAAAGTAAATAAAAGCATTTCGGTTTTATTCTGGTGAAATATATTTATAGTTTCTGAAAGTTGAAGTGTCGATGTATGACATAGACCGAAAAAAAAAAACAAATTTTGTCAAAAACTAGAAATGTTGTACTTGCTAGAATTCAGTTACTTTTGACAGGTTTTCCCAAAGCTCACCCCCTACACACACACACACACACACACACACGAACATTTTTTAAAAATCCATCACTTCACCCAGTCGCAGCTCAGGTGTGTGGAGATCCTCTGTCGCCCCCATGCATTTTTTATGAAACAAAAACCTCAAAGCAGAAACCTAGATATTAGTCACTTTAGTAATTAAAAATGCATATTGCTCGGCGCAGCCCGGTGCCTTGCATTATTCAGGGACTGTGTCACTTCTGCTCAAAAGCATTTTTAATGTAAAACATACTCTCTTGGTGATTGTGTGCACTTCTCTTCTCCCCATCGGGTGTTTCTGGGTTTCCATTAGACACACACAAACACACGCACACATGCACACACACACAAACAAACACACACACACACACACACAGACATAGGCGTGATACTGGGGTGAATCTGGGGACCAGGTTGAGGGGTATTGGCTTACATTACACCCAAGTGAGAGCAGAAAGTTTCGGGGTGCAGGTATGGTGGATGAATATGTTACATTTTTTATAGATACGAAAACTAATAAAGAAATAAAGAAATAAAAACATTACATAAAAATAAACTTTGAATAAAATCATAATAGTTAAAAATATTCAAATCATTTTATGCCAGTTTTATGTCCTATGTATTTTTTTTCTGAATTACAGTTTTATATTTTACACAATTCATTGCTACTATTTTATCTTTATTACTAACTTATTTTTTGCTTACTTTGTTACGTTTTATTTACTTGTTTGTTTGTTTGTTTGTCTGCAACTTATAAAATGCAAAATGTACTGTATGGGATTTTTGAAACTGAAAATGAGAGTCAATTTCATCATGGTGCTTTATGGATTTTTCAAATGCACATGACACAATACTGTTCTTGCAGGAACTGTTCCAGAACAGCTGACCTTCATGTCATAAAAACAAACAACTGACTGTTGTTTTTACTTAATTACCTAAAAGTACAATAAACCCAATTTGTGTCCTAAATTGTGACTGCGTCTGGTGCAAAAGTTTTTATTTATTTATTATTTTTAACACGTTTATTTTATGGTTTCATTATTAAGTTAGTACAAAAAAAAACATTTTTAATTTCAAAATATTAGTATTCAAGGGAAAAAAAATCTTACAGCTAAATATTTGTAGACCATTAAAAAAACAACACTTTCTAACAACAAAAAAAAAAAAAAAAAAAGAAAGCAAGCTTCTGGGTTTTGCATTCATAAAAATGAAGCAGGTGCAACTGCCCCCTTATTAAAGGTTTGACCCAAGATTTTTAGTTATACAAAAAAAAAGCATCTAAAACCATGTTAAGAAAATCCTGACCGAATTCATCCCCTTTTGATTATAAACCGTACATAATCATACCAGTATTTTTCCCCCACTACAAACTTACTCACTACTAACTGTCCATGTGCAGCTTAGTCCAATTTAGTCCACCATATAAAATAATTTATGAATTCTCATGAATTATGGAGAAACTGCAGGAGATCTGTGAGGTACTCAGAGTGATGCTGCACATTTTTCGCAGGTGCTCCAGTACATCTAAAATTACATGGTTTATTAAAGGACCATCATGTGCTACATGCAGTTCTGGATGAACTCAGTATTCTCTCAAATGTTCCTGGGGAAAAAAACACAACCTTAGAGTTTGATTTTGACTTTTGCACTAATAACTTGGACTTGGACTTAGAAATGGTCACCTGAGAAGAAATTTCCCACTTGTGGATATGAACATAAAAAACTCACAGTAAAAAAAAAAAAAAAAAAAAAAAAAAGATTTATTGTAATTTCCCAGTACAGGGAAATGTGTTAAATGTGTTAGTAGTTGACTTAGTAATAGGGTGTGGTGTTGTAGAAAAAAATAATGAACATTACCACATTAGAAAGTTGGCTTTTTTTCAGTAACAGCACACCAAGAAATATTTCAACCTCCCTTATGAGAAAGCGATTTGCCAATGAATACAGGATTTTTAAAATCTGTTTATAATTAATTTAAAGGTAATCAGAACTGTAGTACTGAGATGGAATGGCAGAGAATGAGCGGGTAATCAGTGAGTGGTTACACCTGTGTGTGATGAAGTGTATTAATAGGATGTTTGTGTTACAGCGAGTGGTTTTCGACTTGTAAGATGCAGCCGACAGCATGAAAGCTGACATTTACTTTGACCATGAACAGACCAGTGACAACGAAAACATTGTGTGCGCTTTTGGTTTTGATTAAGGCTTTGAGTTTGCTAACAGGGACCAAATCCTCCACTGTCCTGATGTCTTTTCAAAGTTAGAATACTTACTGGCTGCTACAGAAGACAGTGGAAACTTGTTTTCCTGAACATTATGGGGGTGTTCGAATCAAACCGAGACTTGTGATGAAATTCCTCGGGAATGAAGTCAGGAAAAAGTGATGAGACTCTTAACCAGAGTAACACATGTGAATGATAAAAAATCTCCTAATCCTTAAAAAATCGACGGATAACTTTTTACCAAGTAGGAACTGTACACACAATCATTCACCTATATCACTTGCACATTACACAAACTTTGTTGGAAGGGACTGTTGAAAGTTGTTGCCACATCCCTCCTACAATCTTGGCCTCGCTGTAAGCCATTTCAATATGGTTGGACCATTAAAGGAGTTCCTGGGAGGCCAGGATTTATACATAAAGCATCAAGTCCAATAATGGCTCTGGCATACAGAGAAAACTTCTGTTTTCTGTTATTCTGCACAATCAAAAGTCCCAGTTTGACTTGAATGCGCCTCATAGAAGGTACCAATTATTACAAAAGGAAATAAAAAAAAACTTCCCAGTTTGCAAATACATATCAGAGAACAGCGTCTGGCGTCGTCACTATTAAACCACTTAAGAACCATTTAGAAGTAGGAAAGTGAGAGTGAGATAGCGAGAGAAAAGAAAGGGGGGAAAAAGTGTATTGAATATATCAATGAGGATGATGAGCTTTTATGCTGTCTCCTTTAGGACAATAAACCTCGCATTTAAAAATGTATTCAGAACAATCTATTACTCTCCAAATGGAGTTATAATTGAGCCGGTGTCAAAATGGTAAACAATGACGCCTCTGTTCCAATTAATAAATTACTGACAAAATCTATGAGCCTTAATATTAAGTTGCATTCAAATGGAGTCCATTAAGAGGCGGCGTGCGTGCGGGTTTGAATGCGCCCGAGCGGCGAGCCCGGCGTCATGAACCCGTGGCTTTGGAGGGAGCTGAAGCGTGCTTCATTTAACTGAGAGGAGCAGGAGGAGTCGGAGATCGCTCTCAGCCATAATGAAGATGAATAAATGGAATGATACCTTTGTTATAGTGCGACAGACAGAGAGAGGGAGTGAGAGAGAGAGAGAGAGAGAGAGAGACCAGTGTAGTCAGTTTAACTAGGAGAGGCGGAGAGGGGAAAACATCTCATTAGAAGCAAACAAAAAGAGGAAAAGCAAAGGAGCAGGCGTTGTGCAGGAGAGGGGTAAATACGGAGAGAGGTGATTAAAAGAGGAGCGCCTTAACGAACGCCGCTAATGAAATGGATATGCTAATGTTGTCATACTTAGCAGATGGAATTAAAGTGACTTATTGTAATGCGCGTGTTACAGTATTATTAACATGGCATGGGAAAGGCGGGATACTGAATCATGTGGCTAAATCATATGTCACCGTCGGACTCCGGTTTTGATTTTTCTTTCATTAAAGAGCCTCGTAGAGAGAGAGAGAGAGATAAAGAGAGAGAGAGATAGCAAGATGAAAAGCAAGTCAGGATAAGAGGAAAATAACAAATGAAGGGGAGCAAGGGAAATGGTTGGATTTCGTTCCATTATGCACAAATGTAGGCATAAGAAAGAGGATGAACACTTACATGCTTAACCTGAACCTTTGCTGCTTTTTCAGATAAATTGATACCTACAGTACTGTATGAATGAATCGCTGTGCTTATTTACAAGCACAAAGCCATAGAAAAAGAAACGTAAAGATACAAATAAAATAAGTATTGAAACCTGGGAAATTTAGATGGGATAAAGATATGGAGTTTGGAATAGACGGGTTAAAAAAAAAAAGATTGAGAAAAGAAAAGGCTGAAGATATAAAGGTTAATCAAGTGGAGTAAAGAGACATTAAGTAGTAAGCAGGGAGAATTATAAATGGGGTAAAGAGGTACATAATCCATCCAAGATATTTTCATGTCTGTCTTAAAAAATAGAGGTGAATATAAGTACATTACATACGGGAAGTTTGTCCCCACTGTAATTGGGACCAAATTCTATAATTTATATAGCTAACTGGAACTACTGTATCTGTACGGCTTACCGTATATAGCCGACTGGGTCTGGTGGGGAGGAGGGGGGGTGGGGGGGTAAATTTGTACTAAATACACCATAACTTTGAAAGATAACCCGATTTAGCTGAACTTTGTAATGCAGTTTTGCATGGAATGAGGGATATAAAATTTGATTCCTGTTACTTACATTGTACTCGCGTTCCGGGCGATAAACTTCACGATCAGTGTGCGGAGCAGGAAAGCTTATGACCACCAAGACCTATAGTAATGTACGTACATGCACTTCAATTTAATATATATCCCTTAATGATTTTAAAGCAAATGCAAATGATGTGTGAATTGGATGATTCAATTGTATTTCACTTCTCAGCTTTTATTTCTTAACCAGGTTTAAAAATTACTACGATTCTAACAGTATTGTTCCATAATGCGTATTAAAAAAAATTCTCTATGAAAGTCATTTTTGGTTTTTAAATAAAAAAAAATAAAATCTTGATAATGGACTCGATTACATAGACAAACGAGTAAAGCATTTTCTTATTCTACAAATTACACTGATTATAAATATGTTTGCAATGTATATACCATTCCTATTGTGTTAAATGGCACAATATATATAGCTTTAATGATCCTTCCATACATCTGGTCATTTCTGTTCTGCACAAACTCTGTTTTTAATTACTGCCAAAATATATGTAATATATACGCCAATTTGATGGAATCCCAAAGCTTCATCCGCCGCACATTAAGGCACATTAAGACCAAGCGCTGCAGATTGGAGTGTAGAGTCGTGATTGTGACGGTAAGTGCCTCGCTCCTCTCCTCCACCATTAGGAGCACGGAGGGAATGGAAAAGGATGGGCGAATGGGTGGCATATGCTCTAATGTGTCTTAAAGCCGTCCACCTGTCATCGGAGACGAGAGCGGCTTACTGATGGCGTGATGAGCTTCGTTTAACTGATGGCTCTTCTAAATGAACTCGCTGCCATTCAATTGATGCCTTTGCCCATTTCGCCCGGCGCCCAAATGATACAGGGCCCCGTAATTATGCCACGTTTCACTAAGAGAGAGAGAGAGAGAGAGCCTCAAACTTTTATTCAAAGATAATAACACTCATTTTTATTCCGGCCTGAATTAGGGTGATACACTTATGCATTACAGAAAGGATATCAAGCACTTTTTTTGATTAGGATTTACAACCTGTGTGTCCTTGCAGTCAATAACAATAAAAGCGTTATGGTTATTGCTCATTAGCTCGCCACGTGGATCCTGTCAGAGCCAGTTTGTGAGTATGTGAGCCAGTGTCATAACAGTTTGGGTTGTTTTTAATTAACTTTAGAGGGTTTTATACTACTTTGAGGTCCTATTTAAAACACAGTCCACTCTAAGTCTTCTTTTTATTTAATTTTTAAGAATATTTTTTACTGGCAGATTCAATATCAAGTGTTATTATTATTATCTCCAATGTCGGTGCTTGATAACAATTAAATGTTAAGCTATACCTGTAGCGTGATACTTAATAATTCAACAACATGACCTGTAACAATAAATGCATAAAAAGCACAATGTGTTATGTAATGATTATCACACTCTAACAAAGACCATTACGTTCCCTAAACATATCGAAGAACTCAACGGCAAGTCCCAATCAGGTTCTAAATATGTCTATCAAGTTTTCACAATAAGAGCAAAACACATTGTTGCCATGTCTAACCAGATTGCACCATGCTCTTACCGGGCACTTGAAATTTACCATAAAGTCAGGACACCATCCAGTCTTTCCTGTCTGTGCCATGCATATAGAGCTTTTTGGTTTTGTTAACTGGTCAATGCCATCATTATTACATCTTTATTAAGTCTTCCTGTGTCTTGGTACGACCATGTCCCCACCGGCCTTTTTTTTAACATGTCCAAAAAGAAAGCCTGGCAAGTTGAAGGAAGTGATACAGTATTATATTCCTACCAGTTTCTACTGCATTCCTGCCAAGGTGGACAAGTTCATACTGCTTTCACCCAATTTTTCGCTGGTGGGAACATCATTTACTGTGCTGGGAGTTTCATCTATGCAAAACTAATTATTTGTCAATTTGCTTTGGTATAGGATTGGGACAGATGAGATACATATAATAACCCAGGAGTGAGTGAAGATTCACATAAGGTTTTTTTTTTTTTTTTTTTCTAATGAGCCCAGGGAAGGGTGGTGTGTAAAACATAATCAGAGCAAGGCCTTTGTTTAAACTGGGTAGTTACTCCAGAGGTGTGTTTGGGTGGGTGTGGGTGCAGAGGAGGAGTAGAAGGAGGATCTTATGCACGTTGTGTAAAGAGCTCTAATTAATGTGTGTTTGTGTGCGAGAGAGAAACTGGCCTTTTCTCCTCCAGGGATCAGCCTGTGATAGAGTCAATTGTACACCCTTGGCATTGTGACCTGGATTTTGGAGCTGAGCTGCGAGCGAATGTTCGTTGAGACCTTTTGCTGCAAAACTAGGCCTTCTTATAGATAAACGCACGATACACATCACACTACAGCCTCATATGGCACCGTGTCTGGGGAGGAGGAGTACCCAGCCTCCCCAGTAATTAAGCAGTGAAAGGGATCGAGAGGGATTGGGCGAGAAAGTGGTGATGATGCTGTTGTTGTTGGTGGTGGTGGTGAGATTTGCCTAGAATATTCACGATGCAATCTTTAAATTGCATTTAGATCTTTAAATTCACATGGATTTCAAATGGACATGTGCTTGAGTTGTACTGACTAGCTAGCTAACAATCTAACCTGACATGAATTTCACAGTTATTTGTAATTTTTATCTATAATGCTAGATAACTGGCTAATAAGCAAACCTGACAGGAGTTCTGAGAGGTTTTTTTTTCCATATTTTTTAATGCATAATCTTTACTGTAAAACTAGACATCTAGCCAACATACTGTATGCGATCCTTTTAGGATCTTTGTTATTTTAAAGTTCTAGATATAAATTCCACTGTTAAAACATGCTAACTGGCTAACACTATATAATTTGACAGAATATTTGAGAAAATCTTCCCTCTTAATTGATGGCCAAGTTGTTGGTGATGGTGAGATTTGCCTAGAATAAACACAATGCAATCTTTAAATTGCATTTAGATCTTTAAATTCACATGGATTTCAAATGGACATGTGCTTGAGTTCATTTATGAAGAATTCTAATCAGTAGAGGGCTATTTTTTGCTAGCCAGTTGAAATAAGCTAACTAAAAAAAGATTGTGAAGAAATTACAATAATAATTTGCAAGGTTAAAAAAGAATTGGTATAAACTATAAACCTTTAGTTCATACATGTTTCATGTTCATACATAATTTTTATTGATCTCTGATAGAATTTATAAGTTATATGTATAATTTTCACTCACAATGCTAGCAGGCTAGTGAATAAGAGCTAACCTGAGAGAGTTTCTAAGGGAAATATTATGTCCCATGTTCCATGTTCAAAACTAATAATGCTAGCTATAGTTTGCTAACAAGCGAACAGAATTTCTGAGAGGGAATTTGTTCATAATACTTTTGATAATGCAAAGTAGTAAAACTTAAAAGGTTTTTGAGAGAAAATGTTAAGTGATATTTAGATATTAGATATAATGCTAGCTAAAACATTTTTTTAATAATTTGGATTGCTAAGAGAGATTATAGGTCATAATTCATAATTTTACTCTTCGTTAATAATGTTTGCTACTCGGCTAACAAGCAAATCTGACAGGATTGTTGAAGGAATTTTATTTCATATTCCCACATGTTTAGAGTCTTCACTGATAACACTAACTAGCTAGAAAACAAGCTAACCTGACAGGATTTTTATTATATATTTTTTAGTTGTTATCACCTTCATTAACAGTACTGGCTAGCTAGCTAACAACCTAACCTGACATGAATTTCACAGATATTTTTTAATCTTTATTTAAAACGCCTAACTAATTAGCAATTAAGCAAACCTGACAGGAATGCTGAGAAGAGGTTTTTTTTCATATTTTTGATATCTTTAAGAATTTTTTAAATATATTTTTAGTTGTTATTACTAAATGTTTAATCATCTTCAACAACAGTACTGACTAGCTAGCTAACAACCTAACCTGACATGAATTTCACCGTTATTTATAATTTTTATTTATAATGCTAGATAACTGGCTAATAAGCAAACCTGACAGGAGTTCTGAGAGGATTTTTTTCCCATATTGTTGATTTCTTTAATGCATAATCTTCACTTGTAAAACTAGACATCTAGCCAACATACTGTATGCGATCCTTTTAGGATTTTTGTTGTTATTTTAAAGTTCTAGATATAAATTCCACTGTTAAAACATGCTAACTGGCTAACACTATATAATTTGACAGAATATTCGAGAAAATCTTTCCCTCTTAATTGATAGCCAAGTGATTATTGAAAACAAATGACTGTTCATCTGGGTCCACATTATTCAGACCCTTGCTACCTGGTAACGGTATAGCTCATTCTGCGTTATTCTCTTATTCTACTCTATGTTCCCTGCCTTGCCATTTCCTCTCATCCGCACACACAGTATACACAGAGGAAATACACTCACACAGGGAGAAACACTGCTAACACCCAGTTGCTCTGATGGCCATTCTGCCTCAGCACGGCAACATGTGCATCTCGCTGTGAGAAATGTTGATTTCATTCGCTAATTTGTTAATTAGTTTTCCTGCATTACAGCCCCTTCCCTGTCCGCTAATGTCGCCGGACACTGTGAGATGGAAATTGGTTAAAAAACGATAATGAAAGATAGATATTGAAATAAATAAATCTGGAACGCTCCCCGAGGACCTGAATGGAGAAACTTATCTGCTCCGTCTGCTGATACGAAATAATTAAGCGAATTAAGCGAACAAAGGGCCGGGAGAGCTCTGCCTAATGCCGTATCTCTCAACCTGTGGCTAAGTACACCATCCGCGCAGATACAATTCAGAGGCCCATTGAGGCTAAACTCTACAAGCCCTGGCAACACACACTTATACACAAACATTGCTGTTCTGGCCTCTGAGCTGAAATGGGTTCAAAACTGCCGACAGCTTTCAGACAGAGGTGTTAAAGGAAAAGTGGGCATTTTTCAAACTAATCACAAATTATCACCCCTCTCTCTCTCTTTCTCTCTCTCACTTTGTCTCAGTTCACTAACAACTCTATCACTCTCTCTCCCAGTTCATATATATATATATATATATATATATATATATATATATATATATATATATATATATATATATATATATATATATACGTGAGGTGTTCAAGTTAAACCAGGACTTTTAATTGTGCAGAATAACAGAACCCTGTTGTGAGAGTAAAGACTACCTTTATACTACCTTTCTACCCTGCTTTACGAATGCACTTATCCCACGTTTTACAAGAACTTGGATGCCATCAAGATAAAAAGTTTTCTCAGGAGCATGCTCGGACTGGCTGCTGAAAAACTGGCCTTCCAGGAACTCCTTTTTTGACCCAAAAAGGCCCCATGACTGTCCTGGGGACGTAGCGATAACTCCCAAAGAGTTCCTATAATGTGCAAGTGGTATCCGTGAATGATTGTTTGTACAGCTCCCGCAGACAGATCTGTCTAGTCAGCAAATTGATTTTCAAGGACCAGGCGTTCCATTTGCTTTATGTTCACAGGAATGACTGCAGTGCGGTCCGTGTCACCACGGTTAGGATTGTCTTTCACAGACATACGGCCGTCTTTATAACCATTTGCACTTAGTTTACACCATTTGCACCTATTCCTAGTTTGACATGAGCACCCTACTTATTATTAAAGAAAGGATTTTGTTTTTATTATTTTATCTTTTGAGAAAGTGTAAGTGGGGAATTGCTTTGTTAACTTGTTGGTGTTTCACATAAGCATAAAAGAAAACTTGATAAGACTTCCTCTTGTGTTCGCCTCATACTCTGACCTTTATTGTTAGAGAGAAATGAGGGGAAAAAAGGTGAAAAAAATGGTTTGTAATTTGCTTTATTATTGCATATTTTTTCTAGGTTTGTTAATTGATTTTGACAACTTCCTTTAGACTTTGTTCATAATTCAGTAAGTTGGCTTTGAGTAAAAAATAATAATAATAAAAAAAAAATTGCCATTGTTTTCTGAGAGTCAGTATTTTCAGGAAATATTTTTTCTTAGAAATTATTTATTGTTGTGGTAAAAGAAATTCTGCAGATGCAGTGGGTGTTCAGAGTATTCCTTTAAATAGAAAAAATAAAAGAAAATTAAAGAAATAAAAGAAATTATTTATGAGGTTGGGTTGCTAGACACTATAATTCACTCAGTGACACTTAAGTACAGGATTCCAAGATAGAGAGCCAGAGTGTGCGTGTGTGCGTGTGTGTGTGTGTGTGTGTGTGTGTGTGTGTGTGTGTGTGTGTGTGTGTGTGTAAAACAATGGTGAGACCAGATGCCAGCAAACAATAGTAATCATGAGTGGGCTGTGGAGAAAGTGTAGGAACTCGAGTCATTTCTGGCTTCAGTGAAGAAATCAGGACAAAAAAAAAAAAAAAACAATAAAGTGAGAGAGTGAGAGTGAGCATGGGAGAGAAGAAAAAAAAAATCTTTAACAATTCAATATGCTCCGAACTGATCTCAGCTGACAGTGGCGGTTTGTCTGTAGTTCAGGTTAATTAGCTGCTGCTTATTTTTAATGAACTTCATGCAGTTGTTTGCTTGTATAATCAAGGCACAGAAGCAGAACCGCAAGCTAAGGTGCCAAAAATAAGCTGACAAAAGCATGGGCCCGCCTCGCCAGGCTCCCTCTAAATGGGAAAGCCAACTGCCTGCTTCATAAAACTCGCTTAGCTCGCTCAAACAAAATGGACTGTAAAGTTCGTTAGATGGAAATATTAAAAAAGAATTAAGCTAATGGAGGTAAAATTAAAAGAAATGAGCCAACAAACATATCACGCCAAAAATGGCTCCGCTCTGACAGCTAAGATTCCTAATGACGGACTACGTTCTGAGAAAAAAAAAAATTTAAATGGCGTTCCGTGCTTAAATTTCTTTGAAAAGTAATGACCCATGGACGATGCACACTCCAGGCATTTTGTGGGGAGCGGAGGGGAGGAGAGAGAGCGAGAGAGAGAGAGTGAGAGAGAGAGAGAGAGAGAGAGAGAGACTAAACAAAGAGAAATGTCCTGCAGTAAGTGTTAGGTGAATCCTTAAGAAGATCGGGCGGGGAGGGGGGGGGGTGGAAGTGGTTTAAGGTTAATGTAAAAGAAAGAAAGAATTATCAATGACAAAACAAAAAATCAGAAGAAAAAAACGCACGGTTAGCTACAGTTACGCCACGATGCGATCAATTCTTAATGGTCAGAAAGTGTTGATTAATTTTCCATAACAGCATCTCTCTTTTTCTAGTAAGTTATCGTTACCAAGGAGTCATATGACAGATGCTCCACATAAACGTCTGTAATTGTTGAAATAATCAGATTTGTATGAGCAGTGTTTATTTAACATTTATGGAAGGAGTATCCAGTGTCAGCCAGAAGCAAAGCTGTAACTAGGTTTGCAGACATATGAAAGCCTTTAGGATGGACGGATTTTTGTTTTTTGCGGTTCCTCTGTGTTCCTCTTGTCCTATTAATTTTAAGAGAGGGTAAAAAAAAAAGAGAGGTTAAACACTAAAAACAACATGCCTATTACGTTTTCATTACTCTACTCACGGCAAAATTAAATTTGTGGAAAAAGCTGGCTTGTTGAGTTATACTGCTAGTCATAAACATCAAAAGCAATGATATTTATACGGTAGATATCATAAGTATGAGAAATTTCAAAGCCTTGTTCAGTGAAGTATCATCTCCTGGCCTGCTAGCTATTACATATAGAGACTGCACGAGAGACTGATTGAGAGTTCAATGCATGTAACTGGAGTTTTGGATCACAGAGTCACTCATTACAATCCGCATTTTTGACTAAAGTATTCCCCTCTCGTGCCTTTCTCCCCTCATTTCAAGTTTGACAGAGGAAAGACTTTGGATGAAATGGAGGAGGGCGTCCCATTTCCAAGTTCCGATTGTTCTAATGAGGTCGGAGCATTCGCATCTGGATTCGTGTATGCCAGGCCCTGCTCTGAGAAGCTTCCGCACAGGGAAGTGTTTAATTTCAGCCCCAAACTGTTGAGAACGTACCCAATCCTGGAAACCTGCAAAAGCTTCCTCTCTCTCTCTCTCGCTAACATCGTCTACTAATCTCCTTGAGGGGAAATACGAGACGACAATGGTTAAAGCACCTCCAATAATTGGGTCCAACAGGCTTATGGTATTAACCTAAAATGAGTTCTTTTCCCCTTTAAAGTGCAATCCGTTATTTCAATCGCCCTGTAAAATTTGGTCTTTGAGAATATTAATAAACCGCCGCATCGAAATATGGGACCGCGGCTCAGTAAAAGGCTGTGTACCTGAAGTCGCGGGCCGAGGTCTCACCAAGGACGTGAGGCATGAAAGCACGATGCGGAGTTAGCTCTTGAAGACGACCTTAGCCTTCTTCATTATTCTCCCTTGAAACAAAACAAATAGAATTGGGGCTTTTTGATCGGAACGGAGCGGGGCCGGGGTTCACCACTTCAGAGCCACTCGCGCTTACCACTGAAGTGCACAGACATCTGAGGATTGTGTCGTACGCGTGTTACGCGGCCCTGTCGTGCTCTAAGTTTCACTCTGAACGTCAAAAACTTTCAGCCTGCATCTCCTCATTAAGGAGAGAGGGAATGTACACAGTCCTGTGTTTTTCAATAAAATTTATACATGCTATTACATAGCTATTACATAAGTCCACTACCAAGTACTGACTCTATTGCATCAGTGAGCAGAGGCTGATAAAATTGGGCCATTTTTTACCTTATTTTTTTAATTTTCCATATTGCCTTTTTAAAAAAAAAAGTGTAATCAGTAAAAGTTAATGTATAAAGCATGAGGGATTTGAGTGGATATTGGATGTAGGTTGTTAAGCAATGACGAATTAACGCTATTACAAAATATAAATGTTGGCATTTAAAAAAAGTGTGCATTATTATGATTATACCTTGGCAGTATAACGCATCGTATGTCACTGTAAATAAATGTAGTAAAAAATAAACCAATAAATAAAAGAAAACATTTTGGGGCTTTTCTGCCCTATTAATGTAAAAAAAGAAAAAAGAATATTTCACAGTTTTTTATTATTATTATTATTATTATTATTATTATTATTATTTCCCCTTTAAACAACATTTTTGACCATGGTGCTTTGATCGCGACCGAGTGGTTCCTAAGAGACAAAGCAAAAAAAGTATTTACTGAAGAAACACATGCTAGCCTTAACCCTTCCTGATTGGTAGCTGTCGCTTTGATGTGGGAGAGTCCTAAGGGCAGGTGGGAATTCAATCATTAAAACACTAAAATACTAAATTAGGAAGAAAACAAGGGACAAATGCTATAGATTGGAAAATACAGCAACTTCACTAGGAGTTATTGCAATACAGGTATCGCCTATACAGTCCTGACCTTGCTCCAAGCCATTCCCACATGTTTGGGCCATTAAAGGAGTTCCTGGGAGGCCGGGGTTTCATACATGCATTAACCAGGCAGTCTGATTATGGCTCTGACATATTTAGAAAACTTTCTAACTTGAAGGTATCTAAGCACTCATGAAACACTGGGATAAGTGCATTAGGGTAGCAGGAGATAATATAGAGAAAAAAAAAAGTTTTTTTTTTTTTTTACAATTAAAAGTTCTGGCTGGACGTAAAAATTAAGTCACCAAGTTTTGACAAATCAGAATTGAGTATTCATTAGCATTGTCAAATAATTCTCTACAGCGATAGGTAACGCTAATCAATTAATAGAGTAACAAACATAGTAATAAGGCACTAAGTTACTGACCGGAAAGTCAGCAGTCCCAGTCCCAGCTCCTCCTCGCTTGCCATTGTTGGGCCCTTGAGCAAGGCCCTAAACCCTATTTGCTCTGGGAATGCTGTATTATGGCTGACCCTAGCTGCTACTTGGGATATGCAAAGGAAGAATTTCACTGTACAATCTTGTATACATGACAAATAAAGGCTTAACTTAGACAAACAGCTATTGTATGTTTTGACTGTGAATATACATCTTTTAATTTTACAGCTGCTGCTTAATTTTTTTTCCCTAATTCATAATTCTGTAAAATACCCAAAAAATAGAATGTGGTTTTAAATATAATATGAATCATAAAAGTATTTTAGGGGTGGCTGGTGTGTAAGGGGAAGCAATGAAAAAAAAACTTTGCATTTTCATATAATAAAGTATTTAAATGTTATATTTTGCTTTTTTTTTTTTTATTAATGCAAAAATGTACATTATGGTATCGTGAAGTGAAGCTGTGGGTGAAGTCTTATAGCCCAGACTACATACTGTATATTAAGGAATCCTATCAGCGACTATGCACTGTTCAAACCTTGTCAAACTCCTAACAAATAATATCATAAGCAGTTGTCAATAGTGGGATTAACTTTTATTAGTCTGAGATACAAAGTTGATTTTTATTTTACACAAACCAACTTAATTGTACAATCAACAGTAACATGGTCACTCTTTTCTAGATGAAATTATTCCTCTCTTTTTTTAATATCCTCTTCATGCACCTGTCTGAAAAGCACTGACTCATCCTCTTCCCTGCGAATTCAGAAATGAGCTTCTGCCTGCCCTGTTTCACTTCCCCTCCGTCATCCGGTGTGAACTCCAATGCCAAGTTCCTCTCGCTCACCAGGGATTAACACACGAACCGGTCGGTGAGATCAGCTGCCTCTTTTCCGCAGTTCTCCTGTACCTCCCTTACCTATCATTACAGCAACGGCTCTGATGGCGCAGTCAGTAAACAAGGCAAACGATTAAGCAGATGAGGTGTGCGTAAACAGAGCAGGTAGACAAAAAATGAGAGAGAAACACTGAAAAAAAGGCACTCCGGAGAGTAATCAGGCATGCTGTCTGCGCAGGAGAGAGGGAGAAAGAGAGAGAGAGAGAGAGGGGGAACGAGACGCCGCTCCACACAGGTGCTTCTCTCAGCTCTGCTACATTGGTTAATTGAGCAAATCTCTCATTTCAGGCCCTCCTGTAGCTTCAATTAACTCTCTTATCACAAAGGGATGGAATAAAATAAATAAATAAATAAATAAATAAAAGAACGGCACACGAACAGAATGTTACGCTCGCTCTTTGTCATCGCTCTAGTTTCAACCACTCTGTAGAACATGTGTATAGTTATTGCAGTAAATAATATATGATCCCATATACAGTATGATGGATTTAAATTCTGTTGAATTCTGGATTCTGATTGGCTTGAAGCTGTTGATTAATTTCCCAAATCAGCAGCTGTGACAATAATTCTAGCATATGTTCATATAATTTCTCTAGTATGAATGACGCTTAACACAACTGAATTACTTTACGATCTATCTGTCCATCTAGGAGGGGTGTTCAAGTCAAACCGGGATTCGTGATGAAATTTCATTGACAAGTTTGATTGACATTTACAGAAGACTTCAAGCACAGTATTGTCATGAGACTCTTAGCCGCAGTAAAACAGTTAAATGGAGAAAACGTTTTAAAAAAGGCTGTACATTTGTAAATGATGATTCCGGCCGAGGTGGCTCAGAGCCCACCACAGGCGTTGCCATGAACATTCAGCTATTGGAACGCCCGATTCATGAAAATCACCAGCTAACATTTCGCCAACTTGTGGAAGAGATGAATTTATCTGTGGAAACTGTACACACAATCATTCACAAATTAGAGGAACTCGGCTGGGAGTTATCGCCACATCCCCCGTATAGTCCAAGCGAGTTCCACATGTTAAGGACATTGAAGGAGTTCCTGGGGGGCTAGCGTTTTAAATATAAAAAAGGTCTAATTCTGGTTTCCAAACGTATAGTGAAATTCTGAAACAAATGCATTAGTGTACAGAAATAAAGGCAGTTTTCACTCTCATAACTGCTTTTTTTATTCTGTACAATCAAAAGTCTTAGTTTGACCTGAACACCCCTTGTATTTATCTATCTACAGTATCGAACTTAGATGTAATTCTCACAATGAACCTTTGGCCCCTGGGTTTCGTTCCAATAACACGTGAGCTCCTACACATTTGATCACTTACACCTCCCCTGCACTGGAACACTAGGAGACCAAAAGAAGATAATACATAGATTAAATATGTATGGGAGAATTAGGCAATCTCAAGTATTATATCATTTTAAATTCAAATCATTCTATCGAATAGGATTCACTCTCTCTCTCTCTCTCTCATTAAAATCTTGGGAATATTAGTAGATGAAAAACAGTAATACACTCTTCCTTATTACCAACCATTCGGTTTCTGAACTTTGGGCCGGTGAATATGAATGAACGCTGGCGCTGATGGCACCTACCGGAGTAGAGACGTGTCAAGCGGGGTTGTGCGTAAAGATGGCTGGCTCATATTAAGCCTTTTGTGTGGATCCGCGGAAGATCTGACAGAGACAGCGCTCAATCACATGCGCCTTGTCATGCCATCAATCTGCTTAATTACGCCCAAATGTGAGCATTTTAATAAACGTTATAAATGGTCCAATGGTTGTAAATGGTTTTTTTTTTTCTTTCTTTTTCAGAGCCATGGCGCTGCTGGTGTTGGTGGTGCCGCTTCCCCCACAATCTAGCTCTCTCTCTCTCTCTCAAAAAAAAAAAAAGTGTGAGAAAAAAGGAGGAGGAAAAAAAACATATTTACTTCTTTTGCTGAATTTCAATCTGAGGGGCCAATTATCTTCCTACTGCAATGCTACGCTTCAAACTGGAACGCTGTTTGTGTGTGTGTGTGTGTGTGTGTGTGATAGAGAGAGAGAGAGCGGAGGCATCAGTAGCGCGTGGGGTAGTTGGGGACTTGGGGCCGAGTGAAGCAAAGGGCGACTGCGCTTTGATCCAAACCTGGAGGTCAAAAAGTGAAATTAAAACCAGCGACTGAAACGGCGATGGAATAAACAGGGCGGAAAATATCTGACACTCGCGCCCTCCAGTTCCAATACCCAGTTTTTAACACCAAAGATCTGCAGAGATCCGGCCTGGCCTTCGCAGGGCCACTCTGGCACCCGCACTTAATCTCTGGTGGCTTTGCGAGTGTGTGTGGTCATTTTACACTTGTCACTGCACGGCTAGGATCTATTTCTCGCTGTTTTTTTTTTGTTTGTGTGTGTGTGTGTGTCAAAGTGTTTGCGAGAACCGTGCCCTTTTTTTTTCTTCACTCTCTGAAGGTCAGAGCGTGCGTGTATGTGTGTGTGATTTTGTGCGTGTGTGAGGTGTTAGTGAATACACTCCGAATCGCTGGGGTTGAGCTCCGGCTCTCCTTAGGTGAGGTATTAGCAAAGCTTATTTATTTCCATTTCCGAGGCTTTTATTTGCCAGGTTCCCCCGAGGCGTGCCCGATTTCTTCTGCGATTCCCTTCTTAATTTTAATACCCTTTTTACTCATCCCTCTCTCTCTCTCTCTCTCTCTCTCACACACTCTCTCTTTCTTTACTGTCACCCCAAGCCACCCCCCCCCCCCCCAACAACTTCTCTCCTCTCCTTTCTCGGAATAAAGGATCTCCTGCGCAGGCAGACAAGGCGACCACTGGGATGACGGTAAACTAGCTTCTTTTTCTTCGCAATTAATTGGTGTACAGCCATGTGCATATATGATAACAGATTTTTTTTTTCTTCTCCTCAACAAGGAAAAAGGGAGGTTAATTAATGTAACAGCCATGTTCGTGGAGATGCTGGATTTACAGCGCCCCCTCCCTCCCTCCCTCGCTCCCTCCCTCTCTCGTGTCTTCTCTCTCTCTCCTCTTTTCTCCTCCTCCCTCCATCCCTCCCTCCATTCTCCTCCAGTCTCTCCCTGTGCCGCCTTTAAGAACCCTGATTCTCCACTAATGACCTAGTTCTTTTAATGAGCTGAATTAACCCCCGGCTACAGTCACCCAGGTCTTAATTGTCAACCGAGGCTGAAACAGGAGACCCCCACAGACACCCCCCTCCTCCATGCACACACACACACACACACACTCCATATCATCAGCAGGTACTCTACATTGCAACATATCAATAAATACACCAGATCCATCTTTATCATTAATACCTTTATGGATTTTTGGAAGCATGTTGCCCCTCCGCTGTCCACACACACACACACACACACACACACACACACACACACACACCGTGCCCTGTGAATCTGTCCGTCACGCTGCGACAGTGCAGTCGAGATCCCAATAATACAATAATTAGAAAACGCCTGTGCTTGGGAACCTGCAGACTCATTAGGTTTGATTTAAAAGGACCCCTTCATTTAGCAAAACGAGATTAAAAATTCTCCTTCATGTCGCACCCAAGAGGTGTGTTTTAAAAATTCAATACACTGCTTTACTGTAAAGCGTAATGTAAAATAAATGCGATTTTGAGACAGAAAAGTGGACATCTAATTAGAGAGCCTTAATAAAAATTCGAAACATTGTGCTTCACACTTTTCCTTAAAAAAAAAAAAAAAAAAGATTAAAAAGAAAGAAAATTATGCAGGCGCAAAATTAGGTTATAGAGTAAGTATTGCGCAGACTGCGCATGAGGTAAATTGGGGAAATATTTTGTTTTCCATCGCTGGGACTGGGATGAAATATTGTCTGTAGGATTACAACGGAACAACACAGGTGGTAAATTTATACACATACAGCAACAAGAAAAAAAGCAAGTAAATGCAGTAAATCAGTGACCATTTTCTCCTGGATGATGAGAAGACTCGACACTCGAGGCAGGAATACACCTTAAATAAAACATCCTAGGCTCAGTGGGAATTGTACAAAAATAAAATTAGTAAAGAGTCATATACAGTACTTACAGGGCACAAATTCTCTTGTTTTTGTCCCTTTTTTGTTTTTGTATTTCTCGGGCTTTAAACAAACCGGTTTGATTTTTTCCCCTATTGTTACCTCATATAAGAAGATTCCCTTGTTTTCTGGCGGTCTGGCTCAGAAGTTGCTCATCTGGTTGGCTGAACCTGCAAAATATGAACGATCCTATGAGGAACTGGTACTCACATATAATCATCCATCCAAAAACACGACATAACAAGACAACATTGTTTTTGAAAAACAAAATGTCACAAAATGTTTTATGCCCTTCCTGTCACAACCCTCCCATTTTCTAACCAGTGGTGGGACTGGAACCGCATACGATGGCTGGGGTCTGTGAGGCGGAGGGTTGAGGGTCTTGCTCAAGGAACCAACAGTGGTGACCTGGCAGTGGTGGGGCTTGAATCCCTGTCGCTTTGATCAGCGTCCCAGAGCCTCAACCACCTCTGGGACATGTCTGTCCATCTTAAACATTCTTAGACTGCCAGTGTATTAAATTTTTCGTTCATGTTTCCTGATTTAATGGGTTGGTACATTGCAGATATATAGTGGTTTCTGACTTGGAGGCATATGTTCTGGTTCCTTACTGTTTGACATAATGATATTTGCTCATTTAGTATCTTTACATTGAATGTTGGACTAGTGGCTAGGGGTCAGCCCTCTCACTGCCTGGGCATTGGCTTAGTCGCTGTAATAACTGTAACGTTATCTTGAGATGGTTTGTTCAAAGCTCTACCAGTGTCATGTAGTCAACACTGCTTCAAGTCATTCCAACATTCAAAAGCAACCTAATACCGGTAATGTTCAAATGTCCGGTAATGTTCCCTTGGTTAATGTTCAATCATGGTTGTGAACACCCTGTAGGTGTCAATCACCTTGCTCTAGAATTGCCAAACCTTTTCGAGTGAGATCTACAGTAGAAAGCATGAAGGCCTTACAGTATCAAGTTCAATTTACATTACATTATGTAATTTACACTGATTTCAACTATTCATGTTAATAGGGTGGGGTCACCTTGAAAGCTACCCTGTCCATTAGGATGGATGAAGATGACTGGTTTTCATGCTTGCAGATCTTGACTGCAGGACTCATGAGGGAAAAGACCGGTTTGGAGAAAATACGGAAGAAAGGAGCAAAGATTGTTGCTCCCCGTTGGAAACAGGAGACGGGAGGTCAGATGGAGTTGTGGGATTGGGGCCGATGTGTGTGACAGGATGGGTGGAAGTTTGACAGACAGTGGCTAGGTCCAATCCTGACCTGAGGTTACCGGCAGGGGCATGTAGCACAGACGGCATGACAAGGGCAAGAGGAAAGGGCAGAACATGCAATGTCATTCACACACACACACACACAAACACACACACACACCTATGTGAACAATTTTTTATATATATATATATATATATATATATATATATATATATATATATATATATTATACATAATGCTGTTTACATGTATTCAACAAGTCATGTAAACAATTGTATTTTTTTCTTTATCTTAAATAGTTTTGTATTAATCTTAAAAGTCATAATTTATCAAATTTTTTATTTTTATTGATTATATTTATTTATATTTTTTCCTAAATTTTATATCTTAAAGATTTATGGAAAATATACTTTTTGTTTTTTGTTAATTCTTTCTTCTAAATTAAATAAAAAATGGTAATGACTTCATGTAAACCCCCATGTACAGTTTGGATAGAGTTGGATATCTGTACAGTATACCAGGTGCGATGGACACATACAGCTTGCAGCAAACTAAGACAAACATTTAGGTCATTTAAGTCGCAATTTCTTTTTTTTTTTTTTTTTTTTTTTTTTTTTTTAAAGGTACCAGCCAGCATTTGAGGGGTTGAGAAGGAACAAAAAAATTGGGAAATCGGGGGCCTCGTGAGGGAAGCGCACGTTTTTTTGTCTTCTGAAGGTTTTAAATGAGAGCTTTAAAGGAAATCTCCCTCTTGAATAACACTTCTAAGAGCCTTCACGGTAAATTTACACGGATCCTTCGCTGCCTCAGGAGCTGTGAGATGACTCTCTGAAGCTGTGTGTGTGTGTGTGTGTGTGTGTGTGGTGAGAGAGAGAGAGAGATTGGTAGGGCAAGGTTGAGCTCATCTCTGCCCTATAGTCGTGTTTTATAGACAAATCACTAGAAAGAAAATACTATTCATAAGCTCCCAAAAACATCATCATCATCATCATCATCATCATCACTAGGGTAAAAGCAGCATGAGGCTTGATGCGTGATACGGAAAGGCATCTGTCTGTTGTCAGCGCAGGTTACACACTGTAATCTCTGGCTGCTTTCGAATTACAATGTCATCACCGTCCCAGTGCGAGGGTTGTTTTTCCCCCTTCTCTTCTTCTTCCTCATCTCTCTCTCTCTCTCTCTCTCTCTCTCTCTCTCTTTCCCCAGGTTGCCTGAGGGCTCCGCGCCGTTTCTGTTTATTCCCCCTAATCTCGTCCTCATCTCTGCGAGCCTTTGACAGATGGTTATAGGCACACAACAGTTTGATTTCTCTCTCCACCTATCCTTCTTCTTTCTTCCTGCTGTACAACAAATAGCTCAGAACTGGTGTGTATCACATAGCTGCTCTTTGTGTGTGTAAGAGCACGCACGTGGCTCATCTGTCTATTCGATCCCTTATCGTCTTCCCGCTCTCTTCATCAGTCTTCTACAGTAGGTGCACGGCGTTAACCTTACTGGGCGTTATTAAAAAGATACATGTGCCAGGTTAGCCTTTTTTTTTTTCATGACACATGCACACACACATACACATACATACACATACACATACACACTCGTGCATCTTACTATGCTTTTGAGGACCTCCCATTAACATAATTTACTAATAATATACATAATTAACAGAATGCTTACACCTAGCATCAAAAAAAAAAAAAACATTTAGGCTCTTATAAATATTAACTCTTATTTTTCTTTACATTTTGTTCTGTGTGAATGATTGCATGAAAGAAGAGAGAGTTAGAGAGAGAAAGTTTTGTGTGTTTATGATGGCTGTCCACATTTTCAAGAATGTAAAAAAATATATTGGTTTTTTTTTTTTTCATTCCTGTGATTTGATTAGATTTTTTTTTCTTTTATTATATTCATCATATTTTAACTTATTTGTTTTCATGTGCATTGTTTTAATAGAAAATATTGATTGAAATATTGATTGATTGATTGATTGATTAATTGATTGATTGATTGATTGATACCAAAACTAATCAAGGGAGAAAAATAAATCTGTTTATGAATCTTTTAATTCTTTCTTTGATCTGCTTTTTTTAAATATATTTTTTTATGGCACCTCATTCTGGAACAGTCTCCAAGAACTATAAACATACCTCCCGTCTTCCTCACACACACATACACACATACATATGCGTGGCTGCACTTTTTTTCCTACAGGGGGTTTCCCTGCTCTCTACCTCACCAAACACACAGCGTCATCATAAATATCCGGGCCGTGCTCGGGCGCCGGTGTAATTTTTAATCGGGCCGGTCTGCGCGTCAGCGTCACGCTCCGAGATGATGCATAGTGGTAAATAAGCCGAGCTAAATTAGCTTTCCTGTCACTGGCCTACCTTTCAGCCGGCGGCTGCAGGAAATTGACTGCACGCTAGATTTTCAAAATTAGCCCTTAATGTTTGGTCTGACAAACGGAGGCACCGTAATGCTGCCGTGTGTCACACACAAAGGATCCATCATCACCTTTTCTATCCACACACACACACACACACACACTCCTATAATTTGGTAATAAAGGAGAGTTCGCTGAGGTGGAATCCTCTGTGATTTATAATTTCCTGCCCTGCACAGGTATTCTCCCATCAGGGATTTGCATTATAAAATTGCAAACCGTTTTTATGGTCTAAATTCCGTAAGGAGGGGCCGTGAAAGTGTGCATGTCACCGTTTCCTTTCCCCGCTCCTTAATGTGCCTGTCATGGCATTAAAAATTTCAAGGCCTTGAAAAATCGTTTGCTGATCCAGATGATGACCCCTAATGGCAGACACATAAATAAATCAATGTTTAATATTCTAATGCATATGAATATTCATTACTGTTTCATACCTGCGACGTGCTTATATCCGACTAGGCAGTTTGTCATGCTTAATATTTTGTTCGTATTACGATGTCTCTAATGTGCTATATCGTGTATATATAGAGATGGGGGGGGGGGGAGGACCTGACTCAGCTTTAGACCAGCCATTAAAGAATCATCAGAGACAAAGACAGGCACTGAGACTGGTTGGAGTTAACAACGGCGACAGTGGCAGAAACCTTGACACAAAAGGGAAACCATCCTCATTTGGGTGAAAACGGACAGCAGGGATTGATCTGCAGTCATACTGTGTGTTAGGAGGCTGGACGTTCAGTGCAACAGAAGATGTGTTTAAGTTAATATGGAGTCCAGTTCGTTATTGGAGGCTCAGGTAGACTGTAGGAAGCTCCAGTCCTGAACTATCAAGTGACTGCAGTCACGAGTCCTCAAAGAACGGCTGTTACAGTAGCATCAGCCGGGGTCAGAACCGTCTATGTGGAAATACGTGAAAGCCTATGGCAGGATCCTTCGGGCATGATGTGGGGTACACCCTGGGCACGGTACTGGTCCATTGAAGGGCAGGCATACACGCTCATTTTCATGCTACTGGCGATTTGGGAACACCAGTTTGCCTACTCTGCATGTCATTGGACTGTAAGAGGAAGCTAAAGTACCTGGAAGAAACCCAACAAGCGCAAGGAGAACATGCAAACTCCATGTACAACAGACCCGAGACAGAAATCGAACCCTCAACCATCGAGGTGCGATGCCACAGTGCTAACCTCTACGACTATCATATAACCTGCTGAACTTCAATCTGGAGGGGCTACAAAACAGCAGCAGGGTTCATGTCTGTGAGCTAAAAAGTAAGAATCACTGGGCCCTGAATGTGGGCAGTTTAGAAGTGTTTTAATTAAGTGAGTTTGGGTTGCTTAGAGTTGGATCAGCAGTCATGACTTGATTACTTAACAGGCATCTGATATGAACATTCTCGACCGTAAAGCATTCAAAAAGCTTAGGACTTAAGCAGAAATGTAAGTTGAGAAATATTTATTCAGTTCATAATTTATTATTACTAAATGAAGACATAAATGATTTTCCGTCCCACTCCATTTCACTTTCCTTATGATTTTATTTAATGGTTTCATATTTTACTATTTCTTAAACACATTAACGCAGGTCTCTAACCTCCTCCAAATTATGTGTGTTATATTTCATATTCTGGCTAAAATACCCTTCAGATACCTCAAACTCCCTTTATTTCACTCCTCAGCCCAATGCACCGTGTCAGTGTCCATGTAAATGAGCTACTTGAAGAGGGGGTCTTCTTATATGAGGTCACATTAGGAGCAAAATCTAATTGGTTTGTTTAAACCCTGGCGAATGCAAACAAAAAATAAATGAATAAAAATAAATTAGGAAACAACATGTTTGAAATGTTTGTACACACACTCGGAGACAGACAAAAGTAGATTTTGCATAATAGGTCCACTGCTTTACTGCTGCATAAAACCCTATCGCAACATTCTGTTTGATGTAAGCAAAAAGCTGTAGACTTTTCCTGCTTATTGTAGCTTTATTGTGGCGTCAGGTCAGGCATTAAGGCCGGTGCAGTGTTGGATTAGAGCAACTGCTGTGTTGGGGACATATGGCATTTGTCATCTCCCACTAGGGAAGCGTAGCTACAGTACCACCACCACCACCACCACCACCATCTCTTCACCCCAGGGGGATTTCAGGTTCTGAGTGGTTTAGCTGTTTAATGTGCTAGAGATAGTGCGAGAAGGAAATCATCCAAACCCTTCTGCTGCTGTCAGATGCAGAACTCGGACCGAAACCTGAGACTTAATAAACTTAAAATCCTCTTCAAGCGGCTTGGACCAGGGAGGTCGAGAAAGACATTTCAGGGCTGATCCATCGTCTTGGGGAAGGTTTTAGAGCTCATATGATTGGCATGAGCGCTGAATAGTGGTATTTCTTTTCCTTTTCTGTAGGGCAACATTTCTGTTAAATAGCGATTAATTTGATATGGACGTTTTCCTTTTCTTAGAGTTGCCACATTGCATAATTCAATCTGAAAGTTATCCACGCGTTCTACGCCAAATACCCCTCCTGCCGCAACCCACCCGTTCCTCCAGGCTTATGGCTGACACTGAGGATGCCATGAATCTTAGTGGCTGGGTATCATGGGTATATGGGTAGATGGTTAAGGGCCTTGTCCAAGAGCAGTGGCAGTGCTTAAACCCCAGACCCTCTGATCAGCAACCCAGAGCTTCACCCCCCTGATCCACCACTGCCCCTAATATTCATTGATATACAGTACATGATATTTGACGTACATATTTATGTGTGGCAGCCTACAAAAGCCCATTGGCTGATTCATGGAAGCCAAAAATAACGGCATAGGATACAGCACAAAAGTCATGAGAGAGCTCCAAATACTGTAGCGTAGATGGCGAAATTTAGGCAGAAAACGTGTCCTTATTACATCAAGATCTGACGACATAAACAAGGCAACAAGTATTAATATTAAAGGATCACCAGAAATTCCTGACATGCAGTTGAATGTCACGCTTTGTAGAGAGCAGAATATATGTCATAACTCACACTATACTTTTAATTGGTTCTCTTGCACAGCCTGAACCTGCAACCTGACACTGTACATTCGAGCAAACCGGGCATGAAGTGTTCATACCGTATGATTAAACACAGCCCCTGGTACTGTTTGCTGACATACCATTCATTCATTTATCCTCTATATCTGCTTATCTTAAACAGGATCACACACACTACATGCATGTATTTGGTAAAGTCTTGAGCCACCCTTCATTTCTTTATATGAATAAAAAAAATGAAATGAAATTAAAAAAATTAGAAAAAGTTTTCCGAGAAAAGCCACAATTTTTTTTTTTTTATGTAGCAACCTGAGCAGCAGCCTCATTTCCCCTCTCGTCTGTTCCAACCACTCACTACTAATCATCAGCCTGATCATCTGTCAACATCTGTACTGGGTCGATCCTTAACATTCTTTTCACTTGAAAAGGCCAACTATAAACATATTGTAGTTACAGTGACTCCAACAAGTCAGAGACTTTAAATGCAATCAGCTCTACCAAGACCAGACCTCCTGTATACATACATTCAGTACACACACACACACTGGTTTATGCACAAGTCAGGAGGAATGAATAGAGGCAATAAATGCGGTGCACAATCAGCACTCTCATCAGAATCAGGTAAACTGAAAAAGTGCTTATTGCAGCTGCAGCGTGTGATAAAGCATGAGCGTGCACACACCTTTAGTGCTATTTCACCTTCAGTGCTATTAAATTCATTCAGACAGAAAGGAAGGCTTTTCATTAAAGGTTGGTTTCGACTTTATTGTGCAGGAAATCTATTACACACAGCGGGTTATGTTTTCTCGTCTTGCCCCTGTACTTTGCTTCTTACACTCTGTTGAACAATCTGCTAGGGCACTTTTCGAGTTTTTTTTTTTTTTTTTTTGAATGACATAAAGTGCTGTACTTTTTCGCATTATAAGGCTAAAATGTTACTAACCATTGCAAAAACCTTATGTATGGTTTAAACATACAAGGGGAAATTTCACTTGTGTTCATTTATACTTGCTAGAATACAACGGTTTTACCAGGGGACGTTCAAGTCAAACCGGGACTTGTGATTGTTCAGAATAGCAGAACAGAGTTATGAAAGAAAAAAAAAATTCTATTTATTTCTCTATATAATCCACTATATAATCTACACTAATTTAATGGATTGGTATTTTTTCGGATAGTATCAAGATAGAATGTTTTCTCTGTATGCCAAAGCCATGATCAGACTTAGACAAGCTTTCAATCAAAAACACTGGTCTCCCAGGAACTCCCCAAACAGGTGAAAAAGCTTGGATCGAGGTCAGGACTGTATGGAGTGACGTGGCAATTACTCCCAGCAGAGTTCCTGTATTGTGCAAGGGCAAGTGGTAAATGATTGTACAGTATGTAAAGTTCCGACAAACCCATGCGATCTTCGGCAAGTTATGGGTCCGTTTTCAAGGATCAGGCATTCTTTAGGGACTCGCCTTGTCATTTTAAAAATGTTCGCACCATACAAATGTTTTAGTGTGCTTTAAGTCTTCTGTAAATGTCAACACACTTCATTCACAAAAAATTTCATCAGAAGTCCTGGTTTGACTTGAACGCCCCTTATACGTTTCCTAATTGGAGGTATTTCATAATCCAGACTTTTGAAAAGTAGTTTCTGCGTTTGTCATTAATTACATTTTTTTTTCTAAATCTGTATTTTATTGTGAAAAAAAAAATTATAATTCTGGGTACACAATCAACTGTGCGTCCAAGCCAACCAATCAGCAACTGCTTAGGAAATATTACCATGAATAGGTAGTTCATGGAAGGGCTGAACGTTACCATATCCCTGTGACTAGGCATGCCACGTTATCCATGATCCTCTCCTCTGTATCGTGATGTGAAAGGACAAATACAAAAGTAATGGTAACCATAATTGTTTAGATATCGGCTGGGGAATTTCACCTTGCACCTCCAGGTTCCGTGTTCAATTCCCGCCTCTGAGTCTGTGTACATGGAGAACATGTGCATGTTCTTCCCGTGCCTGGTGGGTTTCCTCCCACAGTCCAAAGACATGCAGATTAGCTAATTGCTACACACTGTGTGTGTGTGTTTTGCCCTGCGATGGATTGGCAACCCATCCAGACTGTATACTGCATAGACGATGGGGGAGTGAGTATTAATTACTAAAGAGATGCAAAGACCTAAATGAATTTCCAGTCAAACATAAAGGAGATCTCTCTTAACCACCTCCGTGCTGGATTCCAGACTTGCTGTGTTGTTTTTTTGCTCAGTTTAGCGGAGATTACAGAACACGAGCCATTGATGGAGGAGAGCAAGTGGCGACCGGAGCCACAGTAACATGTGAAATATGAGCGTAGCAGTGTCCACTCAGCAAATTCCTCCTGAGTTAACACAGGTGGTCTTCGGCGCGGTCTGTCAAATTTATTGATAGCCCTCGCCGGGGAACTCTGTCTCGCTGAACGAGGTGGTAATAGAAAGACAGAGGGGAAAAAAAAGAAAAAGGCTGTGAAAGGGTTTGTGCTGATGGAGCATTTTTTCTGTCAACAGTGTGTGTCAGATGAGGGAAAGATTGCACAGGTATAGAGCCCGGAGAGTGTGTGCGAGCAGCCAGATGGGTAAATCATAGCAGAGCGAACAGCCGTGGGCCCCCACCATGAACACACACACACACACACGCACATATGCAAACCTCCCTCCTACTTCATTCTGCTCAAGTAAACTAATTAAAATAAGTCATGGTCAATAATTACAAAAGCTCAGTCATGCCAGTGTAGGTAATAAGATGCGCCTAAGCGATAGGAAGCAGGTAAAACTAATTGCAGATGATAACGGTCTAGCTAAACAGCCGTTTGGGACCGCGAGCTCTTCCTTTAGGCCAGAATCACAGCTTTGTGTTTAATATGATTACAAGAGTTGAGCATCTACAATTCCCTCGATACGGAAACAGTCCCAGTAAACAAAGCAATTTCCACTAGGTCTCCGATTTTAATCGTCATTTTTAAGGCGCACCGCAGCCTCCCATTAAAACAAGACCCGACTAATATGTTTACACCATAATGACAACAGGCCTACTCATAGGCAGTGATTTAGCACGAAGCTAAAATGATATTAGCAAGACGGTTTCGTCTCATCTTTCATTACAGCGATGCCTTTGTGGATGCGCTCAAGAACCTGGTATATAATTAGTGCAATCTGGTTCCAATGCTCCTCTCCTTGAGAGTTTGACCTTATTTGTTTGCACAGAGGTAATTTCATTATGCCGCACGATTCTCCCGAGTTCCCCGAGCTAACGCTAAACGTTCGCAGGAGAGGCGGGGGTCGGGATTTGGCAGCGAATTCAGCGGAGACAAAGGACAGGCTAACAATAACATCTCTTTCATGTTGACAAATTCCATTAGCAAGCAAAAAGGTCGTGTTTACGGACCATTTTATGTATGATAATAGTCCAGGATAAAGGCATGCTGGATCCATTACATGCCACCTATGCTGTCAGTACATGACATGCCTTCGCTTGTTTTCAATCTTTGCCGCTGCCAAGGTGCAAGTGTTTTTTTTTTTTTTCCCTTCTGACATTTGTACTCTCTTTTTCATTCTCCAATGAAAGAATAAATAAAGGAAGGTGTTGGTTTAAGGCTTGTTTTTACCACGTCCATGAGGTCAAAGGTAAAAGCATGTTCCACCTTGCGGACAGAGAATTTCATTCTTCGTTAGAATCATAACCTAAAATTGAAAAGAACAATGTCTCACAAGGTCAATACAATAGACTGTTTTGGCAGCATTGCCACAAGATACATTCATACTAAACAATTTCTTGAAAAAAAAATTGTATTTCTAAAAACAAAAATATTCCAAAAATATGCGAAAGAAATTATGTATTTCAATTTTAAAGGAATGTCTTAAGGCTTAAAAATAAACGCTTGGAGCTTAGGGCACAAGGCCGGGTACAGCTTGGATGAGGTGCCAATCATTCACTATGAGCAGTTTAGAAAGCAACCGATCACAAAAAAAGTCAATGCTGGCCACGATAGAAAGGTATCAGAACACCCAGTGCACCACAGTCCACCATTAGGCAAAGAGTCTAAGGTTGCCAACCCAGCCTCCAAATTCCCCAAATCCCAGTCAAATACGTAGTACTCCCGTGGGATGCACCAGACAACAAATACAATTTATGGAAGCCCCACCCTGCAACCCACAGCACCCAAATGATTCACTGTCATTGACCTGGTGCCAGACATCACAGCACCCCCCGAGAGGTCTTGCGGAGAAAAGGAACCTACACAATTCTGGTTAAAATGCTTTTGTTGTAATGTTATGGCTGATCTGTGTACATCTGGATACTGATGTGTGCAATTTCAGCATTAAATCCTAACAACACATACTTAATTCATCTGATCCAAAATTTGTAAGACCTCTACAGAGCAAGAGCGGTTTCGTCAGATTCATTCCAGGATATGTCAGCCAACCCAGTCATAGTCCCAACCTTAACCATTTGCTTTGTTGGCTCGGACAAATTCTTTTAAAACGAAAAATGAAAACAAGAAAAAGTCACATGGAGACCACGTTGGCGCCATCGTGGGCTGGGTATCAAAATTCATGGATTGATTGTTCTTCCCTGTTGCACTGGATAATACCCTCTGCTGCTGTTATTGGTTTCCAACCAGTGTTTCATCAAAGCCTTCGAGCTCCAGTTTAAGCAGCAAAGTCATGTTTAACAAGGTAGAGCTTTTCAAGATGCCAGAACACAAACAAGTCACTGACATTTTTGGCTTTTGACAGGCCAGCGAGACAGAAAAAGAGAGAGAGAGAGAAAGAGAGAGAGAGAGAGAGAGAGAGAGAGAGAGAGACGACATGAGAATGGAAAGATTCTGACTCGATGATGAAGGAATAGAAACCACATTTGAGGCTTTGGCAACAGGAGTGGCATGTTAGGCCAAGCGAATTTACAACAGAGGACTCGGGATTGCATGTTGCCGAGCATCGATAGCCTTTATCCGCGCATGTAAGTAGCAAACGAGGATATGCATTACGTTTCGAAAGGCTCATTTCGGCACAGGTTGTACCTATTAGGACAGCTTAGTAATTTAAGAAGCTGCAATTTACAGAGAGCGAAACAGGGAAAAACATCAAGTCAAGCTTAGTAACTTATGGCTTACACAAAACCCAGCTTGGGAAAAGTGGAATGAATGACAGAGTGAACGAGGGATAGGAGGACACACTCAACTCTCCTACCTCATCCATCCATGTACAAACAGTTTGGACTTGGGATGATTAGATGTTATACACTGAGATGGAGAAAGGATCCTCGTCAGTAGGCAAGATCCGAAGTTTCTCCGCACCGCTGCCAGTGTCAGTTTCCTTTGGACTTAAAACGTACACATGATCTGATTTAGTCGAATCAGAACCACTATTACTCCAAGACAATGAGGTGAAAAGTATGCACTGAAACTGTATCCCGTTGCTTAAATAGTTAAGTATTTTTTATAGGCAAAATGCTTCCAAATGTCTTTCAAAAATGTTCCAGACCACAACAAACAGACGTTACAGCAATATCGTGTTCCACCTAAACTCGCCCACAAGATAGCCTGACTTCAGTGTAATTGCATCAGAAAATTTGTGCAATTGTACAAGATGTTCTCAGACATGGTAGGTTGGTCAGGACAGCCAAAAAAAGAATGGAAGAAAAAAAAAAAAACATTATTTCATCTTCATTATCTCAACATACCTTGGGAGATTCAGTTAGAAGATTCCTCCAGTTCTCAACTTATTCAGTCCCTAGAACAATTTTGCCCTTGCGTCAGTCTCAGAAAGATGACCTCAGCTCACGAGGAGCGGGGATAGTCTGCCGAAGATGAACTACATTAACCGCTTGTGTTCTTTAATCTTGAGGTTGAAAATCAAATTTTTTTCAAAAATAATATAAACAGTATAAACAGACATCTAGAAGTACGGCGTGAAAAGTACCTTTCTTCGTCTTGAAAATCAAATTTTTTCAACCTTTGACACTACAAACAATCTTTTTTTTTTTTTATACATACTGATATATCAGATATAACAGATGGCTCATGGATACACTATGGGAAGACAGTGTGATGCTCTGGGCTATGTTAAATCCTGGCATTCGTGTTGATGTTACTTTGACATGCATCACCTGACAAAATACTTGCAGCCCAAGTATTCCCTGATGACAGTGGCATCCTTCAGCAGGATAATTCACCATGACACAATCGCCATGTTTCTTAACAATGGTCTGAGAAACATGGCAAAAAAGTTCAAGGTGATAAATTAGCATCAAAATTCCCTAGATCTTGAACTAATTCAGCATCTGTGGGATGTTCTGGACTAACAAATCTGATCCATGGAGCACCAACATGCAACTTTCAGGACTTAAAGGATCTGCTGCTAACACCTTGAGAGTCCAGGTTTTATGGAGTCCATCCCTCTAGGTTTTTTTCCGCTGACACAAGTGGGACCTACGGTATGTGGCATGCCACAACCAACAGCAGCCTGTTGATGCAAGGCAGGGTAAGTCAGTGGGTTGTGATGTTGACTCCAAAGTCAACCAGGCATTTTTTTTTTTGTCCAATCTTCTTCTGACAAGTAGGATATCAGGATGCACTAGTCAGGATTTGACGGGATGTGTTGCTTTTTGGGTTGCTTTCCTGCTCACCATGGTTTTCAAGAGTGGCTGTTTGAGTTAAATTGAATAAAATATAAAATAAAACTCTTGATATGGACCTGCATGATTGTATGCATTGCACCACTGAACATGATTTATTGTATAATTGCATGACTGCTATCAAAGCATTCAATAGGTACATTATATATGATATGGGCGGAGTTAACACCTTATTCAAAGGGGATATTTTTATTATTCCATTGTAAAAAGTGATAAAAGCTGGTTGCATTTTATCCACAAATCTAAAAAACATAATGCTTGGCACGAGCAAAATTATTTTATAGTGCCTCAATATAAACAGACATCTAGAAGTACGGCGTGAAAAGTACCTTTCTTCACCGCCTTCCTTTCTGCACACTTATAAATTAATTTGCATAATTTGCTTACGTGCACGCTAAATCAAAATTCCATTCTTTTACACTTGCAGCTAAGGCTCTTAATTTGCAATCAGGAAAAGCAACAAAAGACTTTTTTTTCCCCCTTCATCGAGTGCTGCAAATCAACGGAACGGGAGACGGATCTTGAGAAATGAAAATGATTCCGATTCCCCACCCCACCCCACCTCCACTTGCCTGCTACCCTACCTCCCTTCCTCCCTCCTTCCCTTCCTCCCTACCTCCCTCTCTCCCATCTCCTTCCCTCCGTAATCTACTAAAGATTAAAAATTACTATCATAAAACAGGCATTTCCTGAAAGTAATCCCCATCTACAGAGGAGGCGGAGAGAAGACGCAGCTCCAAAAGCACTCGCTGCTAGTTATGTCAGCCTGTATTTGAAACAGTTCTAATCATATACCTTTGTGGACACTTAATTAAAATTACAAAACCAGTTTTAATCTGTAGTCCAATTAATATGCAAATGTATGCAAATGTAGCGAAACAAGGTGGTGATTAAGTTAAGGACACTCTATTTCATGTCTCCTTTAAGTGTGAAAACAAACCGTCTTTTTTTCTGCTGTTCATCTGATGGATTGTAATGTTTACAGGAAGCATGCTGAGAGGTGGAAAATAACCTTTACGGCATCGTGTATGAAAATGTACATAGCAAAACACACACGCGCACACACGCACACACGCACACACACAACGGCAGAACCTGAGGAAGAATGAAACGGAGCAAATGAGTGCGTTCCAAACCCAAAGTCGTTTTATACTCATCACAGCAATACAGCTAAGGTCAATGAAAGTTAGACACCCACACCATCCGTTTACCGAGCTGCTTAACATGCAAGACTTAGTATTTCCTGCTTGAGGTGAGAGTTGACAATTCAAAAGGCGAGCCGTTATTTCTAATTAGGCCTTGGAGATAGTCTTTCAAAGTCATCTCTAGAGGGGCCTGTCCAAACCAGGTAATGAATAAGAAACATCAAATACGTTTTGTTGAGAGTGATTTAAAAAGAAAAAAAAAAAACATCTAATAATTCTTTTTTTTTTTTTTTTTTTTTCCTTTTTTAGTTTTCTGGATCCCAATTATTTCAGTGACTTAAAACTTCTTTTTAAAATAAATAAAGTAATAAAATAAAAATATGAATACTTGATACCCACCTCATAACTTTATATGTTGTGTGTATATATATATATATATATATATATATATATATATATATATATATATATATATACTGTATATATAGATAATTTCATTCATTTTTATATATATATATATATATATATATTTTTTTTTAGGTTAATTAGACCAATTTCTTACGAAACTGCCAAACTAGTCGAAGTGCTCATAAAGAAAGACGTTGAGGAACAGGCTGCGTTTTACATCCTCAGCACGTAATGCAACACTGAGGCGCCATAATTGCATGTTGTACAGTGGACTCCATCCAATTAGTTTTGTTTGAGGAAAAGGGTTCATTTTTACTGTTCCTCTCGCTATTTTTCCTTCTATAACAAACCACAGAAAAAAAAAAAGAACACATGCAAATGGAGGTCTCACATCCAAAACAGAGAGGCCAGGATGGCAAACTGCACCTCAAATATCAGCCAACTAATAAGAGAGACTGGGAGCAAAATAAAAGATTTTAAGAAAAGGGGAAAGAGAAATGTTAAAAACAATACAGGGTGGAATTTAGAGGTTAGATTTTTGAAGTACTGTTTATGAAATTTACAGACTGATGGTTAATATGTGCCGAAGCATGCTGATACACAGTCGTTTTATGACTGTGATGAGTTTATTACACATGTGGGATTAATATGGCTCCGACTTGCTCCAGTGTTTGTTCTTTTTTGACAACTAAATGACGATGATATTAATCAGCTTGTCAAAAAGATTTAAAAAAAACACACATACTCTGCATTTATATAATTTATACACATCACATGCACAATTGAACTCTCATTTCTGATTGGTCAGTATGTGTCTGTCCCATTTGTAAAGTATTTTTCAACTCCACAGCTTATTTGGGACACATTATACGAGATGGTAAGTTCACATAAAGTCAATTAAGGAATGTTCATGATTGTTGTTAATATGATGATATTGGCAATTTCTGTAAGGAGTCCCCGAAATCAGTGTTCATACCAATCAGATATAAAGCTGTAACTTTATGCTTTCTGACATGTAAAAGGCAGAATGAATGAGTTCACTGAGCAGTATGGTATAAGTTTTAAGTTCAAAAGAGAGAAAAATAATGAGATTTTTTTACTGTTTATAGCTTCTATAATGTAGATGTAATTGATTTCTTTGGGCCCCTTAACGTCTGGCACGTGCCAAACATGGGTCTTTGCATCACTAAATGCTGACCCTAGCACTAAGGGAACCTTATGCATGCTCTCGCAAACTGGATTGTTGAGTTAAGTGGATTTGGATAATAGCTTTGCAGTTCTACATAATCCTGAAGTTGTTCATTATTTGAAATTGATTAAATGTAACTTGTAATGGTTTGTTGGCAGATCATTCCCTCCCTGATCATCGTTTTAAGTCCTAATATATTGTATCTGCACTGTCCGGGCTGACCGTGAGTGCATAATTGTGTCAAACTACTCAATTTCACCATATCATGTTCCCAGGTACATCCAAAAAATCTAATGGGCCTGTTTGGATTATCCTGATTATTTACTCTAGCTTGTATTTGCTAAAACCATATGAAGAAGCAGGTTCTGTTCAAAGCATGAAACCCAGAATAACTATCCGTCATGGGATTGTGCGTTTCATGTCAAGATGTTTAAACACACGGTCTGATCATATTGTTCTCACTTTAAATGCAAGACACCAAAACTAGCGCTTGCACAACCTAGACCATATGCTTCAGTTATGAGCTCAGTTTGCTGTGATGACCATATTGATGACCTGATGATGAACGATCACTGGCAGCAGGCCTTTCAGCTGAATCACTGCATAACAGAATTACTTCATAAGACCAGTGTGATGGTGGGCTAGAGGTGCCCAATACAACAACAGTAGTGGAGCAGAACGGAAAACCTGACAACGCAAAAATAAGACATAAAAGTATACAAGAATAACAAAATGCAAAAACAAATTATAAGGACAGATCCCTGAAATAATAAGTGATATCAAATCAGTAAGACCAAAAAAAAAAAAAAAACACCCAATTCAAGTTGCTTACAATGGATATGTTCCAGTATAAAGGGTCAGAATTGGAACAGATTATTGGGAGGTGACAGTGAATCAAACCATCAACAGAAAAAGAGAGGGAAATAACTCTGTTAACACAGGGAAAAAAACAATAGGATTTAACCATGTCTTATACCCAACATATAACCTTATTATTGATTTACATGTTTTAATAAGCTAGTTGATTGCATGCTCTTTTATCTGGCTTACAAAAAAATAGTTAGCTAGCCAATTATTTGTGTCAATTCTATTGTTTGTTTATTAGGAAGGAAGTTTGCTAAAAGTTATCTATGGTATAACATAACATTGCTTTCAATACATTAAACTACAGATCAGCTACAGATTATATGAACAGTAAAACAGCAAAATCACTATTTAGGCAGAAAAACAAGTTTATTCAACAGAAGCAAAAGGTATTACAAGCTGTTAGAAAATTGTTTTGTTTTGTCACAAAAGTGTGAAGAAAAAGCAAAAAAAAAAAATTAATATGTTTTGTTACATTGGTATGAACCATTTTGCAAAATGCTATAACTCCACTGTCATTGTTTTGTCGCAGTGGATAACTTTGCCTGCAGTTGTGTTTGTGGCAATGTAAGTTTGAGGTTAAGTGTTAATAATAGTGTTGGTTGAGTTTTAATTAAAAATATATATGGCAAACTCAAGCTTTGGTTGTGTTTTTGTAGTGTGCCATACTGGCAGCAAATTGTAGCGAGGAAAACGTGTTGAGGTTTGGTGCTCACAAAACATTTTTAACTAGGTGGTTTAGTGGCTTTAAAACACTGTTTTTTTAGTGATTTCATTTAAAACTCTGGTTAAATAGATGGCTTTTTAAAAACTAACCACCATGCCTGGGTCTGTACTTGGAAAAGTATCTAGCTAATTAAATATTTTAGCGATCCACATGGCATGCTTATAAAATAAAATAAACAAGCGAATAAATAAAGTATTTAGCTGGTAAAGTGTTGTAGCTCACTAGGTAGTTAAGTACTCTAGCTGAATAGGTGATGTGTTAAAAATCTAACACTTGTACCTTGCTAGTTGATTACATTCTATTGCTTGATAGATTGTGTACTAACCACTTGATCATAGATGTGTAAATAACTTGTGAGTATTTAACTAGGCAGCATGTAAAAACCCGGTCAAAGTACATAGCTAGTTAATTAAAAACACTAGCTGACTTGATGTCTAAAAAAAACAAAAATAGCCATAGTATCTATGCATCAAAAACACTAAACATACACTGAATTATTCACTCTAGCCAGCATGTTGGCATGCCTTAAATATTAACTAGGTAACCACAGCATCTAGCTAGTTTGTTAAATAGTTTAAGCAAAATAACCATGTATTTAGTTATCTAACATGTAATTAGTTATCTAGATCATTAAAAAAAAACATACAAGAGACCATATTAATTTTAATAAATGAAATAAGGTGCTATAGCTAACTGAGTGGCTTGCTAAAATGAAACATATACAGTAGAACCTTGGATTACGAGCATAATTTGTTCTAGAAACAGGGTCGTATCTCAAAACACTTGTAAATCAAATAAAATTTTCCCATAACAAATCATAGAAACTCAAATTATTCGTTCTACAGCCCAAAAAAATAAATGCATAAAAATGATTAACACAAAATATAAAGTAAAAATAAAACAAATTAACCTGCACTTTACCTTTAGAAAAAGTAAAAATAAATCCCGACAGATAAGTGTCTCCATTTGTGTGCGTAGGCACTGTATGTGTGTGTGTGTGTGTGTGTGTGTGTGTGTGTGTGTGAATTTAAAGTAAGCTCCCATCTCTCCTTTCTCGTCTTACACAGTTACCTTTCCTCCACTCTTTTCACACACGTGCGCACACAACGGAAACTGTTTTATCGGAAAAAGAAACAAGAAATCTCTCTAATGACACTCGATTGAGCGACACATTAACGGAATTACTGCTGTAAAGATTTTTTTATTTTTTTTTATTAACCTGCCAGTTAGATTCTCTGGTAAACCAACCAACTAGCTAGGCGCACATAGTTAGTGGCACTAACCATAATATCTAGCTAGTTAATTGTATATGTAATACAACTGGGCAACTAGGTGTTCGTAAATAATAATAATAATAATAATAATAATAAACTTAGTCTGGCTAAATAGTTAGCTTGGTTAGAAACATAAATAAGTAGCATCTACATCGTTAATTATTTTTTAGAAAACAGTATTGGTGAAGATGCCCACTATAGTCTCTATAGTCACATGTACATACTCAACTAATATAGGCACACATGTAGCTTTGAGAAATGAGACACATGCAAAAAGGAGGGGGGGAGGGAGGAATGCATGGTATTAGGATTAGTGTCACTGCATTAATACAAAGCAGCTGCACATGTATAACTTTAGCCAAATCACATAACAGAGGCAAGGAAAACAAGCCTGCTGCTGTAACACCTTGCCAATTCATTCTCTATACTGTCTACTGGTGATGTCAGCCTTTAAAATGAAAGAATAAGATATAATAATATAATAACGGCCAAATTAGAAATGTTACCATATTCAAAATTGAGTCAGGTACATACTTTAGTTGATTATTATTATTATTATTATTATTATTATTATTATTATTATTATTTTGGGCTCCCTATATGGATCATTCAAATTATCTACATGTACTTAACACTGCAGAGAGTTCCACAAATGTATCTGAGTATACAGTATGTGATGATTTAGATAGTGTCTAGACTATTTTAATAATAAAAAAAAGTCCTTGCCTTTTATCCTGGGATAAAAAAATTCCAAAGAGTTTTAAATGTGAAAGACAAGTTAAAAATGAAAAGGATTATGATTATGATGAACTACACTACCCATCAGCCTCAGGACCATGCATGCATCCTGATCACTCCCACCTGGTTTTTCATCTGGGTTTCACCTAATTAACACCACTATTTAAGCTTTCTGCTTTAGTTAGCTGTTTTGTATTTTACTGGCTACACTCTTGTTTTGCTCTATAAATGATTATTGGTTGTGATTTGTTTGATGCATGTATCAGAATGTTAATTAAATAATTCTAATAGTAGTTGCCATGTTAATTACTGAAAGCAGGACAAACAACATTGCTTCCACACTCATTATTCAGTAGGCTGTAAAAAAGTTGTTTTTCTTTTTTTTTTTTTTCTTTATCTTTTGTATATTTATTGTGGTTTAAGAGTTATTTCTGCACACTTTTTTAAAATTGTAATGTGTGTGAAAGACTTTATTTGGTCATTTAAGGCGTAATTTTAACAAAATGATGGCAGAACATTATTAAATTTGGTATTTCATAGGTTCAAGGATGACCAAATGGACTTCTTTATACAACATATATTGGATTTTTTTTTATGTGTTTGTGGAGTAACACAACACACATTTTGGTAGAAGCCCTTATCCAAAGCGATATTTGTATTTCATTGTACATGTGAGCAGTTGAGGGCCTTGCTCAAGGGCCTATACATATATATGGGATAAGAGACCTCAGTGGCCCACCAGTGGCAATTTCATGGTGCTGGGGTTTGTACCTGGGACATTCTGATCAGTAGTCCAACACCTTAACCACTGAGCTACCCCTGTCTGAGTGCACAGAAGAGGCAGAAATTAGGAAAAGCTGAGGAGAATTTATAGAAAATTAAACCTCCGGACCCTTATTCAGAGCGAGGACTTTGAGAAAGGTATTAGCGATGCCACTGACCACCAGCTCCACAGAGACTTTCACTCAATAGGCAATCTTAAAATTGAATGAGGAGGTTTGACTAAGCAATAAAAGGGCGCGCTCAGAGGCAGGCCGAGGTAGTTACGACGAATGCTACCAATTATCTTATTTATAAAATCAACAGCAATACCGCTGATGACTTTATCTCAAATTTGATTAAACACAAATTTCAAAGTAAAAAAAAAATCATTTTATCTAATTCCCTTTATTGGTAATAATCGCAGGTCTTCCCAGAGCCGCCGCTAATCAAAACGGCCATTGATTTCCTCTGAGCGAAACACAGAGCTTTGAAGAGAACGAGAGGCTTGGGCACAGTTAATGCACTCTCCTACAAAACACTGACTCACTCACTCACACATCCCAAGTAAAACTCACACATCCCAAGCTTTTACAGGAATCTCAACATAAACTTTTATCTATCATGACCTACAATTATAAGAAGATCTAATCTATGAAGTTTAACTTTAAGACATAACAGTCGGTTATTAAAAGTCCTGGAAAGTACGACCTCCCGATTACAATCTTGGAGCCTTTGTAATTTAGCCATTATTTCTATACTACAGCATGTGGGAACGTCATTATTATGCCATAAATTCCAAGATGGAGGTTTTGATGGCATATTGATAAAATAGCTGGTCATATACTATTAAAGCGTTCTCTGGAATAATGAATCTACTGGTTTCAAGTTTTTTGATTGAAGACTGCTGCTACCTATTAGTATGGAGAGTCCTTCGACTTTATAACGGTGCCAGTAAATGCTCAAAGGTTTTATTTAAAACACCAACGGAATATGTTTAAAAAGTGGCATTCAAGTCAGACCTTTATTTCTCTGTATAATCCGTTTACAGTATCATAGCCTATTGCTACTGCTTGGATATCATCAGGTTTTTCTTAGCACATTGGATCCAACTACCTGCTTCACATCTGCGTCATTCTGCGTCCCAGAAACACCTTTAATGGCTCAGACTTGTGGAAATGGCTTGGCGCAAAGTCAAGACTGTGCAATGTTATGTGCAAGTGGTGTGTATGATTGGCATATGATATGCCTCATCCACAAGTTAATCAGGTGTTCCACTTTCTGAATGTTCACGGGAATGACTACAGTGGACTCCGCCACCTCGGCCAGGATTGTCATAAACGGATGGACAGATTTCTTAAACATGTGCGCCATTCAAATGTTTTACTGCAGATAGGAGTCTTATTGCGGTACTGTGCTTGAAGTCTTATTCTATAATTGTCAGTCAGTTTTCTGCCTTGATTTATAAGAAAGTGCCTTGAACGTTTGACTTAAACGGTAACCGTATATCAGCAGTACTGACTGTATTTATATGTGTGCATTTATTAAACTAATGATATTTAAGGAGGAAAGGTGAAGAGATCTTTAACTAGTCTGCAAGACTGAATGCTTTCTGGGACTAATTGATTTTGCCTACATTCTATTACATTAGAGGTAGCTATAAATGGATTAAAGATACAGCAGGTCATAATTTATCTTCTTGAACTACAATCTTACCCAATTTACCACAAATTTTCTCCTTTACAACTGAAATTCCTCATGAAGTTTGCCTTAGCATAAAAAACATTTTCGGCATACGAGCAAACGAACTGAGCCAAACCAAACGCCAGCTAAGTTGTGAACGATACACCTTTAGAACATCAGTGGAATGCCAAGCGAAGCGTTTCCATATTTTTTTTTTTGTGTCTTTTGTGCAAGATTTAGTGAAGACAGCACCATGGGTCCCAAGAACTCGCCTCCGGACTGGATTAAATCTATATGCCGGGGTACCACTGTACTCATAAAGGTATAGATATAGAGTTGTAGAGTAGAAGTGACACTTTTCACTAAAACTAAAAAGCCCACTAGATACGGTCTATCGACCTCGGCTCGGCATGTCAGGATCCTTACAAGCATTCCACCAACCACACACACACTCCTCACACTAAACTCTGACCATACACTTGACCGCACACACCCACACACAACACACAGAGAACATTTGTTCCACTCACTCTCCAGCTACAACGTCCTTCCAAGCAGTTGTGTCCAAACATGCAAACAAAGTCCAACAATATTTTCACCACATTCCCCACTACAGTAGATACACGCCCATCAAGACACACACATTCCAGCCAAATTCCAGACAAATTTGTCTTTTTTTTTTTTTTGACATTTAGAAGAAAGAATTTATGGGTTTATATTAAGGTTTTGATCCAAACAGATAAGCAGAGGTTTGTTTTAAATGTAAAATGGTCACAAACTTTTGAATAACCATTAGGTTGATTTTGTTGTCACAACTTTGCAACCCACACTTTATTCTCAGTTCAAGATCTTTGGGTCAATTAACATGCCTGTGACCCAAATGTCAGATTCTGAACAAGACTAACTGCACCCACCATTACTGGCAAATCAGGTTCCTCATTACAGCACGGGTGTCACTTTAGACCATCATCACCTTCATCTTCCTCCTTGTTTGCCTTTGCGCAGGTGGAAGACACTCGGTGTGATGACCGAGTGTGAGACGGAGGAGCGCGAACAAGAGTTCATTACTGCACATTAAAATCCACATTACTCACATTACATTCAGGCACCATCAGTGAGTCAAACAAGTCAGAAGAAAGAGAGAGAGAGAGAGAGAGAGAGAGAGAGAGTGGACGGGAAAAAAACATTGAATGGCAAACTTTAGAAGTCAAAGCTGAAGAAATCCCACAGTGATCACAGTTCTCATTTATGCCAGCCTTCCCGAGAGAAACCGCAGCAGGATGAAATATGCATAACATACACACACGTTACGTCTTTTCACAACGTGCATAGTTCGAGTTTACAGAAATATGACTGCTTCTTGAGTGATGATGCCACATTTATTCAGAGTAGTCAGAATAAACAAAATGCGGTCAGTAAATTTTCAGTATTTATACTTTCATGTAATTTTTTTTTCTCCTCACAAACAGTGAATAATGTGAATTGAATTTCCATCACCCAGGCCAGAACGTTTTAAGCAAAGCATTGCTTTGAATAAAGAAATCCAACGCAGTGGCAGATTTCAGATGAGCATGGAAATATTTATAAATGTGCTAGTTATCAGATTATCTTGGTGGTAAGAAAGGCAACAATATCTATTTGGAATAGAGGGGGAATCATCACTTAGCTGCAAAATGCGTTTTTTTTCCCCCTTTTCTGGGAGATTCCACATTTAGGAACTTGAAGTGATTTTTATAAATCTTGCAACTAAAATAAATATTTTACCTTGGGTTTTTTTTTTGTTAAAAATTTTCTTTAAAAATACTTTAAAAAAATAGAGTGGACTGTGAAATAAAATGCATTATACTGTAGCACAAAAGTTGTTTTTGAGACTTTGTGAAAGAACTATAAGCATTTATAATGTGCAATTCTTCTTGCAAATGTCCATGCTCACATAAAAGTCCCATAAACATAAGTGAAATTATCTTGAATAGCCAGTAATCTATTATTTAATATTATAAGATTTAAATAAGACTTTTCTACTCATTTTAAGCCTTAAAAGAATCTATAAATAACTTTTAAAAAAAATGTCACTACTTCTTTTGATCTGATAGGTTTAAGTATTTTATGGTTCAGTGAGGCCCAACTTTTTAGCAAATGATTTGCCTTATAATATGTGAGGGATGTTCAAGTCAAACCAGGACTTGTGAAGACTTCAAGATAAAAAGCCCATGACTCTTAGCCAGACAGTTGAATGGTGCAAATATTTCAAAGAAGGTTGCACATCCGTGAATGATGATGATCCAGAACGAGGTGGTTCAGAGCCCACTGCAGTCGTTCCCGTGAACGTTAAGAGAGTGGAATGTCTGATCCTTGAAAATGGGCAGATAACAGTCCGGCAACGTGCGGAAGAGACTCGTTTGTCTGTATCTGTTTTTCATGAACACCAATTGCACATTACAGGAACTCAACTGGGAGTTATTGCCACATCCCACATACAGTCCTGACCTCGCTCCCAGCCATTTCCACATGGAGTTCCTGGGAGGTCAGCGTTTTAGACATGAAGGAGGCTGTTCGATCATGGCTCCAGTGCACTGAAAACATTCTACCTCTATTCTTAATACTGTTTATGTTATTTTGCAATCATAAGAAGAATAACATAAAAAAGTCCCTGTTTGACTTGAACCCCCCTCAACACATATTTAGAGTGTTTATTGAAAATAGCAACTATTTAAACAAAGTGCATTAGCAGGTGCAGGTGTAAAATCAGTCACATTCTTGTCGGTTCATTATCATGAGAAAAGCAAACAACGTTTAATGACATCTTCCTATAAATACAGTAAATGTTACATTTGTGCTGAGCAAAAAAAAAAACATGTAAAACTTAAGGCTCTGTCTTTATTAATTCTGTTCTTTACAATGATACGTTTAAGCTTTACTGAATGAAACGTTACAAACTGCAGATTTTTCATGGGAAAAAAAGTGACACATGGGTCTTAGACATGTAAGAGAGAGAGAGACAGAGATTAAGGTTATATCATTCAGGGATAACACAGAGGTGGATCACCTAAAGCAAAATGCCTGAGGCACTTCAGGCTCATCCTTTCATCACACACACTAGCCTGAAAGGTGACATGGCTTAAGGCTAATATTGTTATGTGACGGAAAACATACTGTTGATATACCGTGTGTGGGTGTATGAAAGAGGAAATGAAGAAAGAGATCAACTGGAAGAAGGCACCTAACAGACGTTTCATTTCATTAGCTCTTCCCGGAGCTCTTTAATCATGCCGTTTTGATTGCTAGCGGAGCTTCATCCAGAGCGTCATCTTGTGATGCTCACATAGCCAGGCTGTTAGGATCTCAAACAGGTAAATATACTAAGGTCTAATTACCAGAAAGTTGTGTATTTTATCACCATTGAGCTTGGGTACTATATTATGTTTTGCTTTGATTGAAATATTTGGGATAATCTTCATAAACTTCATAAAATCACTCACTCATTGTCTATACCGCTTAGTTTTGTATACAGGGTTGTGGGTGGACGGGAGGCTATCCCAGGGGACATAGGACACGGATTGGGTGTCTCTCCATCACAAGGCACACACAAACACATGCTCATTCGCCAATTAGCCCAATCCGCATGTAGCAACTTTGATAGGTCAACCTGCTTGCGTTGTATTTCCAGCTTCTATGCTTCCATTCTTTTAATTCAGTTGATTATTTTCAGACTATTTTTGTAAAGTAACAGCTGTTCAAATTCCAGCTCCACCAACAAGATCCATTCCGTTTCATTCGCTAGTGTTTGTAGTGCACCAAAAAAAAAACCTTTACCATAGGGTGGTAAAGAGACGTACAAGTATAAATGCTCGCAATGCTGTAGGCCACTTGTCTAGCCTACAGCTTGGGCTCTACGTAGACTTGATGAAGGAGCATAAATCAGGTTTCAGTCAGTAGAGGCGCTGGGTTGTTGATTGGAGGGTTGGGGAGTTCTAGCCCTTCCACCACTATGTTGCAAAGCATCTCCAGTGAGAGTCTCAAGCCTGGAGAAATGGATGGGTTGTGGCAGGAAGGGCACCCAACTTGAGGATCAAATGCTCCAATGTGGTGACCTTGAGAAAAGGAAAAAGGAAAAAAAACTTAGCCAGCCAATGGTGATATAGAAACCCACAACAGGGCTACAGCAAACAATAAGTAAAAGTAAATAAGCAAGAATAAAGCCACACTTCATTCCAGTTTGTTGGTCGTGCAGCAATTTATTTCTGCTTTGAGATGTAAGAGATAATTAAGATAGGGTTTGGTGTTTTTATTTGACAACACATCAAATCAGGTTTCAAGACACATTTTTAGGGTAATTTTGAGTTATGCATATTGTCAGATTCTTGGTTCAATAAGTTCAAATTTTATACCAAGTTTTTTACTGTACCATGGTACCTCGGCATGTGAACGCCCTTCCTCATGAATTTTTGTCTTAAGAAATGAAATTTGCTTCTGTATATAAAGCATTTTTGGCATCCAAGCGAATGAGCCAAGCCGAACTGAACAAAGTTCATACTGTATGTCCAGGAGCCGTTCAAAACTTGTTTGCATCAGTGGAAAGCCAAGTGAAGTGAGCTTACTTTTTTGTGGGTTTTTTTTTGGATTTTGTGCAAAATGTATTGAAGACATAGCACCATGAGTCCAAAGAATGTTAGCAAGGACGGTAGCAAGAAGAAAAGGGAGAAACTTTCAGTTTAATTTTTAAGCAGCCTGTGCCAAGAGGAATCATGAATTAAGGTTAAGTAAGGTTTAAGGTATAATATATATATTGTGGTTCATTTACCACATCTCCATTTCTAGAGTTCAGTAGCAGGTTTTCTACAGTATTAAGATTGTTTTTATATCCAAAAGAAGTTTATGTTGTTGAAAATATTGGTAATATTTTCGGGTGGCTGGAACAGATTATCTGCATTTACATTATTTCCTATGAGAAAATCTGTTCTGCAATACGAAATTTTGTCTTCGGAGATTGCCTCCACAACAGATTAAGTTCATATGCAGAGGTACCATTGTATTATGTCCATTTTCTCAGATATGAGCTTCTTGGAAAAAAAAAATCCATCAAAGTATTTGTTTTAGAATATTTAAATAAGGATTCTGTGACTTAGTAAGAAACAAGTAAAAAAATAACTTTTCCAGCAGTGCAGTTTTATAGCAATAAAAATGCATGCATTTCTATGACAACTGGAGTAACCAGCTTGGATAATGTTCATTACAGTGCTTTAAAACAAGATTTAAATTTCTCGATTTTGTTAAAGGATTGGGTAGATTATAAAAAAAATGATAAAGATTTGTTATATTTTACCTACAGCCTTTATTGGTCATAGTGCAGAATGAATTTTTGCGACTTAATACCTGACATGATATGATGAATCAGATATGGTTAATTAAATGAACAATTAAATAAATAAATAGTTGTTGCATTTTCAAATACTCTGTATTTGAACTTTTGCTAATTACAGTTGCTAGGATTTTACTTGTGATTTTAAGGTGCATGGGAATGGCTCACTTCAGGAATGTTTGCATACAACATAATGATAAAAGTAGTAAAATTGTAAATTTTTATGACTAAAGCTGAAAAAAAAGTGCAAAACAATTCAAACTGTTCTTCCTGAATTCTTTGGGTTTTTTTGGTGCAGATTTGTGAGGTTTTTGTTTTTCAATTATCTTAAATTCTCACAATTAATTTCTTTATTTTATATTTAACATTTTTTTGCTGTTTTTACCAATTCCTTTAAAAAAAATTATAACTAGCTCCACTGTATTCCAACCTGGCTCTGCTTTACTGCTTCTAGCTAGGCTGTAGGTAATTTAAAAATTTGGGGCAAACGACAATTTTTTAAATGTAATGAAAATTAAGACAATTAGTGTCCAAAGTTTACATTTTAGATCATCAATAAAGCATAAATTAAAGTGCCGGTTTTGGCTGAAAAAAAACAACCATGGAATGACATCTGAGGCAAAAATTAAATACAGGAATATTAAAATATTCATTAATTAATTAATAGCATCATGCCCTAAAGTCCATGATAATAGAAGACTGCAGAATTTGTCAAGGTCAGTCATGTCTTAGCTCATTGATTACAGTTATGGTGCAAATTGTGTTTTTTTAATTGTGTAATTTTTTCCCCCAAATTTTTGTTTCCATATTACTATCCAACCATACAATGCAACAAAAACCTCAGCTCAGACTGGCAGCTCTTATTCTGCTTTCCCTTTTCTTTGCTACTCCTCCTCGTTATCAGCCACCTCCCTGTCTTTAGAACCGCGCGCAAAGCCCAGAGGTGTTCCTTCATTCCTTGTTTGCTGAATTATTCACCTCAAAACGAATATCACATTCACAATGGTACCTTGGTGTACCTCTGCCTCTACCACGCTGAGGGGATTCTCTTCAGTTCCAGGCACGTTCCTGAGCTCAGCTTGGTTTAATGTGAAGCTCGTGCTTGATGTCAGGCCTGAACTGAAGGTAGCAGGCCTTTGCTGCATTTCCCCCCCCCGAGAGACGATCTGCTGAAGGTTTGGGGAAATCAGGCCTGGGTTTTCTCCTTCACATCGTTCATGCTGATTTTATTTTTTTCCTTTTTCAGTTCTGTCTCGAATCCGAAGTGCCTCTGGCATTTCTTTTGACTCCCTCTCTCTGCGAGTGTCCATGATCAAAGCTTCTCCCTTTTCCTTCTGACAATCACATAGAGGTTCGTCATGACCCTGTGTTTACGCCGGCCTCTTTTTCTGCAACTTTTTAACTTTTTTTTTTTTTCCCCTTTTTTCTTTGTATTTTAAGAGATGTGTCAGATTCAAAGCCACCCAGTCATTCAAAGCACCGGTTTCCTGAGCAGCTGCTGTTCATATGTGATTACATTAGCGGAGCTTTTTCTACCGCATGCCTGCGTTGCTCAGAATTTTAGAGAGGGAGAAAGAGAGAGGGAGAAAGGGAGAGAGACGCACAGAAAGGTTCGGCTTTGTGCACCTAAATTACACCATGTCGGCACCATACCCCTTCCGCTATAGCATAATGAACCTCCAGTGTTTTCCTGCAGATGCAAAGATAAAAGACGGGCCTTGTCAGGGGAAAAAGCAGCACCTGCAAAAACGTCAAGCGGCGCTGCGTGGTGGAGTGACCCCAGGTCCCGATCCGTAGGAAAGAGTGAATGAGACGGAGAGAGGGAGGGAGAGACGCAGTGCCACGCGGCTCTATAGTGATAAATGAGTTTGTATTGTGTGTCAGTGCGGCTTCATGCCAGCCGGGGCAGTCTCTATTAAATTAGCACTTGTCAATGTGGCCGATGCTGATTGATAAATGGCCGTGTCACGGCTGAGGGACATTCGGTGTTTTATTCTGCTCGAAAGGCCCTTTGTGACATGCAGAAGACCAAAGCTAATTGTGGTGTTGCTTTAATTCAGTTTAAGCCTTTCATTGATTATATCATCCATCAATGCAAATTTGGTTTAGACCTTGAAATCTTTGAAACCCAGCAGATAGTAAATGAATATTTGGTTTAGTTGATGCCTACTCTAAAATCGCCTGTAATTAAATGTGAAGCTAGAGACGGGAGTTGCATGTTGCATGAAACCGCCGTCCATTTAAACCAACCTCGTGTAATTCTTCTCTTTGATCCACAGCGATGTTAAATTTTTTAATCTGATCGATTCCTTTTTTTTTCTACGGCGCAACCATAAAACTGCTACACTAGTTTATCAATTCTATAGTAACTTATGATAACTATAGAGTACTTCTTAAGCAGTAGTAACTTTGCTTCACCTTAAAATGTTTTTTTCCTTGTATCTCGTATGTGTTTTCTTCCTTGTAAACTTTTTCCCCCAACAGACCCATATCCAACTTTTCTTTTTTTTTTTTTCATGATGATGATTTTTTTCTCTTTCTCTATTCACAGGAAAAGATAAATTTCATAGAGGTTGAAGGTAGTCGGTCCATTTTAAAACTTTGTGTTTTATGCATGTGGACAATCACAGACTTCAAAGAGGCGAGAATTTAAAAAAAGAGAAGAAAAAAAAACACCTCGCATTTCCGCCCCGCAGTCACTCACGGCATTTTCTGCCTTTCAAAGAGTGGACATATCTGAGCATTTGGAGAAAGACCGCAGGCATGCCGAGTGATTGCCAGCCATGCAAATAATCACTTACTTACACTCGACGAGTTTGCTTCGGATAAGGCGAATTACCATTTGAAAATGAGCTGAAAAACACTCTGGGCAGGATGCTTGCATTGCGAGTGCAGGAGTCTCTGAGTCTTTCTCTATCTCTGAAGCGTAAGGAAAGGGAATGTAGGAAAGCGGAGGAAGAGATGGAGGGAGGATGAAATGAGAATGAAAGCTCGGAGCACGGCCGCTCTGCTGCCAAAACTGTTTTGTGCTTGATTTAATGTCATATCGGTGCAATATGTCCCATTCCGGTGAGTTCAGTTCAAATCGGGCGTTCTTCTTCCTCCAGTGTCCGTTGTTTCTTATCTAAAAAAAATGCACGAATGATATAAAGTGGGTTCAAGATTTAAAAAAAATAAATTAAAAAAAAAATTGTAAAGAAATGGTAAGCTCTTCTATACTATATCACATATAGCACTCTCTTTACTAATTGGAGTTCTAAAACAAAATAGTTTTGACACAAGCACCCTAGGCAAAGTTTCCCAGACTCCCCTCTCCTCAGAGACGGAGGACTCCAGTAATTACTTATCATCTGCCATCGGCTTCGGCTTAGAACAATATTTAGTCTCAGGCACAACTGCGCCGGGCTTTTTCTCCTCACGTTCTCACAAGATGTCATATTTTTGTGGTGTCAAGTCTTTAAACAAAAATAAAGAGCAGATCCAGAGTCACAAACACGCACATATGTATACACACACACACGCACACACATACACGCACAAAGATGCTGAATGGATTTGTTAGCAGCCAGCAAAGAAATGCACTGACAGCATGCACAAAAAAATCTTTTAGTTACTTAAATACGACTGAAATGACTCGTCTAAATCGAATTCTTCTCTTAAGCTAAGGTAGAAATGTAGAAACTCTAAGACGTGCTAAAAAGGTCAGACGCAGGGATTTTGCAGGACAAACTAGCTAATTGCTAAGAACTAACTCCTCTTTTCTATTTTCTTGCTAAATATGACGCCTGCATAGCAAGAGATCAAGTAGACGGACTGGTGGTCACTTTCATTCTAGCGCTTGAAGGTATTTATGATTTTTTTTTTATTATTAGGTTTTTTTGTGAAGTGAAGAGTATCATTGTAGAAAAATATAGCAAGAAAAAATTTCTGAATAAAAATAACCATGCATTGCAAATAATTACCTGACTTTATTACCTGGCTCTTTATGACATATTTTTTTGTTTTTTTAAGCTGCATTTCGTCGTGCATGGCTCCTCAAACTGTAAAGAAATCCGGCCTCGGTCAGTGAGCTGAAAAATAGTTTAAAAAAAAAAAAGGTTAAAAAAATAAAACAGCCAACACATTTGGATTGGAAATCATTTCAGCAACTTGTAACAAAGTCTTTAAGCCTATAAGTCTAATCATATTTCTTAAGAAGATTTTTTAAATATGATGTAATAACAATGCTATAATGCCATGTTATGCATTAAAAACATTTAGCACTTAAAACTGATAATTATAAGCGACTATAATATAACAACAATACAAATATTTAAAATGCATATCATATTTATCATAATCTGTGCTTTTCAGACGTGTTTGAGCCACTTACAGTATGTAGCAAACTTCCTGTCCTATGTGTCTTTGTAATTTGTAGATGTTTTTTTTTTTAAACTTTTTTTTATCAAATGCTTTTTTTTTCTTGTTTTACATAATTTTGACTATTTTTTTAATTTAACTGACAATTTTTTTTTTTTTATATAAATGTTCCCATTTATGTAAACATATTTAAGTCGGGTTGTACAACTTCCTAAAAATTCCCTTGATAAATTTTGCACTTATATTGTATGTGTGTGTATGTTTTAGTTATTTAGATATTATAAATCTAGTTTGTTGTTTTTTATATAGCACTCATTTGCACTCAAGTCCAAAATCTCAGTTTTATAAGTTAAATTAGGCGGGAAAACATTTAATAGATTTGATTAAATACAGTGTAAATATATAATCAAATATTTTTTAATAAATAAAATATAAAAGTGTAAATGATTTAAAAGTAACAAAAAATAAATACATCTTAGATAATCATAAGTAATCAAGGAATTATTTATAATACAATATTTGAGCTTTATGTTAATTTTAGGTTGTGTTTATTGCAAAAAAAAAGTCATATACAAATTTATGAATATGAGCTTCATAGAAAGTGATACTGTCATTTTGTTTTCCATTAAAGCTCTGCTTCGTTTGAATGAATTATAGTGAAGATGACATGAAAAAGGGGCAGCTGCAAAGTTATCAAGTCCTTTTTAGAAATTTCTATCACTTTCCTCCGTTTGTGTATCCAGGTTTCACCAGCCTGCCTGCACATATCAAAAGCAAATGTGGGTTGTTTTAATCAAAGTTTGCATCTTTGTGTGTGTGTGTGTGTGTGAGAGAGAGAGAGAGAGAGTGAGAGAGAGTGAGATATCCCTGGAAGGCAAATGACTGCTGCAGGGATGAAAGACCGACCTTCTTGACAGGAGGAAACCTGATCGGAGAAGAGACGAGCTTGGCACTTCTTTCCGCCTGCCGATTCTGCAGGCTTGTGGTCTGGACTACACACACGCGCGCTCTCTCCATCGGTGCTGATCTCGAAATGTTGGAGCGAAGGCGCTCTCTATATCACAGTAAACAAGAGAGGCACATCTGCTGCCAAGATGCAGGAGCCGGACATGGTGAGAAGGAGAGCACGAGTCCAAATATACAGAGTAAACGAGGAGAAGGAACAAAATCCATCAGCGGTGGAGAGCGAAATACCATAACGTCCTGCATTCACTTAACAGTTAATAGCAATCACATGAGCTACGCATGTGATTGATCACTTTGATCACATGTGAAACATGCATGTCTTTGTTTTTTACATGGAGTCTCTCTTTTGAGTGCATGAATTCTTATTCCTTTTAATGTGATCACATTAATCACAAAATGTACATATCACATGTGATGAAATGCCTGTCTTTTCCAGAACATGGCATATCATTTCTAATGTGATCACATACTATTGACATGACATGTCAAAAGCTATATGACCATGTGTAAAAATGCATGTGATTTATTTGTCTTTTGAAAGAAAAGTTTGATCAGTTGAACTTGGAATAATCACATGTTTAATCACATTACGCTTTTCCAATGTATGGGTTTATTTTCACATTATCACATTGTTTCACATGATGTGATTACTTGAACAGTTGCATAAGACACAGCACATGTGCTTTTTGGAAAATCACATGCTATATTATATAACGTTACATGTAGTATAAGCTTTTCCCATGTGACTCTTATTGCACACTCATAACATGCTTCCTAAAAATGTAATGTCATTGTGTTCTTTGGACACTTTTACATGCTTCACATGCTGACTTTTCTATGTTATTAAATTATTTTCAAAAGTAGTTAAGTTTCTCACATGCAATCACATCACTCATTCCTCACATGATCATATTGTGCAATCCCCCCCTCCCTTCTTGTGTAAATATGTTTCGATGTGACTTTTACTCCATTTTTCTCCTTTATGTTATCTGTTACAGAGTTTTCACATGTAGAACTGTGCTTTTATTTTTTCCCCACAGGTAATTATTTTACCAAGTTATCAACATTTTCTTAGACATATGGTATGTTGCATCTTTCATGTGATCATGTGGTGTTTGAATGATGCTTTAAATGTATACTTTTAAGTATACATTTAAAGCAATGAGTTTCTTTCCTTTACAGAAAGTTCCTTGTAAGTAATCACATGCATTTTCGGCACAGTCACATGTTATGTTTCGTACGATATTGCACAGAGTTTTATTTGCTAGTTGTGCACTTGCAATGTGCATGTGTTATTTCTACGTGATGGCACATCACTTGCACACTTGCACTATGTTCTTGTTTCTCACATGTATCCTTACTCTACTGAGCCTTTTCACTTTCTTTCTCTCATCCCTTTTTTTGTGCTTTTTTTTTTTTTTTACCCACGTGTCTTTTGCTCCTGTCAGGTAGGAGGCAATAAAACCTCAATAGGATTCCCCTTCTTTAGGAATGAATGCCAAGGTGCAGCAAAATTCCACAAAGCTCCTTTTTTTTTTTTTACTCCCATCTATGATCCGTTTACTTGCTGATCTGCGCCAAATGAAGCCCAGGGCCCTGACTCAGTGTTAAGAGCGCGCTAAAGCCGTGCTAGCTAACGTCAGACTGATTAAATGGTGCCCGTGTGACCCAGCAGGGGTTTGTGAGTCCATCCCCTTTCTCCTCAGACAGCACAAACACGAAGCTTTGGTTCCTTTTTCTTTTTTTCCTTTAATACAGCTAAAATACAATTTTTGTAATTTTCTCATCAAACTATTTTGATAAAGCATGCTGAAAATGCTTCGTCCAAACCGAATACAAATTTTTAAGCACCAATTTTAATTTGAAGCCGAAAAACGTGATATAGCCTGGTTGAATGCTGGAGCGGGTTTTTTTATTATTATTATTATTATTATTATTATTTAGTTATTTATTTATTTAAAAGAAAGTTCACTGGAACAAGTCAGTGTGCTACCATCTCTCGAACTGGGTCAAATAATTAACGGCACGCTGATGAAGATAATTTGGTAAATTAAAAATCATCAACAATGATTTTTTTTTTCCAGAGTACACATCTTTTGTGCATATTAATTTGGCATTATTGTGATTAATTAGGGGGGCCTCTCTGAGCTCGGATTCACCAAACAACAAGACAAATCTGACACTTTCTCCGCTAATTGCCTCTCTCCCTAAACAAATACGCAATGAGGCGTCTTTAAGAATGCAGGCTTTATGTGCGAATGTAAATTCCAGTTACGTTTATTAAATTGTTGATTGTATGCGTTCAACATGAATAGCCCCAAAAATTGAATCTGATCTTCATAAAACATACAATTTCCATTCGAATGTATTTATTAAACAGTCAAGGTCGTTAATGGGGAAAAAAATGCACATGAATCCATCTAACTAGATAGAAGAATCTGTTCTACTTCCCAGTGATAAAAGGAACATTATTAAAACATTTAGGCTGAACATTTGCTTCAGTTTTACCACGAAGCTACACGGAAAGTCTTGATTTGTTTTCTAAAACAGCTGATCTCGTAGTAGTTCCAGCGTTAACTTAAATTACATGTTTAAATTCCTACATTTTAATATGTTAATATTTCCATAGTGACAATTGACTGGCAGGGATTTACATGGCAGAAGATATACAAGTCGAACCAGTCCTTGTAATAAAATTTCTCATGAAAGAAGGTGTAAAACTGATTGACATGGTAAAGAGACTCTTAGACACATTTGAATAGTTTAAACGTTTTCCATGAATGCATATCCTGGACGAGGTGGCTTGGCTAGGAGTTATTGCCATATCAACATACAGTCCTGACCTAGCTCCAAGCCATTTGGCCTATTAAAGGAGTTCCTGGGAGGCCTGTGTTTCAGATGCAGAAATCTAACTCGATGATATCCAAGCTCTAGTGAAAAACTGGGATAAGTTCATTAGTTATACAGAAAAATACAATGAATTTTCACTTTCCTATCTGTTCCTTTTTTGCTGCACAATCAAAAGTCGCAGTTTGACATAAATACCCCTTGTATTGAATCCAAACTCAATATTAAAGGAGTTTTCATATGTATACTCATTGATTTATACTCTGTAATTTATTAAAGAATTTATGTAAGGAGTCTCCAGTGTCAGCACGTTGTACCAGTTTAAACAGTGAAGTTCACAGTTCCTTAATACGATGAGATGCATTTTATTTTTACTTAAAGTTCTGCTACCCTAACCTAGTTATCTTTGATTGATTCGAAAATGATCAGTTCTGTTCAGCACCTGCTGGGCATTTCAGGTCACTTCTCTAAACAATAAACTGTTTTGACTGATGTATATATTTGCGATGTCTCGCTTGAACGGCTCGCTTGAGATCATAGCCCTGCGTTTCAATAAAACCGAGGTCAGGCCGCCGACTTGGTCATTCAGCAATATGGGATTTCTGCTGTTTGAACCTCTCTGTTGTTCATTTATTCCTGTGCTTTGGATCTTTGTCGTTGTCCTTCTTTGAGCTTTAGACCACCCACAGTTGCACTAACATTCTGCTGTAGAATCTCCTCGTACAGCCCTGGAGTTCATTGGACCCTCGACGATTGCAAGCCATCGGGACCTTGAGGCGGCAATTCTACTCCTTCCAAACATGACTCTGTGTGTATTTATAAGTCCATAAAGTTCTTTTGTCTCATCTGCTCCTAGGACATTATTCCATTGCAGGAAAGTTCAGGTGGTCTGTCTTTCGCAAACTTGAAACAGGCTTTTCTCTTGACTAATACACATGTTTACCCAAAACATCCTGTTTGTCCTGTTTCAAGTTAAACAAATGTTGCATTTTACAGTGAAGATGGGGGCAAAAAACAGACCACAGATTAGATCACATTTTATGCAGAGGTTCAGATTATCCAGATTTAAAAACAAACATGAAAAAGGAACATAACAATGATAATGATGATTGTACTTCCTGGACGTAAAGGGATTGCTAATGGTCGTTCATTCAGCGTTTTGGAACAGGTATGTACGTTCTATTGAGTAAATGTTAATGTCCTCTGTGGTATGCACATGTTTAATTTGTTTTATTTTGACTATTAGGAGCTTTGCATGAACCCTGCTGCTTTTGTAGTACATATGCTTTTGCTTCACCACTGTTTTGTATTGCATATGTCCTGCTTTACTGCCATTGGATAAATATACACTATATGCACTTTCCCTCGCTGCTGCGTTGCATGAATGCCGCTTGGCTGGATTGGTGCTTTGCCATATTGCTGCTTCGCATGCACTCTATCTTGTCTGTTTGGAAATTGTTTTGAGTTTTAAGAGTTGTATTTTCCTTTCCCTCTCTCTCTCTTCTAATTGTCTGGTTGTGTGTTTTTTTCTTAATGATTATATCTAGAGCTGTGAGCTAAAGGTGGTGGCAGTGCGACATGCTGGGGTGGTTTTCCTTCTTCGTGTGCGTGTTGGTCACCCCTTTGTGCTGCTGGTCACAGTGAATTGTGTGTGGGTGCGATTCACGTGTGTTTGAGGTGATTCTAGTGGGGATATTTATCTCCCCCCTCTTTTCCTAAGTTAATTTTAGTATTACTTTTAGCATTGCCATACGTAACTTCTGAACTGTTACATGTGTATGATTGTTTGTGAAAAAATAAACATGTTTTTGTATGAAATTCACGCCTCTTGCATTTTCAGGGAACGTACCTGGGTGCCTTTGTTAAGGTAATAATTAGGGTCCTACGATTTCCTTGGGTGCAATCCCCAAGGTGGCGTAATGTGTTAAAATAAGGGGATTGGAAGAGTTCAAGCTAGCCCACTGCACCATGCCACATAATAATAATAATAATTATAATAATGATGATAATAATTTTGTGATAAATATATATATTTTTCTAAATCATTATAATTTCTATAAGTTATGTAAATCATTATTACATTCTTGATTATTATTATTATTATTATTATTATTATTATTATTACAACATATCTTTATTGTATATATGTTATATATGTATATCATTGTTATATGATGTAATAAAACTTGGCTGTCAAACATTCTGTACTAATGAGTCCAGTGCCGTTTTCAACTTACTTATTAAAGGAATGCTGGAAGTAAACAACTTTCATTCTTATATTTAAATGTAACATCTCAATGAATTCCCCGAAAATAACAAAACCGTTTAAAAACCTTTTATTTCAATAGTTTTATTGGATCACTGCTAGGTTGTTCATCTGGACTTTAGTGATCTTGCTGTTCAGCACAAACCTTTTGCAGTAATTCCTTTACTATTAACCTTTCAAACACCATTTTGTTTGATTTTTTATTTGATTGACCATACTTATTAAATTTGTCATGTTGCCAGTTGTATAAATTTCACATCTTACATTTTAGGTTTTTCAAAGTTGTTAGTATTTTAAGGCCACTGGATTATTCACACTTTGGCTCATATTTGTTTGTTTATAAGAAAATGATACCTACTTGTTTCTAATTTTAAATATATATTTTTTTTTAATAAAAAAAATATATACATAAATCCTTACCTTAACATCTAAATATTTTAAAGATATTATTATATATATATATATATATATATATATATATATATATATATATATATATATATATATTTTTTTTTTTTTTTTTTAATTAAGGATCTAAATTTAATTCTACGGTGATTAAAAATTGTTGCATTGTAAAACACTGTGTGCTAAATAAATGTATTTGGAATTTAGGATGTATTAACATGAACGAACATCTAAATTTCCCATCATTGCATAAATTTCTTTAAAATCGGCCTGAATTTGCATATTGATCACTAATTAGCTACAACACTTTATAATGCAATAACACACCTGTCACATGTTCAGTACTACTACAGATTTTTACCTATTGCCCACATGCCCCCCTGCTGACATCTTTTTATTTATTTTTTTAATCCCTGTGATCAGTAATTCTGTCTGTTCACCTAAAATCATTCGCACACATGGATTTAATCATGAAAAACACACTTGAGGGGGTCATGGTGTTGTATGATGTGGCTCAATGCAAAGTGGAGTTACTGCAACCACTAAGAAGCAAAGTTATTTATTTCAATTATACTGTACCATAGCATTTTGTTAACGATTAGTGTTTTAATTAAGTACTGCATGGCATTATATTTTTATCCATAAAACAAGTTCCTCTTATCATTTCTAATAATGGCTAAAGTCAGCACATAGGCAATATGCTCATAACGAGAGGGGTTTTTGATTAAACGTGGAGTGCTCTATAACATGCACAAGAATATGTTGAACAAATGTTTGGTGATTAAGTGTGAGAGATAGGGCTAAATAGCTCTGTTCGTTCGTAATAAATCAACCATAATTACTGCTATGACAGCAACAGGGTTCATATCCGAGAGGACTCGTATGTAGACATTTTGGTCACATGACTTAATTCCTACCCATTGTACAGTACTCTGTCATTCCTGCATTCACTGATAAAAAGAGCGAGGAGTTTGGAGGTGGAATATAATGACTAAATCTTCAGCAGGTTTAATATTTAAACCAAAAAATGTGACTTTTTATTTCATCTCATCTCATTACCTATAGAACACTGCTTTATCCTTTAAACAGGGTCATGGAGGGCCTACAGCCTATCTCAGGAGACAGTCAATCGCAGAGTACACACACTTACACACATTCTCATACTCATTCACACACTATGGGCAATTTGGGAGTGACAATTAACCTAATTGGAATTAAACCCAGAAACCTGGAGGTGCAAGGTGACCGTGCCTAAAACCATGCCACCATGCAGCTGACTTTTTTTTTTTTATATATATAATTATGTTATCTGTAAATTCTTGTTCTTATAGTTCCTTAACCTAAGCTATAGCAATCAAATTCTAAATTTAATCACTCTCAATAAGAAATGCATGCAAGACTGTTTAAAAAAAAACACCTATACAGTCATTATATTTGTTTTTACCTGCTTGTGATATTTTCTAATGAACTTAATTGGCTCAATTTCCAAACATATAAACAAACTTGTAGCCTAATTAAAAAAAACCCTGTCCATAAATTTCCTGCAGGACTCCAGTCTCAATGCGCAGCTCCTAGTCTCAACATAAATATTTCCATTCAAACTCTTCCTGTTCTGTATTTTCTTCGGACACTACAACCCAATCTGTGACACTGGAGTGCATGCCTCTTCCAGCCTGTTGGGTTCAGGGCAGAGGTGAAAGGGCAAAGGTTAACCTGTTCAGATAGGATCACGGACTACAACAAAGGAGAAAGTTGTTAGGAAGACATGTGATGTGGTATTAATATCCAGCCTCACCTCTGTTCTCCCTTTAGGGAGCGTGAGGATCTGCTGTGCTACCCTGGGGGGGAACACTTCAATCCAGACAAGTCTCGAACGGAGCCATTTAGACTTTTTCAGGCAATATGCTCTAATGGCAAAAGACAAGTAAAGGGAAAGTGCTGCAGAAAAGAGAAATGTCATTGTATTTTAGGAGGAAACTTTGCTTCGGCTTTTCCCGCCAACGGGTCGCCACGGTAGACTACACGGCTTGGCACAGGTTTTACGCCAGGTTGCAATTTTCATTTTTTTTTTTTTTCATTGTATTTTAGGAGTATTAAGGAGAATTTCAAAAGCTTTTGTGTTTTTGATCAAGTAAAGATCAGAATTTCCAGTTCCACATCAGAGAAAGTCATTCTACATACATTTACTAGATTAGAGAGTCACTTGTGACTAATATTAATCAAGCCAAAATGAGGTGAAGAAAGGTGATTGTTTTTTTTTTGTTTCGTTTTTTTTATAAACGCTTCACAGAAAAGAAAAATGCTGACTCGGGAAGATAACACTTGGAGCTTGGAGCTGCCTTGTGCTCAAATCAGCTCATTTTCCGTGTCGGCACAGGGGACCCACGGTTTGTCTGCGGAAGTAAAAGAATTTGTTGTTTCACCGCCTTTGACTAAGGTCATACCAAATTAACAGCCTATCTTCAGCGTAAAAATAGCATACCATTAATTTTTTTTCCCTCCTCATAAATCTTAAAGGTTGACCTCATTTTTTTTTAACGTTAAACTATGTGAAGAAATTAAAGGAGCTGAGGAGAAAAAAAAAGAGAGAGAGAGAAAGAGAGAGAGAGAGAAGCATTAAAAACAAGCGGTTTGAGCTAATTTTAGCACAGTCTCTCTATCTGCACTGGTTTCTTATGGGAGTCCATGATCGCTCATCAACACTGCATGCCACGACACCACGAAGGCTTTTAATTATTAAAAGCCAGCGGAAATGTTAATTGAATGCCATTCATCGAGTGCAAACTTTCAAATCGAATTGTTTGGTAAGCAACAGCCAATTTTCAGGTAATGAAAAAAAAAAAAAGCTAGCTAGCCTAAATCCTTTAATTGCAGCTCTGGTGGTTAAAAGGCTTAGCTGTGTCTTAAGAACATGGTCACTATTGCAGTTTAAATAAATCCTAATTATTTCTCGTCAGAGGTTTAAGATTTTTTAGCTCTTGTGCAGCACCACGATAACACTTTTTTTTTTTTTTTTTGTCTTTCAAACATAATCATTACAAGTGCATTAGATGAGCATTGGGTGTAAGGAGGTTGCAACTTTATTAGCGCATGTCCCCGCTAGTGAAGGGCCTGGCACCAGCAAAAGCAGATTATGTCTCTGAATCAAGCCAGAACTAATGATGAAGTCCCATAACACAGTCAATTATGGCATTTTCATTAGAGCGTCTTTGTGTCTTTTTTTTTTTTTCTGTGTGTTATTTTAATAATACGAAACGCCGAAGTGACAGTAGGCTTACGGAGGATTGGGCGCCGAGGGAATCAGCATGTAGAGTGCTCGAAGGCTAACTAGAAGATGGGTTTGGAGAAAATCATTAAGGATAATTTTTTTCTCTCTTTTTTTTCCCCATTTTATTTTTCTTAAGCAGTAGAAGAAGAAGAAGAAGAAGAAAGCCGGCTGAATCGTGGGCACCACTTACATCACGGGGATATGCTAATCAGCTTGTGAAATGCTGATGAACTTTGGCGTCAGAGCACAGGAGAACGAGCGCTTAAAAGCAATAATAATGCTACGATAATTAAGTGTTTTTATGGTGGAGTTGGACTTATTTCGAGTGGCACTCTGTTATGGACTGCGGCGTTCTCTGTTCGAGATGTTGTTTTTTTGTTGTTTTTTTTTACCAGACAGTTAACTTTGACAAAATAAAATAAGATGCAAAAAAAAAAAAGTTAGCAAATTGAAAGTTTTGCTTTCCAGATTGTAAATGTTTTAGTATACTAGTTTTTTTTTTTTTTTTTTTTTTAAAAGCTAAATGAATAACTTGGATAACTTGGAAGAACAGGATTAGGGCCACCATAAAAAAATATATAAAATGAAATAAAAAATAAATAAATCAATATTCAGAATTCGGACAATAAACACTGAATTCTGACTTTTTTCCTTTGAATTCTGACTCACTTTCCATCAGAATTCTGATGTTTTGTTTCCTTAGAACTGAAAATGTTCCCCCTTTCAAAATTCTAACTTAAAAATAAATAAATAAATAAACGGTTAAATTAAATGAAATCCTTAATTGAAATATAAAGAAAATATATATATTTTTTAAATAAATAAGCTATACCTTGTTTTTTTATTAAATCGTTTCTAACGTTACATACGACCCTCGTCATCAAGAATAAAGCCCAGACGATTTTCAGTACTTGATTCACGTAACTAACTCCAAATACAATGTGACAGTAATATAATTTACTTTCATTTAAAAAAAAAATAGGATTTGCACTTAGTAATTGCGAATGCTTTTCTTATTCATTTTCACAAATAAATAATAATTTAAAAAAACGTTATGTTACTAATAAAGTATAATTCCTTTAAAGCCATTGTTTCTCTCCTAAGGACTGGCAATTGAAGCCAGGCAGAAGAACAAAAGCAGAAGAATTGAAAGAAAAAAAAGTGAATTAAATAAATAAAAGACCTCCAAACGTTCCATTAATAAAACACACATCTTGAGGCTGGCGACACAGAACGCGAACCTACGGCTCTTTGAAGCCAGCGATCCTCCTTAACTTAAGCCAGTCCTGGCGCATCTGCGAACCCCGTCCCCTTTCATGTGGTGCGAGCCACAAGCAGCTCCAGCTGCAGCACCATCACGTCACTGTGCATCCTCCCGTCCAGGATTATTTGCATTTCCTGCTCCGTTTGAGCTTCAATCAAAAAATCCCAGGACCACGTACAGAAATAAAAGACCCCTCTGCACCCCCCTCCTCGTTTCCAGACTCTCCCAATAATACAGCGACTCTGACTCGAACCAGATGAAACTACTCTATTTTTACCTAGGCGTGCCAAGAATAGTCTCAGGGACATCCTGCCCACCGCTGCAGTCAGAAACAAAGACATTCCACTCCTTTAACCATCAAATGCGGCGGATTGCTGGCCTTTGAATGTGATACTGATGTATTCTTTATTCCCATGCAGATATTTTTCTTAATTCGGTATGAGCACCGAAGATCAGGTAGCCAAAAGTAATGGAGAGATCTACTTTAAATGACTTTCGGATTAATCTTCATAATTTAACCGTTGAACGTGAACTTCAGTGATGTCCATCTCTACCACTTGCAAAAAAGTTGTAAGTCAAATAAGGATATTGTGATTATTTACAAGTAAACTATATATTCTATAAATGATACAACAGCTGTTTATTGTTTTAGAGCTCTCACTAACTAGCTGTGCAAAATCTCAGCCCTCACTTATCCAACCACCCATCCATCCATCCATCCATCCATCTATAAAGCTCACCCTTTGTATGGTTGCATACTGGAGTCTACCCCAAGAAACCTAGGGCCCAAGACAGTGTACACCTTGAAGTGTAGGGTGCCACCCTACACCAAGTCACAAGCGTGCACACACACACACACACAATCATCTACTCCGATCAATTTGGAAACACCAATCATCATACAGTGCATGTCTTTGGACTGTAAGAGGAAACCCACCAAGCACTTGGAGATAAGCAAAACTTTGTGCACATAGGCGAGATTTAAACCCACAACCCTGGAAGTAACCACTCAGCCACTAAGCCGCCTGTGCCAAATCAGCTGCCATGAATTACAGCTTACATTCTGATACTTTGAGTCCGATGTTTGCACCAACATCCTAATGACTCCTACATGGGGTTTTTCATTAATGTGACTTCCAACCTCAAAATGGAGTGAATGTTTGTTATAATTTTTACATTTTATTAAATGTAATTTATGTACTAATAATAAAAATGCGATGTAACAATCATTGCTAAAACATGTCACAACTACTAGAACATAAACATTTATTGTGTATTAGGTTGGACCTGAACTGGTGATTATGGTAAGTTGGAAGAAAAATGAAAAAAAGAGGCCGAATTGGGGAGAAAAGACCTCACTTTTCAAATCAAGTGGCTTAAACCGAGCTGTGTTTTCAATAAAACTTCACACGCTTGCTATTGTTCTCTTTATCTTGCACAGGTATGGAAGCTGGCTGAGGATCACGTGCAGAAGGCTTTCCTGTAATCACCACACCGCCCCTGTAGCCTCCTCCACCTGGGACTGCTCAAAGAGAAAAGACACTCTTTTCAGATTGTTCCAAATCAGCAAGCTTCGCACCGGTGTTAAATCAGGACCAGACGCAGACGACCTGATCCTCATCAACCTCCAGCCCTCTTAATCAGATTAGCAAGAGATCAAAGGCGGGGGGGAGGGAGGGGGGGGGTTGCTAAGATAAGACAAAGATCAAGGTTTTATGGAAACTTCGCTAACCACCGAACTCTTTTGCCTGACTGGGTCTGGTAACATTTTGGTTTAAAAGGTAGCATACGATGTTTCTTGACATCAATTTTAATCTTTCGTCCTACTCCAACCTGCTTTGACCCATTTAAATGAATGTAGTGTTAATGATCAGAGGCTAATCAGATGAAAAACTCGCGATACTTGAAGTTTAGGCATGCTAATCTGTTTTCCAACTCGTTTCTGATGAACACGCACTCGGACCGGATATTGAGATTAATTCATTGCGCTTAATTCTAACCTTTCTATAAGATCAAATGATACAGTGGGTAATTTCTAATTTAAAACCAGAGCTATACCAGCCATTAACTTCCAATCATCATTAAAGACATTTCAGGGCATGCAGCAGCCGGAGGCACGCTTTGAATATATATATAATTTAGTGGCATCTGCAAGAGAAATCTAGGTTTTTACAAGAGGAAATTTAATGTATTATGGTGTAATGGCATTACACTCATGGAATCGAAATTCTTAAATACTACGCCTTATAAAAACATAGCTAACCCTAACACGAGTCTTAAACATGTTCGAATAACTTAGTCGTATTATTTTAGGATTATCTTCATAAGGTGTCTTAGGAGAAAGCTATTTCCATAACCTTTGAATTTCTAGATTAATATTTAACCTCCATGTCCTACAGTATGTTCCTCTCTATGCATCGAGCAAGAGTTTAATTATATAGGTAAAAGAAAGCTAGCATTCGATTACAGGTCTGCTCACTTCAAATGTTAGCCTCCATCTTGCCAAAGCAGAATCTGCAACTTTTAAAGTAACAATGAATATTGTTTTATAACTATTGCTATACCTGGGTTTGTCCCTGAGGAAAAAGAAAGGGTTTGTAAAAATTTCAACTCGGAATCGTCGCACGTAAACTTGTTCTTCTAAAGGAAAATTGCAGCTTGTTTTTGTTTTATTATCGTTGCAACATTAGAAGACAAATTAGCAATAAAATTAATTTTAGCAGAGGAATGAGTAAAACAAATTATAATAATAAAAGGAAAAAGTTAAATACATACTAAATTTGATGAATGTCCCACATGTAAAGTGTATACTCCTCCTGTAAAAGTAAACAGTACGTTTGTGATGCTTAGTGAAAATTACAAGTAAAGTAGTATACTATACTTCTCTAAACTCTTCTATATCGTCTACAAGTAAACTGTAAAGGTTTCAGACAGTTAGTAGAATTCTATACAAGTAACTTCTAAGAACATTGTACTGTAGCGCTTTAGAATTAAACCTTGGGTATACTTACGTACTCCACTTTACATAAACTCTGAAGTACAGAATTGTCTACAATTAACTAAGTTTTACTTGAAATTTAGTGTACTTCTTTGCAAGTGAACTATTATTATAGTTATATGTTTATTATATTCTAAATATTAGCGCAGCACTGGTACGGTTAGCGGCGTGTGACCATTGTTGGTCTCATTTATTCGAATGTATGGAACAGTAACTAGCTGGAGACCTGCCTATCTCTTGTCTCCCACGAGCTAGCAACATGTGGTTTAGCGGACAAAAACAAGCAAAACAAAAATACCTCTCGACATCGATACACACGCAACAAATCAAGCTTAACCGAAGACAAACACAACAACTCATTTGCACACAAAAGAAAAAAACTGAATCAAATGCATTCACGGTGCGGAGAAGCTCCTTGTAAACAAGGCGACGTGTTAAGATGATACAGCTGGATCCTCAGTCACACGGCACCGATAATCATCTCTCGCGCGGCCGTGTTTTTCTCCGCCGCTCACCCGCGCTTCCCAAAACAAGGAGCTTGCTATCAGTCGGACACGCAGCACCAAACACACAAACATAAACACTGAAACAGCGCGAAAGTGTGTTTCCAATGATGAAGATAAACTGACTGAAAGCCAAAGTTCAGCATGTTCACGCGCACTCCTTTGCTAAACGCTAGACGTTTCTGAGTGATTAATTAGCAGACTGGTATGTGGTAGAGGCATCATTAGGAAACTCTGTGGGAATTCTATGGTCACAAATTGGAGTTTAAAAGAGTTTGGCCTGAAAGATTTCCAGAACTTCCAGAGCTTACGGGTGAGATACAGTGGAATTTCATTTCTGACGTAATGGTTCTTTCAAGTTTTTAAAGATGAAAAAATCTTCCAGGATCAATATGACCGTCCAGCCTTCACATACCTCCTATTAAATGGCTTTGCCTTCATGTAGACATCTTTGTTTAGAGGTGCACTAAAAGGAGAGCGAGAGAAGGAGAGAGAGAGAGAGAGAGAGAGAAGGACAGCAGGTAAAGGATGAGAGGCATGGTAATGAAGTGGAGGTTAGTCTTAATGAGAGAGCTTCATTGCACAGATCAGCTTTCCAGCCCTTTGGGAAAACACTTTGTAGTCCAGGTAATTACACACTAAACACTCTCTCCATGTAACCTTCACTGCCTGTGTCCATCACACACGTTAAACACCATTAACACGTTCTGTTACAAAACATTAACAGTCAAATGAACAAAATTATTTCACTTAATGCTTTAAATGTGGTAGACGCTTAGGCCATGTTCGAACTGCCAGCCCAAATCTGAATTTTGGCATATGATTGAAACTAGGTTGCTTTCATGTTTCATGCAAAAAAAAATAATTTTGCATTTTGCAATTACGCAAACCTGATTTGATGCACATCCAGAAGTAGTTTGAAATCGGATTCACATCGGATTCCTAAAAATGTGTCTCAGTGTGGAAGCTCTACCCGCTCAGATTTATTCAAACCATCCACTGTGGCACTCGCAACCTGAAGCGGGCAGTCAAGTCCTTACGATCTCATGGGATAAACATGGATCCATGGTTGAAAAATGATCAAGAAGACAATGGAAGCAATGGAGATGGTAATGGAGAAAAATACGCCCTGGACAGAGGGGACACCGATTTGGTGGCTATGAGGAGGTGTTGGGTTGGTTCTGAACTGTATACTTAACTATACACAGAACTTTATTCTTAACTACAGTGTCACCAGCATTTAATGTCACACAACAGACATTCGGAACAGAGACAAATCTGATCTGATCTCCTTCAAATAACAGTGTGAACAGTCAGTCCTAAAGATCTGATTTTTAAACCAAATTTGGATTTGCCTCCCGTCTCTTAGAAGCTTGGATTAATTGGATTGAATCTTTTGAAATAAAGATTTTTGGAGCATTTTTATACTGGTTAAGTGTCTACATATTCAAATTTAATCAGTTCTCCTGTATAAAAGCTGTTTAAGTCAAGTCGGGACATTGTTAGGAGAGTAAAATCTCCCTTTATTTCTCTATATAATCTCCTGCTACTCTAATGCACTATTATCACTAGTGCTTAGACACCATCAAGGTAGAAAGTCTTCTCGGTACTCAGACTGCCTGCTTCACGTCTGAAACACTGGCCTTCCAGGAACTCCTTTAATGACCCAAAATGTGAAAATTGCATGAAGCGAGGTCAAGACTGTACATCCTTACTTTTAATATTAGTACATAAACCACCGTGATAATTTACTGGACATGCATGTCATAGAAATATGCTTTGCTCAGTAAAGCATAATAAAATGCAAGATAAAAAAAAGACAGTAAAAGGAGTGAAAGCCCCCCCACCCCACCCCCCGCTCCCCTTCTTTGGGATAGTGTTTATTACTCGCAGATACATAACTACTAAATCTCTCTGTGAAATCTCCGAGGATTGCTCTTGACCAGTTTTTTATTTTCCTTTTAACTTTGATTTGACTTGGCACATATTTGGCAGACTGGCAGGGGGACTCTGGGGAGAACATAAATTCGGTCCCAGTTGTTTGGCGTGGTTTTTCTGCTGAGGAGGGGATTAGACAATAGCGCGAGGAAGAGTGGGGAAGAAAGAGCGCCATACGCGCCGTGTGCAGTTCTGACACGAGAGAAAGTGCAGAACAAAGTGTTCTGTGTGAAATGAGAGAAGGAGGGGGGGAAAGAGAAAGATTATCTTAATTATCATTCGGAGGGGGATCGTAGCAGCACCTGTGCATGAATAATATCGTTTATGGCTGCTATGAGATGTGAATTAAGTCCCCTTTCTGAAATGTGAGGTGTTCCCTTTTTTTAAGTTTTTTTTAATATACTATGTAACTCTTAAAGAAATTTTATAAGTTATAAGTACACTTATGAGAATCTCTACCGATGTACTGCAATAAATATCTAAAGCCTACTGTAAGACAGCCAACAGTGAGAGAATGTGTGTGTGTGTGGAGTGTATGGTTTCATCCCGCATTAGCTCAGAAAAGTCCACATGCACGACGCGCCCCGCTTCAATATTGTCTTGATGTGAAAGGCATTTGATGGGATAAAGTTTGAGTGAACGACTCTGCCTTTCTCATGTCACACACAATCACAATCACTTAACCCACGGCCACATCAAAAGATACGCAATCATATTTGCGGAAAGCGGCATGCTAAATGGGAAGCTATTCAAGCAGTTATCTGAGGCGAGCTCGAATAAATAGGGGGAAGAAAAGAAAAAAAAACTGATACAGATCAACTCCGACAAAAAAAAAAAAAAAGCAAATACTTTTTTTTCTTGTTTGTGTGTGTTTTTATTGCAGCGCTAACAATGTAATAATCATGCATTTTTTGCAACAGGAGGAGTCTTTGCAATCAGATCACAGAGACAGACCACAGTTCAATAAAGATGCATTATAGAGGTTTTTGTGGTGTTTTAATGAACATCCTGGGAATCTCTGTTTCAAACAACCTAATATTACGGACCTGTCAACTCTGAAAATATTCAGTTTCATAAGATTTGAACTGAACATTCTTAAAAAAAAAAAAAAATGGAATAATTAATTATGTCAGAGTTAATACTTTTTCAATCTCTAATGGTCGCCAAGTCCAGAAAAAGTTTTAACTACTGGAAGTGCCTAGCCCAAACCCCAAGCGACTCTCTCTCTCTCTCTCTCTCTCTTTCTCTCTCACTCGCTCTCTCTAGCCCATTATAGCTTTCAGTCTAACACACTGGTGCTGGTCAACAAGGGACAGCCGCTTGGCCCATAGGCTGCTTTATTTTTCCCCTCCTCTTCTTCGGGTCTCTTTGAAATACGTCAGGCTAAATAGTGAGGATTCCCTGAACGCCCACTTCAGCAAATGCGCAAATGAGTACGCTAACAATCTGCCCCTAACCTACCCCCCCCCAGCCCCCCACCCCCCATACAATACACAAAGCCCTCTCGGGACGTGCAGGGGCAACACGGCTAACAATTGTAACCCTGGCTGGATGGAGCTAATCCTGTAAACTTCACCCCGGATCACGGCAACGCAACAATGTCTTATTAGTGCGACGTTACATAATAAACACGGTACGTGAAAAAGAGTTTTGTGCTTTCCCAGAGCATGGTAGCACAAAGAAATACAAGGTGAGCTACGGGTGAAAGTGAAATGATGAAGTGTTGGGGGAGAGGTGAGAAGGGCAGCCCATGGGAGGACCATAACAAAGACGTGCTCAGAGACAAATGTGATTGCAGCCTCATTCAGCAATGCGAAGAATTCACCCACTGCACAGTGGCCAGGCCGAGCCCACAGGAGCCCAGGAATGGCCCTGTCAAAAGTTCACCAGCATGAGAGCTTTCTTTGTCTGTCCAATTACGGCTAAAGAAGAATACCCTCCTTTCATTAAAGGGGAACACTCGCCCTGAACAATACACACTGAAACGACATTTCCTCCCATAGATCATCGGTTTAATGGCAGCTCCCATTTGCAGCCGGAGGTGCGTATAATTCTGACACTTTGTGGACTTCGAGAAGGTGCAATTCAGTCAAAAGGAGCCAATTTTAATGAATTAGCCACTAAAGTTACAGTATACTATAAATTCTCTTTTAAGCGTTTAGACATTTAGACAGGACAAAGCAATTAAAAAAAGTAATATTTAACTTTTTTGACATTCACCTGAATGTTCTCTTAAATGAGGAACTCTTTAGTGGTCAATTGTGTTTCACTGGGGGTAAAAATCTGAGCTACACAGAGGCTCAATTTCATTAGCCATTAAAAAGAAGACGCACATACAAGGTAAGGTAGAAAATGTAAACTGTTTGCAAAATATTGTAGCATTTCAAAGTCACCAAATCTACAGGAAGTGGCCACCTATGTACCAGCAAACCATCTAAAACGAATGCTTGAATGAGGTGTTTCACCTAACCAGACATACTAGGGGCAAGTCAAAGCAGAACATGTGATGAGTGAAAACTGTGATGAGTGAATTACAAATCAGCGGAGGTGTTTTGGAGTGCTTAAAGATCCGACTGATAACTTGTCACCAACTTGCTGGACACATGTCCACATGATGGACACCCAATCGTTCTCCAACGCCACATTACAGGAACTCGGCTGGGAGTTGTACATCCATCCGCAAGCCATTTCCACATGTTAGGGGCTGTAAGTTCCTGGAAAACCAGCACTTTAAACGTAAGGCAGGCAGTCCGATTAAGGCTCTGATGTACTGAGAGAACTTTCTACACTTACAAGCACTAGTGAAACGCTGGGATAAGTGCATTAGTGTAACAGGAGATTATATAGAGAAATAAAGAGTCGCAGTTTGACTCGTATAAAAGCCTGAAGTAGCTAGGACGTTTAACCAGAAGGGGGTAATCTCTTTTTTGCCAACAAACACTCAAAGTTGGTTTAGCGTAAAGTAAAAGATGATCATTTAAGGAAAAAACATGTGGGATATTTTAAAATGAAAATCTGGCTAGTTATGGTTGGCCCTTCCAGTAGAACAATCCAAATATTTATCCAAATCCACCAAAAATGATTAACTAACGACACCATTAATAAACCTGACACGCTGGATTTTAAGTGCATGATATTATTATTATTTTTTTTACTTTAAATCTCAGATGGTGTGAGTACAGTACGAAACGCACCCAGGAGCTTATCGACTGCCCTGCGAATGATTTTTGTCTACGTTTTCTTGTAAGAAAACCAATGATATGAGGCTAAATCAATGTGTTTGAACAGGTACAACTAGGCTCGAGTTTAAAGCCTGTGCCACTTGAACCCCTTTAAAGACATAATCAATGTGTTTGCGCAGGTTCCCCGAGAGCTGGCTTTACGCCACATCAATTATTTTTTTTTCATATAGGTACCAGCCTATTGTATATGACTCTACATTATCCTGTCTGGTTCCTCAAGCCAAGAGCTGAATCATTAATGGCTGTATAATACCTCCGAGATCCCTTCTGGTGTCAGATGGTAATTGTAGTTCATTGACCTCAGGACACTAGGAACAATAAGATTAAAGACTCCTAGTAATCCAGAGGAAATCATTTCTTATGAATATTCTGAGGTCGCCCCTAATATAAGATGTTTGAACTTGGCCTTAATTCATTCTCTCTCTCTCTCTCTCTCTCTCTCTCCTATTTGATTTATATAAAATCTTGCATCACCATAAATTATTCATGTCAATTAGCTTTTCATCTTCCAAGATACAAACTCATGTGATCCCTTTAACAACTATTTATTTCGCGGTAAAACAGAGCTTGCAGCCAAGAGATGCCGCAGGGCATATTTCTTAAATAAAAGCCAGAGATCTTTGCATACCTTACATTTGCATACAGGCTCTAGGGGAAGCGGGGGGGAGAGAAACCGGGCACAGAGGTTTCGACTGCTCCCACCTCTGACAGGAATACAGCGTTCCTCTGAGTCTTCGCTCCTTACTGTTACTAAACCCAGAGACAAGAAAGTGTGTGCAAATTAGCAGCGTGGCACAGTCTTGGTTCTTACTGCTCATTGCACTCTCTATCTATCTCTGCTTTATGCTCTTGTTTTATATGAAATTAACAAGAACTATTAGGAAAGGGTCCAAGTAGAAGTCATTAAGAAAGCTCGAATCCTTAACCGTCCAAGGAACCATTAAGGAACTTTTCTTTTTTTTTCTTTTCTGAGAGTCTAATTAACATAAATGAAGAGCTATACCTTTTCATGACATTTGTAGGAAAATTGGCTAACCCATTGATGGGCACAGGGGCACACACCCAATGATACACTATGTCCATTGAGACGAAATTGACCATGATCTCTGGGTGGGTGGTTTGGCATACTGTTTATTCTTCCTGTCAATCATAGAAAAATTAACCAATCATTGAACTCTGTCAGCCTATGCACGCCGACAATGGCAGATAGCACTTTTCGCTGAGTGTGATATTTTTTTAGAAAAACTACAGACATGACATCACTACATAGATATGTTCAGTTCCTGTTTCAGGGGGTAGTGTGGATTTGACAAAACTCCACAAGTCCTGCTTTAACCTTGTAATTGGCTTATTGCCTGATTAGAGTTATGCAGTACAGTAAGTTTCCTCCACATTCTCCAGTTTTAACTCATCTCCGAAATTTACATATACCTTATAATGGTCTGACTAAATTTACATCTTACTCCTGATAATAATAAATGCATCCCAGTCAGTCATCTGCAAGCTCTAGTCATGTTTCACCGCATGTCCTTAAGATCACTGATGTAACAACTTCTGAATCCAAGCCTTCAGCTAACAAGGTTTCGAACTGACTGTCCTTTAAAAAGAGACCGCCTCAGGGCACACCCGTGTGAGTCAATGTGATGGAGTCAAAGGAAAGACAGAGTAACCAGTGACTAAGCCATCATGGCATCAACTTTAGCCTGACCCTGTTGGTCACTTCCAGCTAGGAAGTCATGCCTGGAACTGTTAGTCTAGATCAACAGTGATGGGTGAAGGTTAGAAAGAACAATGAGAAGAGATTTCATCCTCAAATTCATTCACTTCCTTCAAAATCCTTCATTCCTTCCACAAATCAGTTTAGTTGGTATCCAGTCCAGTTGTCCTGGAGTATCCTGCCTTTGAGGGAATCCTTCAAAAACATGTGAACCTGTAATTGTAAATAATATTACTTTGTCTTCATAAAACGTCTAAAGGGTGCTAATAATTTAAAAGGTTTATTCATTTACTAATTGTGTTTTCAGTGAGTCCTTAAATAGTCTGTCTATGTCTGTCTATAGCGACTTTTTAAACTGGAATAATCTGTAGTTCAGTGGGCGATTTAATGGAACTGTTTCAAACGTCTTCTCTCCTGGGACTGTTGAATTCTTGACTCCTTTGGTCAGAAGATGTTGGTTAATCTTCTAAAAGAGCAAGTTCCTGCTCTAATTCAAATCACATATTTATATTAATCTAATAACTTTCAGATAGTTGATTGCTAGGTGATCGTCCAAACATATCTGAAACGTCGACAAAAACAATCTCAGATCTCTCTGTTTTGTATGTCTCTTGTTTCTATGAACATCTAAAACATTTCCAGAACTTTTCTTGGTTCCTTCAGGGTGGGTTTTATGTGGTCAACTGTATCGGTTCATCTTGCAGGCTCCAAACTCTGTTTTTAATGAAGTGAACATAACGCCCACACACACTTGCAAGTTTTTTTTTTTTTTTTGAAGATGATTACCAGTGAGCGAACAGAGGGTGGTCTGTGACCCCACAGGAATAGGTAGCTGTATGCACGGATATGTGACAGACTGAAAGACTAGCTTTCCAACTCTTTTCCTATGTATTTCTGCATTAATCATTACTGATCATGATCCACACGTTGACCGAGGACACCCCATATTCTACATACAAGGATAAAAGTGAGTAACTAACTAAGGAAATAAATAAATAAATAGATAGATACACCGTGTTTATGCAAAAATCAACATTTCACCCATAAGAAAAATACTATGATTAAAAGATTCAGAAATGAAAGTATTTGACATTGGCCAGATCTAAGGCGCCCTACCTTGATGATCATAAAAGGCAAGCGAGGCTGGGCATGCCAAGATTTGAAATGCATCACAGCAGGAAGTCTGAGGATGGTCATGTGTAAATACTATCTAAAGTCTGTCAGATTTAAAGCAGCTAGGGAAAAAAAAATATATATATATATTAGTAGTAGTAGTAGTAGTATTTCTATTTTACCATTTTTTTTTTACTTTTTCTTCTAATTTTTAAGACATTTAATGAGTGTTTAGTACACATCACAACACACACACACACACACACACACACCAGATCAGGGTTTGTTTGTTTTTTTTAATCTTTTTTTTAAAGAAGGCCTAGCTACAAAATGAAATCCCTTTTTTGTTACAAAAGTGTGGATGAGCCACTAAGATGATGTCATAATGCCAGCGATCACCTTTTTATTCTTTACTATTAATGCTTGTAAATGACAACAATTTCAAGTGGTTTCCTTTCAAAGTTGTCAGTGCTCCACATTAATAGTGTTGACTAACACAATTGGACTCTGAACAGACAGAGACTTGAAACGAAGAATAAACATGTTTTGTTTTTGTCATAACTATTCTTCTCACATAATACCCCTCTCAGTTCCCAGCAAAGGATCAGCTGCTTAGTCTTAGTGTTCCATGTCTTTTTCCTCCTCCATTTCTAAGTTCAATGGTTTGTTTGTTAGCACAGTCTTTTTATCTATTGTTGTTAGTACTTAATCAAATTGTGGAACATGGTTATCACATGTTCTTATGTCTTGGACAATAATTCTTGCATTTTTTTTTTTTTTTTTTTTTTGTTTTTTGCATATCTACAGGGGCATTTAAGTCAAACCAGGATTTGTAATGAAATGAATAAAGGCGTAAAACCTGTGCACAATTACTGAAGACTTCAAGCACAGTACTGTAAAGTTGCCAACCTTCAGAAAAGAACTGTACACGCAGTCATTCACCAACACCATTTGCACATTACAGGGACTTTACTGGGAGCTGTTGCAATGGGGGTGGGGGGTGGGGGGTACCACCTCGCTCCAAGCCATTTCAAAATGTTTAAGCCATTAAAGGAGTTCCTGGGAGGCCAACGTTTCGGATGTGAAGCAGGCAGTCCGATCATATATTAATGTAATAACTTAATATTTATTATAGACTGGTGTACTGAGAAAACCTTCTATCTTGATGGTATCGAAGCACTGGTAAATCGCTTGGATCAACGCATTAGTGTTTCAGGGGATTATATAAAGAAATAAAGGGAGTTTTTACCCTCATTGACTTGAACACCGCTTGTACTTCACTTGCTTGTGACTTTTAGAATATTTATTTCGCTATTACTCGTCCATTATTTTTATTAAAAACTTTACGCACTAGTAACGCATTTCATCATATTTTTGCTTCAAGACATCACGTCCTTAATCCAGACCAGAGATCTATAAAAGTCTTTAAAAACTCTTTCCTTACTTGATGAGCTGCCTTCAGTTAAATAATTTACATAAACTCATGACTGGCCGCAAGACAGGATCTGCTACAGAAGCCTTCATAGCTATGTTTTAAAATAATAATAATAATAATAAAATAAAGATGAAGCATGGTCGTTTTGTTTCATACAATCGGTTCTTCTACATCACAGGGAAACAGGGCCAGTTGATCAACTTTGCTCTAGATTTTTATAACTAAAGCCTCGATTTTAATTGAATCTCAACGGTAAGAGAGGTCATACCCATAAAGTTAGAGATTAATATTTCTTTTTTTTTTTTTTTATCAAATTAAGTAGAGACAAAACACCAGTGTGAATGTTTTATCCATACATGGTAGCAAAGCCTAAATCACAGGAGGGAATTAAAAACCATGGGAATCAAAAATATTGAATGAAAAGAAATACATCAATAACGTTGCAATCATCAATTAATTTAATAATAATATTTGTTAAACACGTGCTGTTTAGTGTAACCATAGGCTGTACTGTATAAGAGCCTTCAGAAGAAGTTCTCAGCTCAACTCTGGTCAGCTCATGCCTAAACCCCGGGTTAATTTCGCAAAGTTAACCTCATATTATTTTATACCTGCTTCCAGACTTCTTGCACCTCCAGGGTCCGGGTTTGATTCCCGCCTCAGGGTCAGTGTGCATGAAGTTTGCATGTCTGCCCCATGCTTGGTGGGTTTCCTTTGGGTACTCCAGGTTTCCTCCCACAGTCCAAAGACATTTAGCTTATGCTTATTGGCGTTCCCGAATTGCTCGTTGTGTGCGAACGTGTGTGCACGTGCAATGCATTGGCACCCTGTCCAGGGTGTACCCTGCCTCGCAGTCTTCTGGGATAGGCTCCAGGCAACCTGCGACCCTGTATACAGAATAAAGCGGTATAGATGATGAGTGAGTGAGATTACTGAGGAGGAGGAAAGAGTGCGTTTTGCAGCGCCACACTATTCTTGGCTTTTATAAAGAACTTGACCAAGCAATTACTGGGTGAATTTCCATAGCTCTCCTTTAAAAAAAAAAAAAAAAAAGGCCTGTACATAAACTATGCATATAATTATACTAGCGGATAAGTTAGTAATTGAGCCTTTAAACCTTTTCTTTTTCCCCTCTCCGAGAACATTTCACACTTTTTCGATGCTATTTTACCGCTCTTTGAATAACCGGAGTGGTTGTGAATGAACAAGTCTGAATACCAAGTCTTTGATAAGGAATTAAAGAAAGCAGGAAAGTAGAATTCGCTTAGATTAATGTTTGAACGCAAAGAAATGAACAATTGCCATAGACACTTGTGCTGCTTTTTTTTTTTTTGTCTGAAAATGAGCAGTCAAGAGTCCTTTGGCTTGGCGAGGGCTGACCCTTAGTGCTGATCATTAGGAGAGAGATAGTATTCTAATTATGGTCAGGGAAAAAGCACACAAAGACGTAACTGCTGGATTTAAAATCGGTATCACACGAATTAGTCTAAGAGAGACTTTTATGGCAGGTCTATTAATACAACACATGTGATATTAGGTCAAGGACCTACATACTTAAATCCTGAACATTTATAGTATGCGGGCCTTACGTAAAGCAAGAGAGTCGTGCACGAGGCTTCACTGAAGGTGTTATTAGTAGCTTTTTTTTCCCCTTTTTTTTTTTTGCATGCACAACATAAGACATTAAAACATTATTTGCAGTTTTGGAGCTTAATGAGATCGCTAATGTGATTCTGTGATGGGGTAGTGGTTTATGCCTGGGGCTGGACACTGCTCTCAGACACACGCAGACACGCACGCTTTCTTTCTCTGTACCAAAATACACACTCTTCCAGGCTATGCCCGTGCTGTCAGTGCAGTGGCACTTCAACTTCAAATAACTTTATATCTGTATCTATTTATATAAACCTGTAATTGCTTCTGTAGTGCGAGGAGTGTGTTTATTTGACTGAAAATATTCCCTTACAATCGGCTTGTTCGGTATGCATGGAGACTAAAATAATGAATAAAATATGTAAAGTAAAAAAAAAATGTATGTACACAATATATAAGGAATAAAATGCAATGCAGCTACAGTATAGGAAAATGATTCATGATGGAGTAGTGTGATTTTGATTTCTAATTATTTTCCAATAACAGCCCTTTCTGATATGTTTTCTCCTCTTATACCATTGTGTATCAGTTTAAAATTAAATTTAATCTTCTGGATCCCTTTAATACCTGCTATTATGTATATTATAGCAGCTATAAACAGTTGTTCCATCACCATCGCCTTCGTATTTCTCTCTCCTTCTCTTAAATTTATTAGCAGGGGAAAAAAAACTCATGTCAAGAAATTAGAAATTTCTCCATCCTGAAGATTACATGAAGGTTTTAAACACTGACACTGGAGACTCCTTCCATGATGACTAAAAATCTTGTTTCTCTTTCTTAAAAAGCAACAATAATTCATCAATTTATTATTAATCATAGATTATGTAGCTCGTCCATCACATAAAGCACTATGAACGAGCAGCACTGTGAAACGAAGCAGATAATAGAAGATCCAAAGCTTAGGCTTGTACAGTGTAATAAAAGAGCTCCGTTTATATGCATGGATTGTTTCTCATACCATAGCTCTGTTTATTGTTCAGCTCCTTCATTTCTTATACAATGTTAAGACCTGTAATTACCGTTAAGAGCATTAAGGAGTGATCTTAAGTATAATTTGCGGTTCGTGAACTGTTTTTAAAAATTACACTTAATATAATTAAGTTCTGTCATTAGGCCTAATCCCTACAGGCTACGTGTGAATGCTCGCCTTACAAAAAAAAAAAAAAAAAAAAAATTATATATAGAGAGCTGCGGGGGAAAAATTACATAGGTTTCTGTCCTTGGGAAAGGTTCGAGTTCTGCACAATGCTTCCTTCTGCGGTAATTATCTGTTCTTTGAATGGGAGTAGCAACAGTGTTAAGTCCATTAAAACCTGAGAAACTGCCTCCGTGCATAATCTCACACACACACACACACACATACACATATATATATATATATATATATATATATATATATATATATATATATATATATATATATATGTGCAAGAGAACTGGCAAGAATCCCTGTTCAATACTCTAAAGGGTTAATTTTTGTCAGGCCAACTACGAATTAAAGTGTTCCTTAAGTCAGACTGAAGAAACCTTAAGCAGTCTGGATTTAAGACATTCCATGATAACTAAATGTATTTAGGCCTTCAATAAATGTATTAAATGGTTAGCTCTTAAACAATGTGATGTAGAATCAGAGGTGGTAACAGTAACTCACGCCAGGCTGCATGACTACGTTACACCACCCAGTTGTTGATTTTCCTTTTATTTATTTATTCCTTATATATTGATGGTGCCACATATTTTGTTTCTCTGACATTTAACATTGCAAAATTAACTTTTTGTCACTTTTTATGTTTTTATGTACATCTCAATATCAACTGTTTAAAGGAGATTTTATTATTATTATTTTATTTATTATTTATTTTTCCCCGATTTTCTCCCTAATTTAGTCGTGTCCAATTCCACCCCGTCACTAGGGGGCTCCCATATTAAGGCTACTACTATCACTCAGTCGGAAGGGGCCAAAGACTATCACGTGTTTCGTCCGAACAACGTGACCGGATTTTTTTTAACTGCTCACTCACGCATCTTTGGATGGCGTAACACACTTTGGTAGGATAACGCTATCCGCTCCTTCCGCATGCGTGAGCTCACAGAAGCCCTGATTGGCTGTAGAGCCGTGATTAATGTGGCAGCACGAAGTACCTCTCATTCCTCCCCTCTGACAGAGCTCGGCCAATCAGCTCTCTCTAGACCTCCAGCTGCAAGAGGCTCAAAGAAGATTATTGTGTATTTGGAGTTAGAAAGTGATCTCAAACTTTTGAGTGTTAGTGTATGTACACGTGTGTGTGTGTCTTTCTACCCTGTGTCAGTTATGCTTTTCTCTGCAGGGGCGTGGGTCAGCAGTAACTCATTTACATAGACACTAAAATGGCACATTTGAAGGAAGAGTGAAAGTAAGGGAGGCTCTAAGGCCTGGGTTAAATTGTTAAAGAAACAGTAAATATTTTTCAACGTGGATCAGGATGTTGTAAGTTCTAATCCCAGCACTGCTGAGTTGTATAAGTGAAAGGAATGTGATTTTTTTTCTTTACATTAATGTGAAGTAGAGGTTATAAACTTTTAACAATTAACGTCTGTGTGTTTTTATTTACTATGATGTAAAGTCAGCTTTAGCTAGCAAGAGTCTGGCATTCATCATTTGTTAAACCATCTCTCATCTTTACACAAGACAAACTCTTCAGGGAAACAGGCAAAAGTTTCCCCGCTTTGGAGCCTAAACTTGAAGTCTGATGCTACACGTGTGCATATACACCGTCATGAGCTTGTACTTGAGAGCTGGTTATGCGCATTATGATGTACAGGAGAAAGTACATCGCGGGAGAGTGTACGCGAGTGGAGGAATGTGTGGGGTGTGTGTCGTGGTGTCAGTGTATCCCTGTTAGCTGAGGTAATGAGACCTGAGCGTCCCGGTGGCATGGAAAAGGGGGAGGGAATGCGTGTCAGGATAACTGACCGCTAATGTAAGCAGATATGATTATACCTCCACTGACACACTGCTGAGCGCTCACAATTACACTCCCCTGGAAACGCATAATGACTGATGTTCCTGCTCCCCAGCTGGGGCCCTACAGTCATAGTCATGATCAGGCATTCTAATCAGCCTTCAGCTCCGGTGCACTCACACTTACACACTCGCACTCACACCCACACACACACACACGTACACCTACACGCTACTGCGCATTCAAATCTGTGTTTGTGCATATAAAGAAAAAAAAAACACATACTAGCTAAACATATAATCACCTAGCTACGGTAAATGTTATGCCAAAATTAAAACACATTTAATTTCTGTGCATGTGTGTGTGTAAAGGAGAGAGGGAGGGTGCGATAGAGCTTGTAGGTGATGAGACAAGGTGAGTATGACCTTATTAGCTAACAAAAGCAGAGCACGGAGTGGAAATCTTTATTTTTAGCATTTACGTTGAACTACTTGCATCGTGTAATGAGATTATCTTCGACTCCACACCTGCTATTATCACTGTCGTCCTTGTCAAAAGAGAAAACCGGGTTCTCACTGAGCTCACCTGGAGAAATGAGGCTAATAAGGCAATGATGTACTGGAAGACTAATCGCAGATTAAGCTCAGAATATATTAGACGATATGAAATGACACACAGCAGGTGTAGTTGAGCTCCTGTGTTTTTTTTTTAACACAACCCTCCTGTTTCCTTTCTGTCTCTCACTTTTTCCTTTGCATCAACACCCGGTTTCTAACCAGCACATGATTGTATAAAAAAAAAATTAATTAATAAAAAAAAAAATCAAAAATTCGATTAGGAAATTTGAGTACACAGGTTGTTGGCAATTGTGATGGCAAAGTGTAACGTGTTAATTAGAAACAAGACACCAGTGTGGGAAATTCTGTGAATGTTTTATCCATGAATGGTAGCACAACTCAAATCACAGGGTGGTAAAGATAATCAAAGGTAATCAAAAGTAGGCAAACATGCACGGGTCCAAATCAGATGAACACGGAATGAGCGTGTATGTGTGTGTGTGTGTGTGCCCTGCAATGCATTGGCACCCAATCCAGGGTGTATCCGTTTATGGCCTAAGTCTCCTGGGTAGGGATGGGAATCGAAAACCGGTTCTTGTTGAGAACCGGTTCCAAGTGTTTCAATTCCTCGGAATTCCAGTAACGATTCCAGTGGGCACGAATGACATCATCACGCACATTGCGTAACTTATGCACGTTGCGTATCTTACGCTCAGTCAATAGTAAGCATGGCGCCTAAGCGGAACAAACGCTCAAAAGTCTGGTTGTATTTCACCAAAAAATGTTGGACATTCTTGTAGAATTGCCACAAAATAATTTGTTGTATTTTTTTTTTATTTTACAGAAGAATATTTATTTTATTATTTAATAATTTTTTTCATTGGTGATGCTAATCAACAATTTGTTGTCCCTTTTCTTCCAAATGAGAATCGTTAAGCCGAATCGATAAAGAATCGAATCGTTAAGCCGAATCGAAAATGGAATTGGAATCGTAAAAATCTTTTCAAATTCCCATCCCTACTCCTGGGATAGACTTCAGGATCCCCGTGACCTGAGTGAACTGTGGGAGCTCCGAGTTTAGATGACTCCGTCTAAACTGTGGGGTTTATCCATAAATAAGTAAATGGATGGAACAGAAGGAGGCTGGCTGTTGCTTGGAACATGCCTACTTACCTTCAGTTTCAACAAGCGCGCCAGCTTAACTTGAGGTTAGCTAAAATGCTAAGGTGGCTAATGTGAATTCTCATTTGATTGAACTCCGACATTCATACCCTACATGCTGTCCCATGTCAAATCTTGCATTTTCTGCGATCTGTTCAACTACAATCCAGTTACCTGGTTAGCTTAAGTGATGCACGGCAGTCAGCTAGCAGTTTGACACCACAATCATCCATGCCTCAATTATGCATAAGTTTAATGTATGATTAACTAAAAAAATTAAATAAAAATCACCCCCAAACAGTTGTCACAAAATAAAAAATCTAGCTATGTATTTGTATTTTGTAGTAGGCTTTATAACTCTTTTGTAAAGTTGCACATGTTAACATGGGACTCATTTTGGAACCAGTGGTCATTCAAGGAACTACACACTTTGGCTACTCATTCTCATGAAGTTTGGAGTGAAGTTTGGTTTTTCCAAGCATGCATTTTGAAATAAAAATGTAAATGAACGTATATCTATTTGCTTTTTATACCACTTATCTCATGTAGGGTGGTGGAAGGAGCCTGGAGCTTATGCACAAGCCAGGGTACATCCTGAATTAAGTACAAACCCATCAGAGGGTACAAACATACATATTCCAACACCAATTGGAATTGGAAACACCAATCTGGCATAAAGTTTTTTTTGGAACTGTAAGAGAAAAAAACAGAGTACCCTGAGGAAATCCACCAAGCATGGGGAGAACATGAAAACTCCATGCATACAGATCAGGAGCGAGATTCGAACTCCCACCCAAGGAGGTTCGGGGTGACAATGCTACCACACAATGATGAGGAAGTCTCAAACTCCATTTTTTTATTCTGTAAGTCCACATTAGAAGTAATGGATTGGGATGAATTATGATGTGCACAAAAGATCAATCAAGAATCAATCATGTTGGTGGTGATGTGTTACGTGTAAGTCGCATTTTTGGTGCATACTGTAGCAACCAGTAATCCAAATATACTTGAAAAATCTCAGCTTACTGACTATATTTTCAGTGGTGCTGTGTTTGATGTAATCCTTTGATGTAACTTGGAAATCCCATCCTGTCTAGGTAAATAACAAGCAAAAACACCCATCAAGGCAGAGTTCCATCAAGGTCTCCTCAACACCGAGTTCAGCAAGTGACATCAAATCAACATACCAGTTCTACTTTTACACAAGTTGTACTTTATGTACCAGTATGTCTCGACATCAATCACAGTTTGAACATATTATTTTGTAAAATGAACAACGCTGACTAAACATGTCAATGTTCTCAGTTGGATGGTTGGCTTGTTGATGAATGAAAATGAACAGAAAGTTGTCCATTTTTGTTTGCAGTACCGGATCATGAAGCTGTGCTGAAATCGAAGTAATTTTGAGGTCTCGCTTCTGAGTCATGAGTCATGAGGACGCTGGTTGATTAGTTATTGTTCACAGAATTGTTTTTGTACTGTATCTTCTTATTGAAGGATGGAGTGTTGGATCATGTGAGTAGCATTTTGGCCAGTGATTTGTCCCAGTCAGTGTCTCTGACCTTCATAAGCCTTAGTCGGTGTGTGTGTGTGTGTGTTGCAGACTTTACCAACAGTGCTACTCTCAGCAAAAAAGAAAAGCCGGATTCTGCGATTATTAAGACTCTCCCTCTATCTTTTTCCCTCCCTCTCTCACACACATACTAAGGCAGACTTGCCGACGTCTTCTCTACAGGGTCTATCAGCGTCCCAGTAGGACAGGTTTGTGTGTGTTCTGATTTGTTGTGTATGCTGGGTTGTTCTGCTGGCACTGCGAGTGACCACCTGCTCCGAGGGTCTCTCTCTCTCTCCTCCAGCCAGAGCAACAGCTGGCCTCTCTTCTAACACACCGATTGGCTAATCCCTGCTGGTCATCTCTCTCTCTCTCTCTCTCTCTCTATGTGTCTCTCTTTCCCCTCTTTTTTTTGCCGCTCCCTCACTCCAAGTGTCTGACATTGAACTGTCTCTAAATGTGCCAAATCTGAGTACATGTTGTATACACACACACACACTCACACGCACTGTCCTTCCCCTGGCTGCAGAATTCCAGAACCAGCATATGGAGTGTGTAAATAATTTAACGAGGTCAAAAGACCCGGACAGAGCTGGACGCCTGACTCGGCTGAACTGGGGCACGGCATCATGTAGGGCACGGGGAGGAAAGTGCTCTTCATCAAGTGCAATTCCGAATTATTTCGTTTAGGGAAACTTAATTTCTTCATTATCTACACTTATTATAGCGTGTGATGATCGTGGCAAGTTGTTTAAGCTCCACCACTGCTGGATTCATGTTTCTGATTGGTCGGAAGATAAGGAATCATTTTCTATAAGAGCAGCTCTGAAAGCATCTCGTCTCTATGCCAGTGATGCTGTGTAGGGTGGCAGGGGGCCTGAAGCAACGCGAGGTGCACCCTTGATGAGGCACAAAATGGGCGCAGTGGAGGCTTATTGGGTTATGGCTTGGGGTTACTGATCTGCGGTTCAAGAAGTTCACTGTGCAGTAATGTATATGCAAGAAATAAAGAGTTAACTCGTCACACTTACATACAGCCAATCATACGCTAAGGACAATTCGGAGATGCTTATCTGCCTACATATGTCTTTGGACTGTGGGAGGAAACCAGAGTACCCGGAGGAAACCCACCAAGCACAATGAACCAGGCAAAATCCACACACACAGGACCAGAGGTCAAGGGTGAAGCTATTAACCACTAGGTCACCATGCTGCCAGTGTTTAACGTTTGATTTGGAGTTTTGATTTACTTTCAGGTTTTGAAGGTTGCGTTCTTAAGAATGTCTAAAACTCTTTGTATTACATGCCGTTTATACATGGCAAAAAAAAATGCCGCAACATTCCTTTAAATCAAGCAGCGAAGTCTTAGAGCGGTGCTGTGTGTGTGTGTGTGTGTGTGTGTCTGAGATGCTACTCTATGTTTAAACAACCCAGATAAATGCCTAACTACACATCTTGAGTGCTTCAACAGTGTCGTAATGTTTTACAGCGCATTTAGCGATGCAATATGATTGAGGTAAATTCCTCGATGTAGGCCGTAGGTAAAGACTTCATCGGCCCTGTGTGGTACTGATTCGATTGTGGTCTAGCGGTGAGGCAGATTGATGGTTGTTTTTACACAGGAAGATTTAAGGAGCACACCAAGAGCCATGTTCCCCAGTCGACATGTCAGAGAACACACAGCCGGGCCAATAGAAACATTAGGTCACCCTTTACCGAGGGGGGTGTGGGGGTGTGTGGAAGCATGCGATTTTGTGTGTGTGTGTGTGTGTATGTAAGTATGTTTTTATTTCTTGGTGGAGACCAAATGTTCCTTCAAAGATTGTAATGGCTTACATTTTAAAATTTGCGTGGACATTGTGCCGGTCCCCAAAAGAAAAAATACCTTTCTTTCTTTCTTTCTTTCTTACTTAAAAACTTCAGTCTAATGCATAAATTTAGGAAAAATCACCGCATTAATTAGCTGCCTTAATAGTTAAGTCGAGTGTTTTATGTCCATGTGTACGGAAATTGGTTCATCTCTGTGTAATTAAATACCTCCACAAAGAAGAGTGAACAGTTGTCAACGAAAGGTCCTCACAAGGATAACATGGAATGTGTGTGTGTGTGCATGTTCCTATGTCCATTGGAATTTGTTTATCTTGCTGTGGTTAAATATCCCCACAAGGATGAAAGTTTTTTTTTTTTTTATTTACAGAATGACATTATGGGGACCTTTGGCTGGTCCCCATAAGGAAAAACCTCTTACTTGCATGCTTTCTTAATAAAAACCTGAAAATTGTATTTTAAGAGGACACCATTGCAGTAAGATCCTTACAAGCATAGTGTGTGTGTGTGTGTGTGTGTGTGTGTGTGTGTGTGTGAACAAAGTTTTCCTAATGGAGACCAGCTAAAGGTCCCCATAAGTGTTGAAATAGTTCTCTTTATTTTATTTCACTTTTTTTTTTGTAAGTGCTCTTATGTGGAAGGTCCTTCTAAGGTGTGTGTGTGTGTGTGTGTGTGTGTGTGTGTGCGCGCGCGCACGTGCATGTTCCTTTATCTATGTGCATGGGAATTTGTTAAATATCCCCACAAAGATAATTTTTTATTTTTTTTTTTAAATGGAATTATGGGGACCTTTGGCTGGTCCCCATAAGGAAAAACATCTTACTTGCATGCTTTCTTAGTGAAAACCTGAAAATAATACTTTAAGAGGATGTTTCTGCAGTAAGATTCTCATAAGCATAAAGTGTGTGTTTTCCTAATGGGGACCAGCTAAAGGTCCCTACAAGTGTTGGAATAGTTCGCTTTATTTCATTTCTCTTGTTCTTTCTTAGTTCCACTTATGTGAAAGGTCCTCCTAAGGTGTGTGTGTGGGTTCGAGTTTGTGTGTGTGTGCGTGTGTGTCTTAAAGAAAATGTGTAAATCTTGCTGGGCTGCAGGCAGTGAATCATCAGAAGAGAACAACTCCAAACATACCACAAAACTGGCCAGTTCTCTCTCTCTCTCTCACAGACACACACACACACACACACACACCACAAGATAACTTTTGGAACCCCAAAATTTTAGACCTTTCGAAAGACGTTCAAACCGTGACCCGTGGCAGATGTTGCCTTACCTGGGACAGCTGTGTACAAGGGCCACAGTCGCCTTCATTACATCAGGAAGCATGAAGACATTCCATCAGGCTGGATCTCACACTCAGCATGGAGTTAATGCTGCATTGTCTGCGAGCGCGTTATAAAACCAAGAGGCACAAATGGAAATTCCAGAGAGCTCCAAAAAAACAATGGCTGCATGATGTCACTCTGGCTGGCACTTCTACAAACAGAGAAAGAGAGAGAGAGAGAGAGAAACTGGAGCTCTCGGCGTCTTAATAAAAAACATAAACCAAGGCTGGGCTCGATGAAAACTGTGACATCGCAGCTTGGAAAACGGTGCACTTGTGATTAAAATAAGCACCTCCGCTTCCTCATATATCTCTGAGCATCTTGTGTGTGTGTGTGTGTGTGTGTGTGTGTGTGAGAGAGAGAGAAACAGATATGTGGACTGAGATCAGGTAAAAGAGAGCTTCCAGGGTGTATCACTGGACAGTTCGGGTTCTTTCTCACGATTCATGTCTGCATCACTTTTATTCTTTCTTTTACAATTTGTCTTTTATTATTTTTTCATTCTTTGCGTTTTTCTTTGTGTGTGTTTTTTTTTTTTAAAGATCTATTTAAATCTAATTAGGTTACCTACTGTAACTGTGCACAAAATATCCATCCCACGATTCTAGGAGGAAATTTTCAAATATACAACACTCCAAATTTCCTTAAATTTTTGTACTTTTAGATGTAATAAATATATATATATATATATATATATATATATATAAATAATTTTTATAAATAAAAAAATTATTAATAATGTAACACTTAATGTTCTATGAAGATTATTTTCTCGTGTAGATTTTCAAGACGAAATAAAACACAATTAACGAATATTTGGTGAACACAGTAAAGCAATAAAGATTCTGTCATGTTTTTTTTATTATTTTTTTTTTATTTGGCTACGTTTATTCGAGCATGGTCATTTCCAAGAGGAATTACAAATTAAAAATTCAATAATACTTTTACAAAGACATTTCAGGAAAGATTCTTTTTTTTTCTCTCATATGCTATAATACATTGTATTTATTTTAACAGTCCATCTTAATTTTTTTCCATTAAAAAAAAGAAAAACAAGATGAAGAAAGTGGAATATTTTTTTTTCCTCAGTCGAAAATACAGTGTTTCACAATATCGTATCAAAAGTTCCCAAATTTGGAAAAAATTAAAAGGAAAAAAAAAAAAAAACAAGAAAAAGGAAAGAAGCTGAAAATTCGCATTTCACAATTAATGTCTCAAAACACAATAAATGCTCTCTTTACGTAAAATTTGCCCAAGTGATCTTCATGTTTTCATTTTTACTAAAATATATCTATATATTGAAGAACTATAATACTGTACACTACAGTATGAAATAAATAAAATTAGGAAATACAAAATGGGCCACATAAATAAAATGTTATTTAAACTGACATAATAAAATGAATCGTTTTTTTTTGTTGTTGTTGTTGTTCTTGGTGGTGGTGGTGAAGAGAACTGTTTTGGCGTAATACTGATTTAAAAACAAACGAAAAAAGAAAGAATTGCACAAACGTGATGTAAACTAAAGAACGAGTGCCTACTCTGCTAATACTGAGGAGGAGGAAGAGGAGAAGTCTTCGTGTGAACGCTGATGCTGCCGAGAGCAACACGACGTCCGTCCTCCTTTAACACTGTACAAGGATGGCACTTGTAGAAAACACACAGATTAAAAGGTTTGCATATAAGGCTTTGTTTTTCTTTTTTTTTTTTTTCCTCTTTAATCTTCTCTAATACAAAAAGAAAACAACTTTACAAAGGCTTTCTCCTTCATCACTGCCTTCTTCCTTCATCTGTCTCCACTCTGGACCGTTTCACTTGCTCTACGCAGTCTGTTTAAGACTTCAAAACCCCCGACCCGGTATCGATTTAAGTTCCTTCACTTCGAGTAAAAAAAAATTGCGGAGGCCTAAAAACATGTGGCTAGCTGAGTAAACACCGGGGTGAAGAACGGCAAAGGGCACAGTGGGAGCGAGAGAATTCATAATACTGACAACCTGCAGCAAACACGCCGCAGCCTCTTCTTTTTTTTTTCTTTAACACTATAAATATACATAGGCAATACTTTTTTTTATTATTTTTGTAGTGATTATAGAAGCGGAGTGCAATTAAAATTTTTTTTTTTGTACAAGTTACTCGTTTTGTGCTATAAATACTATGGAACACAGGGTTTTCTTTTAAGATGGTAGCACCACAAATAGTTTTTAGGCCTTAATACTGTACATTTAAAGGAAAAAAAAAAACATATTTAATTTGTTTCATTTTTGCATAATGCAGCTTCTCACCCGTTTCCCCCTCCCCTCCCTGACTGGATTCCTCCTTTATTTTTTTTCCTTTTTTTGATCAGTCTGGCTCAAATCCAGAAGCTCGGTCGAGTCCGTCTGTTCGGGTGGCCATAAAAAAAAGTGTCACCCGAAAATTGAAAATACATGGAGGGGAAGCTTATAGAGCACAACACAGTAGTCTTTACTAGACGCCGTCCTCAGGGATGTCCTCGTGGTCCGATTTGGTTTTTCCGTCCATCGAGCTGTCGTCCATCGAGTGCTCGCCGTTGTCCTCGTAATCCCGCGCCGTGTCAAGGTCCGTGTCTACGCTCTTGTTCTCGCTCTCTTCCTCTTCCTCCTCCTCGAAATCGTCCTCCCTGCGCCCCAGCTTGCCGTAGGTCCCGTCGGGCTCTTTGGTGCTGCCGTTGATGCCGTCGCGCAGGATGGGATCGCGCTCCTGGTGCTCAGGGTATCCGGGAGACGTCAGGCCCTGAAGGAAGGCCCGGTTCATGAGGAGATCGCTGGGTTCCATGCGCCCCTTATCGCGTGCCTCTCTCTCAGCCGCCTCACGTTCCTCGGCCTCCCGTTTGCAGTAAGAGTATCGGTGGTTCATGTGTTGCGAATACGAGCCTGAGTGTGAGAAGCGTTTGCCGCACTTGTCGCACTGGTACGGCTTCTCGCCCGAGTGCAGGCGCGAGTGCTCGATCAGGTGGTGCTTGTGCTTGAACGCCTTCTTGCAGATCTGGCACTGGTGCGGCCTTTTACCTGCGGAGACACACAACGACAAGACGATGCTTTGAGTCCAAGTTTGTACCGCCGACACTCTAAACAAAACGTAGTACTCAAAAATGACGTGATAGAGGGTGAAATCAAATGACTGTAATGGGAAAATGGAAGAAATGTAACTTTATAGGTGCTTGCATGTTTGTCTACTCTGGTTTCAATTCTACGGTGTCTCAGTCACTCACTCACACACACACACACACACACATGCACAGACACACCAGCACGATCAGTGCGAGTGTTTGTAAGTTTACTTTCTGAAATTCCCTCCTAGAGGTGAAGCATGAGAGAGCGGAAACACACACACTTTGGGTTTTTTTTTTTCCAGCAGAAGAGTAGCTGCCAGAAATGCAACATAAATAAACCGGCGAAAAAACCAAACAAACACGTCGACCGCTGCAAAGGAACAAACAAATAAAAGCTGAAATTGAACTGCAGTCTCCTACGGCGGCTCTGCGGCGCACATGGAGACGCAGATCGGTAGAGCAAACCGTTTAGTGTTTTTTTCTTTTTCTTTTTTCTTTCTTTCTTATGTGACAGGAAATTTGAAATGCTATTGAATGCAATGGCAACACAGAAGGCTGGCTATTGATGGGGTGAGATTTTATGACATCGTACTCTGAAAGATGCAACTAAATTAACCAAAATGAAGAGAAACCAAGGACAGGCCTGAGTGTATATGTGTCCTCCCAAACCTTCCTCTGTTCTAAACACTTGGATTTAGACTAACTGAGCACATTCAGGCCGTATGTTTGACACGGATCACACACACGCTCTTCTTTGGCATTTCACCGGACCCAAGATAGCGCTCGTGAAGTGGCGCACTTGAACGCACACATCTGGCCAATCGCTGACCACAAATAGCACAGGAACGCTGCAGACCAACATGTCGTACAACTCCGAGAAAGAGGGAGACGGTATTCCTGCCAGCAGATTCCCCAACCAGTATGGCGTGATGCAATCGAGTGAAAGAATAGAGGCCTAGAAAAATAGAAGCCTCATGCTTTTTTATATATATATATATATATATATTTATATAAACCCCGTCACTCTGATGTATAATATGCAATCGAGCTAATTGAAAAGGCTATGAGTATCGCAGATAAAGGTTAAAGGTCAGGTCTGCTTGATGATATCTGGTGAAATGCCAAAGGAGAGAGTTATGCAAATATTATAAGTAGACTTGAACTGGGTTAATCGAACGAATAAGAACAGAAATAATAAAAATCTGACTGTTTACTAATCTTGTATTATTTTCCCCAACTAGAGCTCCTCTCACCCTGTCAACAGGAAAGAAATTAGTTAGTTTTCCATTCACATCCAACTAAAAAAAAAAAACTAAAAAAAAAAAAATTAATAAAACCGAATTCGAAAACGAAAAATAAGCAGGGGAAAAAAGAGTGAAAAAAACAAAAAAACAAAAAAAAAAACAAAGGACTACTAAGGGAAAAAAACAGGAGGGTGTGGGGGGTAATTAGACAAACAGGAAGTAAAATAAATAAGCATGGGGTAAAATAAGTGTCTGGAACAGTATGTACCTGTGTGCTCATATTTGTGTCTTAGGAGGGAACTGCTCTTCTGGAATGTTTTGTCGCAAAGGTCACACGCGTACATACCACTTTCTGTTTTCTTAATCTTCTTCCGGGACAGACAGGCGTCTGAGTCTGTCATGTCATCCAGGCTGGACAGATAGTCTGGCGTACCGTCAAGCAACTCCCCCTGTGAAGCAAACAGATACGCCATTTAGAACATCTATCTCGTGATGATAACGCTGCCTTTATATGAGTCTTTTTAAATATCTAACGAACAACCAAACAAAAAAGCAATGTGAACCACTTTTATTATTTCCGTGCATGATTTATTTATTTTTTATTAACGAAACTGAAAAATCTCTGTCGTGAATTCATTACGCAGCCTAGGTTTGTGCTAGAGCCCATCTTCTAAATTAAACATTAAAATGTTTGTGACTAGAAAATGCATAAAAAGGCCGGATATTACAAATGAGCTCTCTCTCGTTCTCCGCATATGCTTAATATCACCTTTCTCCGTAGATTTGCATTCAAATTTGGTTTAATTTTATACATGAAAGAGTGTTAATGCTATATTTATCTGCTCTTTCTTTACAGAGAAGATTACCCCGATAGGCTAAAACTTCAATTAATGAGGGGGAAAAAGTATTATTGCATTAGAGGGTCATAATAATAAGAGAAAAGCCTTGGCAGGGCATATTGCCACAGTCTTCTAATTTCCAGCGGTAATGATTAAATCAAGAGGTGCACTAAATGACCAAAATTGTGTAGCGCCGTTGCCCTCATTAAGAGTACTTGCTCCGGTCTGACAATGATTCTCAGACATGGCTACGCCGGGCTTTTTAAGAGAGCCCTGCTATCATTCTGCAATCAATTTGAGCTAAATGCCCGTAGCTGTATTTTTAAAATCTAATTTAATAACTTAGAATAGGAAACATTATTAATACTTTTTTATCAGAACTGTTCCCTCTATGTTAAACAGCCTTCAGCGCTGTGCTGTAATGAACACGGCGAGCGTGCATTATTAATCCACATGTTCAAACTCATTTTAGCTTCTCTCCCTTTAGAGGTACAAAAGGAAAGAGAGAACGGGGGGGAAACAGAGATACAAAAAGATGGGAGAAGTGGCAGAGGAGGGGAATAAGTCTGCTTGTGAAGTGAACACTAAGCCAGGGTCGTTGAGAGACTTTGAGAGTTCATTGTAAGTCATTAACTCTCACTTTTGTGCCTGTTACTTGAGTCCTCGCACCTGAGAGAAGAAACGTGGGGGTGGATGACTTAAAGAGGTGTACTCGCACACACATAGGCACAGATGCAGCTTGACACAGCGAGGAGTGCTTGGAGCATCTGGCACGACGATGCTTCCTGCCCTCATCCACTCAGACGCTAGACACTGGAGTCTGGTAACACAAGCCCTCCCTCGTCGTGCGCGCTAAAACTGCCATTCGGTGCTAATGCTAATGACGCATGCTACAGGAGCTAGCAGTGCTACAGGCCACTGTGCAGCTGTTTGTCTATTCTATCTCACTCTATCTGCCACTCCAACATTTATCCCACACTGCGCTCTTCCGCTGATGAAGGCAGCGGCAGGTGAGCTCTTCTCTTTCACTCTAAGTACCTTTTAATTAGCAGCAGAAAGATCCAGAGCGCACTACAGACACGCAGGCATTAAACAGGGGAGAAAAAAAGAGATACAGGAACTCAAGAATTGTTTACCTGGAATCCTGGCTTCCTCTGGTACTTTCTCCGCTGCTGCATCTCAGCGAAGCTGGCAGCCCCTGCTGCGTAGGTGTAGGCCATATGAGGCAGGAAGCCCATCTGGTCGAGCGTGGGGTACGGACGGAGACCTGGGAGACTGGCCTGAACTGGAGGCATAAAAGTGGGTGGAGGGAATGCACTTTGAGGGGGTAAGGAAGTGTACAGAGGTTTGGCCGAGAAAGGGTTGATGCCAAACATGGGGCTAGTGCTTTTCTCCAGGTTACCATTGGGGCTCCCAAACTCTTTCTTCGACAGGTATGCGAGATTGAGTGGCTCCTCCAGGTGTTCCCTGGGTGACATAATAGGATTATGGTCTAAGGGGACACTGCTGGGTTTGGGCCGGCTCTTGATAGAAAGCACATGTTTGGGTTCTTTCATTAGCTTTGGTAGTGAGAGGTCGAGTGGCTCTGCCTGCAGGTCCTCAGACGTGAAGCTGTTAGGTGTGTAAGAGCTGCTGTGGGAGTTCTTGGAGGAGGCAGAGGAAAGGTTCAGAGGAGATGGCGTGTTGCTCCTGGAGTGGTCCAACTTGTCACTAAGTTGCCTGGGGCCAGGGAAGTGGGGTGTTTTAGAAAGCCTGAGGGGGATGTCACAGTTGTTGTTATGTAGCTCGGGGATGGCGGGTGATGTCATTCGGTCCATAGGTTTAACCAAAGATAGAGGGGAACGAGCGTTCATGGAGTCCTTATTGGGCATGTGGTTAGTCGCAGGCAGACCGATCTCCATATTGTTTCTATCTAAAGGAGGTGTTCGGGAATTGGCATATTGGTATACCTTTCTCTGCTCAAACCACTCTTTCACAAATTCCTGAGGAAGGCCGACTGCTATCGAGATCTTCAGTAGTTCCTCTGAGTTGGGCTCTGTGTTCATGGCAAAGTATGCTTTGAGCACTGACATGTGGTCCTTATAAGGGTTAATTGGGCTAGTAATGCCCTTCTCGGAGATGATTGGGGAGAACAAATGGGCGTGCTTCTCTGAGAATATGCCCTGCTTGTTAGGCGTCATGTTTTCATTGGGCTGCAGTACAGCTTTTATTTCTTCATTCATCTTACACAGGTACCTCTCATGCTGATGCAGTGGAATGGGACCTGGAAACGTTTCTTTGCAATACTGGCAAGCAAAAGGTGTAAACATTAAGTTGTTCTCGTGCATCTTCTCCTCTGTACCTAAATCTATCGTATGATTCAACTTTTCTTTCTTGATATTGCTAATTTGTCTCTTAGAGTCTGTGGTCAAGCTCTGGAGGCAAGCTTTTGCTTCATTGACCTTCTCGAGTGTGTAGTCAATAATGCTCTTAGTTGCGCCATTGTGGCTGATAACTGGAAGACCTGTCTGGGGGCCCCCGGGTGATGCCAGCCCTGGCTTCTTCTCCTCGATTTGGGAGCCCAGCTCCTTCATGTAAGCCTTTAGTTTGGAAAGTTCCTCTGGCTTGCAGTCCATCTTCTGCCGGCATACCGTGTTGTCTACAATCTGAAGCACCTTCTGCACCTCGCTCAGGTTGTTCCCTAAGGAAGATGGATAACCCAGCATTTGTCCTTCCATGTTCATTCCTAAGTGCTGGAGGGGGCTCTGGGAGTTGGGGGCACTTATTGGGCTCCTTCCACTTAGCCCACCATTCAGAAATGGGCCTGGAGTACCATAGCCATGTGAGGCCATCATCAGCTTATAATCATTGATGTCCAGTGGTTCAGATTTAATGTTGAGGTGATTGGACTGCTCGTGGAGGCCAAGGGGTTTGCCATTTTCCAGCTTGTGTCTTAGCTGGCTGATGGCAGTGTTGGTCGGAGAGGATGAGGCGGAGGTTGGAGATGAACCGGGTTTCAAGTTGTTCCTCATCCTGCCATTAACGGTTATCAGGCCAATGCACTTCTTACTACTGATGTGAGAACTGTAGGACCCAGAGTGAGAGAAGCGCTTCTTACAGTTTGGGCATTCATAAGGTTTTTCCCCTGAAAGGTAGAAAGAAAACACATTAGAATCTGCCAACTATATATTGTGGTTATAGTCCAGAAGTGCTGCAATGCTTATGAATAATGCATTCTTCCTAGAACAAAATCTAATGACAATCAATACTGGGCTAAAAAAGAAAAATCAAATATAACTGCTTTATATAATGATTAACAAAGTAAAGCATCTGGCATTCTGATTAAACTGTTCCCTTTTGAGTGAGATGGGCCAAAGCCAACAAAACAACACAATTCATCCTTTGTAAGCGAGCTAAGATAAAAACAACAGAGATTGATTTTTGTACATCTTCTGAAGTACAGAACAGTCTTAACTGGAGGTAATGAATATTCAAAGAGAGCACCATGGGCCCATTGCTACCCACCACTGTGGATCCGCAGGTGCTCCTTCAGATGGTGCTTGTATTTGAAGGCCTTGCCACATTCTGTGCATTTGAACTTGCGGTTGCCAGCTCCCTGGTTCAGCAGTTGGTGCTGAGGAAGAGAGGGTATTTACATGAGCTCCTCACAAACAGAACAGAGAAAGAGTTTGGTACATAACCACAATCGGCGCGTAGCTCAACATGCCAAATGGCTCATGTTGTAATGCAGCATCTTGCTTTTCTTGCAGCTTCACTGAGCCAGCACGAGTGTGGCCATGATAATAGAGAACTACATACCTTTTAATTTCCTGACTCGCATGCCAGCGAAGAACGGCTTTATAATCTGGCAGCACCGAGAAATAAATAAAAGGCTCCTTTTTTTTTTTTTTTAAAGAGTTTCTCCCTCATTAGAGAAGGCAATCTATTCCACTTTAATTAATTTGGGATAATCACTCGGACGAGATCCTGCATATTTAACGAAGCCTTCTCTCAATGTACCTGGAAATAAAGTTAATTATTCAAAAAAGGTGGGCTCGAGTAAATGTTACGGTTTGATAATTGAAAGTGAATTTCCAGGACATTTAAACCCTTTAATAAACACGTGAGTACAGCACGTAGGTCTTTCGATCAAAAGATAAAACATCGGTGCAGCACCGATTTGCAATTCAAAGCACACGGAAGGAGAGGGAAAAAAAAAACCTCTAAATATAACGACGATAACAACAACAACAATACGGCGTGTAAGTGTGGGGAAGCGGTGGCGCACCAGGCGTGCACAATTAATTCTGAGTGGGAGGTGAATATGTTAAATGGCTGGGAGAACACAAAGGGTATGCAAGCGGTGGCGAGAGGAGCCGCCCATGATCTGCTCTGACAACTGGGCTCGCATTCCGACAGGAGACAGATGGCGTAAAGGCAGGACACAGGGAGGATTGTTCAAACAGCAGCAACCTTCCGAGATCAAGCGGGGAGCCAAGCGGCTCTGCGCCAGGGAGGTACCCCACTACTCGCTCGTATGTTGCTGAGTTGCATAAACAAACAGCAACAGCTGCTTTACCCCCCTGAACACCACCAGTACTAACCACCACCACTACCCCCAATGATTTTTCCTCCTATGAAAACACCCCATGAGGATGGAGGTAGGGTTTAGCCATGCCACCATTAACACAATCCTTTTGATTTAATTGTGGATGGCAGTGCAGAATAAGGGGGCTTTTTTCAGCCCCATGTGACGTGTTAGTCATGTCGTGGGTAGAGAACCTGAATGGGTATTTGCAAATGATCGGCTGACAGCGAGTAACTCCTCTGTTACTGTATGATTTGGCAAGGCTGGTTAGCATTTTTACTGTAAATTAGTGGAGAAAATTGGGGAAAACCCTCCGAACGCTCTAACCCAGTGTGACTCATGTGACTCGCGTTGTTTCTTGAGTTAGTCATGAACAGCGTACTTGTTTGTGATTAATATAGAAATGCGAGGTGGCAGTGGGGAGGAGCGGCCATAAAATGACTAAACAGGAAATCAGAGGGTGTAGAAACCCTGAAAAGCAGGCGGCAATCGAGGCAGTGCTTTTGGCCAGCACTGTTTTTAATACTATCGGATTTTTGCATAATAAAACAAAAATGAAGTGGGACTATGGGGCCATTTAACAGGAAAGTCTTTCTATGCGAAGGAAGTACGCAAAAAAAAAAAAAACAACAACAATAAATAGGAAGTAATTTGTGGATTAGCAGGGTACACGAGGAGAATGGGCCATCTCGTGTTTCGAGCAGACTGGGGAAGGCAGGTGAACAAGCTGCCAGTGTTGCCACATTGTATTAAATCACTCCGTTAGAGCTGGAACATTATCTCGTGCAGATGAAAGACAACGGCGACGTGCCGCACGAGCCGAATAGCAAACAATTAAACTGAGGATTTCGATGCACCGCTTCATCTGGAGATCGTTTGCCGCGGAACCGGGGGAACGACTCGCTTGTACAACGAATAATTGGACGAATAATTTTACTCTACCTGCCATTAAAGCCGATGTTTGTATTTCCAGAAAACGAAGAATTACGCCATCTAATTGGCCAACGGGCTGACTTTTAAAGAACATTAACAAAAAAATGAGAGTAAATTTAAAGTGCAGATGAAATTTCTAAATTGGAAATTAAAACAATCATTCGATCGTGAACATAAGACCGCGGAATCATATGAGCAGGCCATCAAAAAGCCATTTAGGCCTCTAATAAGGCTATTACCAGTAAAAGATCTGCATCTTCAAAATGCCATGAAAAATTAATAACGATCGCCAATCAAAATGATCTCTTTTCTTCATGGGAATACAGCGCATTAGGAATAAAGTCAAGGGCTGCGTATATGTGTAGCAGGGAGCGCGTGAGAATGAGATAGAGAGAGTTGATGAAAGCCTAGCAAATTGAGAGGGTGCAAGATAGAAGAGCATTGCTGGTAGAGGAAGGAGAGTGAGAGTGAGAGAGAGAGAGAAAGAGAGAGCACATGAGCGAAATACAGTAAGGGAGGGAGGGCAGGACATGTGACGCTCACCTGATCTCGTCCAGGCTTGTGCGTGGCCATATGTCTCTCCAGCTGAGTGCGGTAAGCAAAGGAGTAGTTGCACAGAGGGCAGGCGAAGTTCTCCTCGTTTTTCTCGTGACGGTACTTGATGTGCTCCTTCAGGGAAGTCAAGCGCTTGTAACCCCGGTCACAGTAGGGGCAGGTCAACAGTTGGGCGAAAGCATCTGGAGTTCCAGGTGGCAGGTCTGTGCCGGAGAGAGAGAACGAGGGAAAGAGTGAGTGAGAGAGAGAGAGAGAGAGAGAGAGAGAGAGTGTGTAAGTGAAGGAGGGAGGAAGGATGGGAAGGGGCAGTGGGCCAAAAGGTCAGCAAATCAATGGCAGCTAATTGGAGCTATGCCCAGACTGGTATGGGAGGTATCTCTACAATCTGCTATACTGAGTGCCATCGTCAGGCCTGGCACTAGTAACCCTACACACACACACACACACACTCAAATATGTACACACACTATTGCATGAGCCTATACACTTGAACACATGGTTTGCTCAGCATCGCACATTGTCTAAAAAATGAGAGGTAGAGAAACAATCTGTAAATAAAAGATTTTAAATATACTTATAATTAGAATTTGTATTAATAATATTTCAAAAATAATAACAACCATGTATGCATTTCATTAGAAAAACCTTTGATGAAGATGCAAAAATATAAACTTATCAAATGTGAAGGTTGCAAGTAACTAAATAATATGTCCTATTACCTATTGAACTGTAAGCAGGATAACATTGTGATACCCATTTTAAACCTTCATATCATGTAGCACTATTATTGCACCTTGTACAGTATATTTAGGCTGTTATAGCGCAATAGTCTCAATTTTGACCCCATGAATGACTCCAGTCTTGAGTATCGTGCCAATTCGTCTAACTGGTGGTCTTTTCCATGTCTAATTCGTCCCTCTTTCCTCATGAGTGAGGTATGTGAGTGTGTCCAGGCTGGCGCAATTCGCCCGCACTCTCCCTGAGGACAGGGATCTGATTTCAGCGCCCTAACAGCTGCACTTCTCTCAGAAGGTAAACACTTGGGTATGCAGGGGTGACGCGTCCTTACCGTTCTCTTCATGCCCGGGGCCCTCGGGTGTGCCCAGACGGGCTATCTCTTCCGGAGCCTCGGGGTAGATGATGGCCGTGTCGGTGCGCTGAAGGTACTCGGCTATGCTAACCACATGGCTCTCGCTGTCGGCCATCTTCCTTTTAGCGAAGAACTCCTCAAACTCTGCTGTGCAGTCCATTCTCTTCACTATATAAAGAAATAGACAGAGTGAAGGACAGTCGGAATGAGTGGAAGAAAAAAACGCAGAGCTCTGGTAACATGTAGTAGATGTAATAAACCTGCTGGGAAAAAAAACAAACCAAACAAACAAAACAAACCAACATTAAAGTACTAGTTGCGAGGGATACGTCTAAATTACGGCCTTATCTTGTCAACTAATGGCCACTAAAATAAGAAATGTGGCTTAATCTAGCAGGAATGCCATCTGAATTGTGGAAAAAGGCTTTTAACGATAAACCCCTGCACTTTTTTTCGTTTTTCTCCCCTCCTTGGCTTTAAATGTATTAGGTGCCGCGCGATGAGGGAAGCTCGGGGAGGAAATGATGTTTGCTACAAGCCGTGCATTACTTCTGATTTCTCTAATCAAACTCCTAACGAGACAGCTTCAGAAAAATTACGCTTCGAATTACAGGAAGTTACGATACAGAGATACGGACGGGATGTTTCATCAGGGCGTGCTTTTTCCAGGCATCCTAAATTCTGCCATGTGATTAAATGGAATGTTAAATAAAATGGAGAAAGGGGGAAAAAAACACTCCTACAATAACTATATATATATATATATATATATATATATATATATATATTCAGACATGTCTTTGTTGGCACCTAAATACTGCAGCTGAAAACTGCCAAGTTTCCTTCGGCTCGCTCCATTATTCATTATATTTGTAAAGAGATTAGCGTCCGTGTCTCCTCGAGCCGTCTCATCTGTCAATTAGGCGGAATTCTACGGAGAAGGTGACAGAGCGCTGGGAGATTTTATTAGCCACCTTTTTAATTAGGCCATGCCGGAGTGAAAGGTAAACTGTGTACTGAGATTTGTCAGACAGTAAACATTTTATGGTCTAATTTGCTGAAAGGTCAAGGTAGTGGACTGTGTCGATGTCAAAAATGTCTCGAAAATGTCAAAGTGCCAGTGGACCTTTTGCGCTCCCTCTTCAGATCCGAGGAACTGGAGTGTATAAAACGTAGCCTTCGTTATCAGGAAGGAACCCTACGCTGTGGCGTGCGCCGTGTAATTAAAATAAACACACACACACACGCACACACACACACAATAACGCACCTAAGCCTTGCTTGTGTGATTTCCGTCTCACCGTGGATGAGCTGAATAAATGACTCCACTTTTGAAGAGGACATAATCTGAACAAATTGGGTTTATGGACAAATTCTATTTTTGAACTGGAATTATACAGTATTTGTTCACCGGGGGGGGGCAGCCGATACGATATTAGCACGATACTTAGGTGTCGATTCGATTTGTTTTGCGATTCTGTAGGTATCACGATTTTATCCTGATTTAACTTTTTTTATTATTATTATTTAGTTTAAATTCTAAATAAATTTAGGATTACAGATGAATAGCAACGTTTTTACCAGCTCAAATGTTTATGTATCTAAATAAAAAAAATATCGCTTTTGGAATACATGAATTCGGACACAAATGAATCATGATGCTTCACTGAATAGCTCCATCCCTCCAATACTTTATCACTTTTTTAGTATTGGTTGCTGTCCTAGGTTCGAGAGCTACCTAACACTTTCTGTTCAACTTTCCCTCCTCACCTTCTACGAACTGTTCGGTTTCAGGGTTCAGAAGCCAAATCAATTGTAATCCGTGAGTGGGTTTCCAAAAACAGCCCCAGCGCGCTGCTCTGCTTTCCACAAGGCTAAGATCATAAATGGAAACCTTTATTAAAATTCCATTTCTACACTGAAGACTTTCCCGGTTGTGTCCGGAGCCAGAGCTGTGGTTAGCGCTGGCAGAGTTTGAGACGTGCAGAAGAATTCACTGTATTTTATTTTTTTTTTAAACTAACGTTCAATCACTCGGCCGGCGCCACGGCCAATCAGAGCGCCTCTGTGATGCGAAGGAGGCGAGAGATAACGTTCAGAGAGGATTGTGGGTGTCGGGTTTGATTGAAAATGGAAGGCGGGACATAACAGGAAAATAGTACAGATTTCATATTTCAGCACAGGGATTTTACATGTAATATGCGGACATGTAATATTCAAGAACAATTATTTATTTATGTGAGAAAATCAAATCTGAGAGGGAAAAATAATTGTGAAACTAACACGTTAAAAGAGGTAAAAAAAAAAAAGCATGCACTGACATTGCAAGTGAACATAAACGATGTTCGATTAAAAGGAATAAATGTAAAAAAAAAATTTTTTTTAAACAAATACATGGCAAAACAAATGAATCATGTTTGTACAATATCTGTAAATAAATTAAAATGAATGAATGAATCATTTGGGGGGAAAAAATCACGTGGAAGCGAATGAATCATGTGTAAGTGAATCATGTGAGGGTTTAATCACGTGAAAACATACACAAAAACAAACAAAAAAACATAAAAAAGTGTCTTTAACACAGCTATCAAAAATATGTGAAAGTCATGTGACTCCTGGAAAAGTGGGCTGGGTTTCAGATGACATCAGAAATACGTGAGACTCACCTGTACCGTTCCCGATGGGCTGTAGCGCGGCGTCAGGCACCATGTCAAAGTCGTCCTTTAGTTCATCTGTAGAGAGAAGACAAAGAGGATGTCAAGGGTCTGACATTAGAAAGGAAAAGAAAAAAAAACAATGCCCTGTTGCTTTCTCTGCTCGGAAAGAGACGATGCATGAAACAGGTCCACCTGTGTGCTACACGACTTCATACACGACAATCTCTTTAATGCATGCCATGTCGGACCTCAGGTAGGACGGACGGACATAAATTAGACAGCCACGGATGCGAATAAACCCAGCTCGGGTTTTTTTTTTTCCTTGGTGGGGGTAGAGGACAAGAGCGTATTGTGAGAGTCCCGGAGACAATTAACTTAGGGAGTCCTTCCTTGGTCCTTCCGGTCTGGCTTTAGAAATTAAATCAAGGTATTTCCGAGAAGACGGAGGCTGTAATAAATATTGCCGCGCCTCCCCCGGACTCTCGTGTGACCGTTACGCATAGCGCTCAGCATAAAAATACTGCTTGTTCTTTGTTTTTCCATTCACAAACCTGATACATAGAGGACTGAGGAAGCAGGAGCGTTTCATTTGCATGAATGGATCGTTTTAAGAAAAGTGATGCCAAATCCAGACAAAAAAAGGTTTCCTGTAAGATTGTGTTTTAATACAGTTGTAATAAAAAAAAAAAGTGCAGTTTTTAAAGAGCTAGAGACACAATGAAACGTAGATAGAGAGAGACAGAGGCAGAGAAAGAGAGAGATGTTACTGTAACGAAGGGATAAAGAAAAACCTCACACACTCTCTCATATTTAAAGAAAAAAAAATAAAAGATTTGTTGTGTTTGCATCTCATGTTGATGACATCACAGCACAACAGTGCCGGGAATCACCTCCGACCCGCTACAATCGTCCACCTACGCAGGTTAGGGTCATGTGCAGTTTATTAATTCGCTCTGAAGACATATGGCGTAGTCGTATTTTCATTACCGAAACAATACTTTTTTTAAAAACTACATAAAAAGAATCATAATGTTTATGATGTACATTATGGTACAGATGTCAGTACAGATGTTAAAGTCAATATATCAAGCAGTCGCACAGTCGTACAGTTAACCCCACAAAGGCCTTTGTTTTTGCATTCATAACCATGCTATTAAGGCTTTAATTTAGATTGATAAAGGTGAGTTGGGATCGTGCCACATGACCTGCACTCAGAAAAAAATCTGTAATTTGATCTGAAGGGTAAGAGAAGAGGAACAATATTGTGAATGGCGTTCAAGCCAAACTGAGACTTTTTTATTCTTTAAAGAAATGGGTCACTTCAGGAGTTCCTGGGAGGCCAGGGTTCCAGATGTGAAGCAGGCACATTAAGCCCGATTATGGCTTTGGCGTACTTAGAAAACTTTTTACCTTCATGGTCTCCAAGCACTAGTCAAACGCTGGGATAAGTGCATGAGTGTAGGAGGGGATTATATAGAGAAATCAAGTAAGGTTTTTTTTTCTTACTCTTATAACTGTGTTCTGTTATTCGGCTCAATCAAGAGTCCGGGTTTGACTTGAACGTCATTTGGAAGTTATTGAAAAAGCTTTAAACTACATGTAAAAAATGCAGAATGTGAGGAGTTGAAGGGAAGAGAGGTCATGGAGCTGCCCTCCAGTAGGAGGAAGACGTGGTCTATGTTATACTGCTCCTGCGCGCTCACACACACGCACACACACACACACACACAGGTCTCCTGTTTATCTGGGCAGAAAGCTTTAGAGTTGTCAGTGTGTGTGTGTGTGTGTGTGTAAGAGAGAGAGAGACCTGTGTGTCTGGCTCCTGTGTCTGAATGGAATAAATCAGCTCTGATCCATCAGGTCAGAAGAGAAAGAAAAAGAAGGAGGAAGAGGCCAGTGTTCGGCTTCCCTCCGTGACCCCGGCGGTGTCGGCCGCTATTTCTCAGCCCCGTATTTCTCACTCCCTACCTAACAGCACACGGCGTGTTTCTTTTCAAAACATTCCCCTTCTTTACGGCCGAGTTAAGCGCTGGAACCCCGCTCTGCGAAAACACACCGTTCCCTTTTGCGCTTTTGTTATTCTCCTTCGTCGAAGAAAAAAAAAAGAAAGGAAGAAAAAGAAAAGAAATCCTCGGGCTAGCCCGGAAAGAAAAGCAAGAGAAGGTGAAGAGAGAGAAGGCGAAAAAAAGAGAGACAGAAAAAAAGAAAGAAAGCAGGTGATATATTTACAAAAGCGGGCGGCTGAGATAATGATGTCACACTTTCCAGCACACCGTGTGAAGTGCATTGTGGGATGGAGGAATGTCAAGGACGGCTGCAGCGGCTGAATCGGTTAGCAAGGAGAGAGAGAGAGAAAGAGAGAGAGAGAGAGAGAGAGAACACACAACATAAATTGACAGAGCGAGAGACAAAGACAGATAGACTGATTACGAGAGATGGAAAGATAGATGGAGAAAGAACAAGAGAGAGGAAGAGGGACAAAAAGAGACAAACAGAAAGACAGGTAGAGAAAGCGGAAGATAAGATTTGTAGAGAGACACGCAGACAGGTAGAGACAGATTGAAAAAATGGACAAACACTCATGAATAGGCAATGAGAAAGAGAGACACACAAACCAACAGAGAGAATGAGAGACACCACCATGGAGAGACACAAACATGGAACATTAACTAGAGAGTGAGACTCTACATCCTATCTTCTTTCTCTTCATCTCTCTCAGTCTGTTTCTTTATCTTTGTCTGTCTTCTCAACTCTTTTGCTTTCTGTCGGTTTGTCTCAGTAGGTGGGCGAGTCTCTCTACCTCTCTCTCCATTTCTGTGTCTCTCTGTTTGGTGTCCGAGTCTCTCTCTGTCTATGTCTTTGTATATTTGTGTCTCTCTTTCTTTGTCTTGTCTCTCTGTCTGCCTCACACACTGTGAGACACAAACATGGAGAGAGACAGAGAGGACTGAGAGAAAGAGAAATCCCAAACGTAGAGGGAGACAGAAAGATAAAGAAACAAACCGAGATTGAAAGAGAGAGAGAGAGAAACAGATAGATTGAAAAGGAAGAAGAAAACGACAGACATGAAGTGTACAGATGGAAAGAGATGCACAGAGAAAGAGAGAGAGAGAGAGAGAGAGGAGACAAGTCTTATCTCAAACTCGAGCTATGTGCTGAGGTTCCACTGCAGACATGAAGGCACCGAAAGAGTGGAGGGGAAAAAAAAAAGCTGGAAAGAGTGAAAGTGGCGGTGAATTTAAGCAAGAGGGAGGGATTGCGTCTTTCACCCAAAGCTAATGAACTTCTCCCTTGCCTTGTGCTCAGGTTTTATCACAACACACACACTCACACACACACACTATCTCCGAGCCGAGTTGCAACACGGCTGAATCTCAGACACCACGGCTCCGAGAGCTTTTATCAAATTAACCAATACTCTGAAACAGGCACTTGTTTATCTTTCATGATTTACAACCTTTGGAAAAAAAAAAAAAAAAAAGAAAAAGAAATTACAGTTGGAAAAACGGAACCCTGTTCTCCAAACTACGGGGGGAAAAAAAGTGCGGTGCAGGAATATTGCGAATAATGATCACGGATCGTCTCCTGAAGGGAATTCGGAGTTAATAACGTTAATAACGGCGGTACGGCGAGCTCCTCCTCTGTAAATGGCCGTATTATTTGGAGCGTATTAAATTTTTAGACTCCTGAACGCTCCCTCTCTGCCTGGCCCGCGCGCAGCTAGTTCATTAGCAGAAATGAATAGCCGAGCCCGGCTCATTTAAATGGGGCTGTCTTCCACGGGCTCTCGCCACACTCCGTTTCTGTCACATGCTTCCAAGAATCATTGACTCTTATTATACATGTAAATGGCTATCATAAAAATAAAAATTTCATTTAAGATTGTTAACGACTTTTTTTTCCTTTTTTTTTTTTTTTTTTTTTGCTGCAGCAGCCTGGCTTCCTTTAATGATTACCCTCTCCCCCTAATTAAAAGTATTTATCTCTCAAGCATCCATGACTGGCGCTCGGTCGCCAATGACGCTTGCAGAAAAAAAAAAAAGAAAGAAAGAAAAGGAAAAAAAAATGTACAAAGTTTGCCGGGTCTCCCTCGTCCTAATGTGGCGCTAATTACAAATGAGAGTGTCAGGGAACTCCGAATATCTCACACTCGCTGAGTCTGATCGTACGTTTAAAGAAAAATGGTTAGCTCTGGTGCTAATTAGGAGGTAAGTTCTTGGTACAAACCTTTTTTTTTTTTTTCTATAATTCTAGGCATCGCTCCCAGTCAAGACATGCCATTCAAATTTTCTGCAGAAAAACACTTTCTGGATATAAACTCGCTTAAACACGGTCACAAAACTTGGAAGGAGAACTACCTATAATTCTCTTCAAAGGTGCAAAACTTTAAAACTTTTTTGTTTGTTTTTAATGTTACTAACTCGTCATTTACTATTACTAATAAAATTATACTACTAGCTATAAAAAGTGCATTCTTCTATAAAACTTGGAGGGAGAACTACATATAAGTCTATGCAAAGGTACATAAATGAAAAACTTGAGTTTAATTTATTATTATTATTATATATTTTTAACATTACTACTTGTGATTTACTTTACAAGATCCTAATAAAATTCTATAATTAGCTCTAAAATATTTTGCGTTCTTTATATCTAAGTATATGATAGCGATCCGCTAAGGATCGACAGGCGAATTAAGAAACAGAAAATTAACAATCACCTTGAGAATAAAAACAGCTTTTAGGACAATAGTAACAATTTTACGTCTAAAATAAATTTTATATAAAGTGTTGGAGCTATTTTTTTTAAATGCTAGCTTGAGAAAATAATGATATATTCTCTAATGCGGCTCCTAAAAATGGTTTTTTTTTTTATTTTGCGTCACCGTCGCCACTATCGTACTGTATTTTAACTAAACGTTCTACGATGTGCGAGCCCTATTCACGCTGCCTAAAAATGACACATTTAAGCGTTTTTTATCTTCCGATGTAATGTAATCTCAATACCTGGCACTACAAAAATCAGAACAGTTATGCTTCATAAAAAAAAAACCTTTTTAAAAAGTGGAAAGAGAGAATTGTACCTGTACCGTCAACGGAGCTTCTCAGCATGTCGCTGTCGTTCCATACGTGCTCCACACCACTGTCCCGCATTTCATCCTCCTCGTCGTCCACTTTCGACATGAGGGCGTGGCCCAGTCTCGGCGACAGCGGTGTCGACGGCTCGTGATTGGCCAGGCTGGCTGGACTGGCGGCGCCGTTCAGTAGGGCGTCCTCCTCGGACACCAACAGCTTATCCTCTTCATCCGTCTCGGATCCGGTCTCCACGACGTTCTCGTAGTTGAGCACTGTAAGACCAAGGATAGAGTTTGAGTCGAAAATCTGAAATTAGTCATGTACATGTAGTGAAACATAACATGAGCGTGTGTGTGTGTGTATGGAGTTATGTATGTGTAAGCAAGCAGCTGCTATTTGAATGTGCCAAAATAGCCTGAGATTCCAGAGAGCTGCACCTTTCACACGTTCCTCGCATTCACATTCCATCAGACGTAAATACTTTATCATTAGTATATCGCTTCGTTTTATTAGTATTTAATAAGCTAATTATTATTATCAGTTATTTTTTTGTTTGATTTGGAAAGAATTCTGATTTCCGAGAGCGTTCTGCGACGCTGAATTTTTGATGTTCAGGTGGAGGTGCTTTTCTTCCACTTTATCACTTTCCCCCATGCCTTCCTTACAATGAAAGAATCTCTGAAAGGATCTCAAAATATACGATAGGTCGGTGACAAGTGAGTGACAAACGCACGTCCTGAGGGCTTTCCTCTTTTCAGGAAAAGGCAAAAATGTCCAAATGCCTGAATCTTAAAACGCATGGAGGTTAAAATATGAAAAAAATGTACTTCTTGTTCATCCACCGGCCTGCATTTAAAACAAAAGAGTGAGCGCGCACGCACACACACACACACAAACAAACTATGATATTCAGTAGACATTCGAGACGGAAAGCAAGGCTCGTCTTTGCAACACAATCGGCCGTGAAGCCATGACATCATGGGAACCGACAAAAGAGAAAAACAATGACAGAGCAGCGAGTTTTCTAAACTGGCCCTGCGCTCTGCAGTTGCTCGATAAAGCAAATCAGTTTGCAGAGAAAAGCATGAGGCTTGATGCCAACCACTGAATGAAAAAAAGAAGAAAATAATTATGTCGCTAACTTTTTTTTTTCCCTTCTCAGACTTGACTTTTTCGTCACATATCCGACAGCCCTCTGAGTAAAACTCTCACGGATGTGAAAAGTGAAGGGGAAAAAAAAGAAGGAAGGGGTTTTTAAAAAAGGGGGGGGGGGGGGTGTTGGATTGTGAAAAGCACAGGCTTTTTTACCGTTCCCCTGTGGACAGAAAAGATTACACCGCGCATATCTGTTCATAACATGATCTTTGGCTAATCCGCCGGCCCGCACTTGCCTTCCGAACAACTGCACAACAGGTGCAAATTAAAATGAAAACGGCGACGGAGACGAGGCCAGAGGCATCCGCTGACCTGGGCTGAATACCAATTGACGGAGGAAACAAAACCTTTTCAAGAGGTGTGACCACAAGGGTTTAGGCAAGTTCAGACTGGGTAATGCCCTAACTGATAGAGAGGGGGGTAGAAGGGAAAAAAAAAGAAGACAAAAGAAGAGAGGGGGGGTGTTAGGGAAGAATGGACAAGGAGAAAGGAAAGTGAGACATTCAAAACTTAATGTGTGGTCCAGATATACCTTAGGCGCGATTGATAATGTCCTATTTTTTGCCCTGTTTTCCCTCTATGTTACCCCGTAGCCCCCCAATGCCTCCCTCCACCCCCACCCATTCCAAATTCAGGTTTTAACCCTTTCCTTGCCTGGCAGCAGTCAGGCAGTAGGGTTTTTTTTTTTTTTTTTTTTTTTGCTTTGTAGGGGTTTGTGGTTTGCATGAGGTTAGGGCGCAACACAAAAGAACTGGAGGCCTGGGAAGCCCTCCCACCCCCCACTCCATACACACTCCCATCCTCACCATCCCTCAAACACTGATCCACAAGCTGAAGTAAAAGAAATGCGAGCCAGAAGATGGCTGAATGAAATTATCTAAGGCTGGACAGGTTTAAAAAAACTCTTTCTTTTTCTGTTTCCCCACTACAGACGGAGCAGGGCAGGTTTCAGAGGGCTGGGTGGACTCCGAATGCTTGCTCGACCTTTGGTATGGAGTGTGCGCAAAAACAGACGGCGAGACAAATATGGGGAAATCTTTTGCAAGTAATGAAAGAAACTTTTGCCGCAAGGTCAGTCAAAGGACTTAGTTAGTCAAATTCCATGCTCAAACGACTAAACCTGACTACCGCTGTTCCCCACCATAGACAGACAACAACAGATCTTGGCTACTCGCACCCACAGGTTGTCCCAAAGGTATTACAGGGCAATGGTGATGGTAATGAAACATTCAACCATGGCGCCACCATTTAAAATAAAAAACAAACCTCATTTGCTCATTTTCTATAACGATTATCCTGTACAGGGACTTGAACATATCCCGGGTGACTTGAGGTACTAGGTAGGGTACAATCTGAACGGTGTGCCAATCCATCCCGGGGCACAAGCACATACACACGCTCACTCATGCATCACAAGCAATTCGGAAATGCCAATTTAGATAATCTTTATGACTTTGGACTCTGAAAGGAAACAGGAGCACCTGGAAGAGAACCCACCAGGCATGGGAGAACATGCAAACTCCAGACACACAAAGCAGAGGGGGGACTTGAACCACAGTGCCAGTGTGGCAGCACCAAAAGCAAATCCAAGATCAAATATATACTGTGCAATTATTAAGCTTAATATACAACGATATAAATATTTTAAACAACAATTTAAAACAGGAAAACCCAGCTTTTTACAAGTTTCCAAACAACATCATTGCTTTTGTTGTTGTTGTTGTTATAACGGCTTTACTCATTGGCTGTAAATTAGTTATCATGTGTAAGTGCTTAATTTTTTTTTTTACTTTCTGTATCCCAGTGAAAAAGGGTCCAATCATTGAGTATTAGCATAACAGTGTGAGCTGTAAGCCTAAGCATCAGAGTAAACATCTTAAATGTGTCTTAGCCAATGAGTCATAAAAACTGAGACGGACAGAAAGTGACAGAGAGAGAGAGAGAGAGGAAGATAGCCAGAGAGGGGAGAAAAAAAGAAAAAAAGGAGTGTCATATTGAGCAGAAGTTAAAATCTGCCAGCGACTTAGTTACTTGGACGTTTTTTGAAAAGAATGAACAATAATGGCGGGGGAGGGCAGAACTTTGCTAATTCAGACAAGGAGCGAGGAACAATTTTTTTTTTATTTTTTTTTTTTACTCGAGACTGTGTGTATTGTTTAAATGGCATCTCTGACAGACAGCCATTCCTCGTCTGGCATTGTGCACTTCAACACAATAATTCCAACCTGCTAATGTCACCACGGCCATTATTTCTGTTCCTCACCTCTCTGCTAATCAATCTTTTGTGTTGCTAGCGCGCGAGAGACAAAGAAATGATAATGTTTACTTCTCGGCTAAGTTCTCCTCAGATGACAAGCTCTATTTGGTTCTGCCTCGTCCAAGTGTCAGCCGCAACAAAGGCAATTACGCCTGCCATTCTCCGTCTGATGCTACCTGTTACGTCTCGCCGGCTTTTCTCTCCTGCTTTTGATCTCAAGTAAATAAAAGGAACATCTCGCACTCGAATGGTACAGATAATTAAAATGACACCCTTAATTGCCCCAGTCTCAGTTAATGCTAGGCTTAGCGCTCCCCATCGTAACCTATTCACGGGCGCTCATATTGGCCTGTCAGTTAGACGGTACACAGGGCAGACGCTAATGACATGTATTGTGCGTTTGGTATCGATTATGATGACTAGCGCCTCCACAAACGGCTAGCGCCGCTTAAAGGTGAGGGAAAAGTAACAATAGTAATAAATAAATAAATAAACAAACAAACCGCATTGTTTAGGCTCTTTTGAACAGACCTGTAGGGGGTTGGGGTTGGAGATTGTCGCAATTCAGCACCATTATTAGGGTTCATAAAATCATTTAAAGCTGAAAGTGGAGGGAATCGTGCCTTTTGTCCAAGTATTTGACTCTCAGAAGTGTGCCATTGCTCTTTTTTCTCCGTATCAAGACACACACAAATTATGAATGGTAAGAATACAATCCATAAATTTAAGTCAAATGAAGCAATCTGGACCTAAACCAAGTACAGGAAATTGATTTACAAAAAAAAAAAAGACTTGCCTGTTTCTTACCTGTTAGCTTTAATAAATCTGCCGAAACACACAATGCGAATATTTATTCAGCGCCCGAGAAACTTTGTCATTATAGAAGACTATTTAATCCAAGCAGACATCTTGCATACCGTTCACGCTGCTCCTCTGCAAGCATCTCGTCCCAAACAATGCTCTTTTAGACTCCTGTGTTGCACTTAGTGTCTCCATCCCTACACTCTCCTTAACCGCAGTCCAACCTGGGGGCATGGTTCCTTTCAACCACACAGAGTAGATCCAGATCCAGGGGAAGGCCTGCACCCGTGCCCAGACAATGGCCTCTGGTTATGGCAGAGCAGGAGATCAGAGCTCCCCTGAGGTGGATGGAGCTATTCCTGGATGTTTTGCCTCCTGGACCAGCTGCTGTGTGTCAGCAGGGGTAATAGGTGAGGATGGTAACCCTATTGGAGGATAACTATGCCCTCTCCTGCCTGTCTCATACACACAGATCACCTGAATGGCTCAGGGGTAGTTGTGGTAGTGGGGGGTCTCTGCATATGTGTGAGTGTGAGTGTGTGTGCCAATGGCAATGGGGGTGTAAAAACATTAAGGTGGACGTTAATGTTGGGTATTGGGGTAGGCAATGAGAGCAAACTGTCGTCATTTCCTTTCACAACGGTCTACAGCTGAATGGGGAGACTCATGAATATTTGTTTTGCTGTTAGTCTTAAGACGTTTAACTAAAGACTTTTTATTTCAAGGCAATTTTTTCCCCCAAAACCTAGTGTCTTATAACGATTAAAAAATTACATCTTTAAAGAAAAGAATTTTGGTGGCAGATTCTTGGTGAGATTCTTGGTGAAAACCGAACAAAAGATCGAAACTGCCCCATGGTCGGAGAAAAACCCAGCGAAGTGTAAAGCAAACCTAACGGACTCCGGAGTGCTTCAGAGCCCTTGTGTGTCAGCAAGGGGGTTGTTATGTTCAATCATTTCTACCGTGAGGCAGCCAGCCACGGTAGCCGGACCCTAATTGAATTAAAGTCCCGTTTATTTGCCGAGGCTAAAGCAACAGGCTGGAAATGGAAAAAAAAAAAGACAGAAAGCTTGAAGCTTTGCTCGGCTGCTCGGCTCGGTGTCCTGACTCTCCTCCTCTCGTCGTCCTGCCCGAGTTCGCCATCTGTACTCACTCACACACACACATGCTCCTGGCCCAGCGTCCCCCACCTCCCAGACACGGGAGCCAAAAAAACACAGAGAGAGAAAGACAGAGAGACACACACGCACACACAAAAGCTCCCTTGGCTGCCCCCAGGACCAACAGCAAAAAAAAAATAAAATAGAAGAGCAGAAACAAGAAAGAAAGGAAAAAAAATGAAGAAAGAGTAAAATAGTTGCCCAGGTGAGCGTAGGTTTTTTTCCGGGTTTCCTCCTGTGCTGACATCCGTCAAGCAAAGGAAAGGTTAAAATTAGAAAATTTAATTTATTTGATAATTTCCCAGAATAATTAGAGTTAATATGGGTTAATTAATATGCAAATCTCTGAGCAGATGTTCGACAGAGGAGTCTTGCACAGGGAAGCAGTCTGCTCTCTCTCTCTCTCTCTCTCTCTCTCTCGCGTGCTTTTGGCTGTCACTTACTGGCCGTAATTGCTGTAACTAACCAAATACACACAAAACCTTTAGCAGGGTTTAAAAGAGGGGAAAAAAAAAAGAAGCTCTCAGTCTGAACTGTCGGAAAGCCGCTACTTTCATCGCACAAAGACACACACTTGTTATTTTCCCGTGTCTGAAAAGCTCTTTTATGCTTCAGCCATTTCGAAGCGAACGCTCAGGATACTTCATAATTTTCTTTCTTTCTTTTTTTTCTCTCTTCTTCCCGGGCCTTGTTTATTCCATAAACGTGTATAAATAGAAAAGATGCCGGGACCGAATCGAGCGACGAGTGCAGAGACACCTGGTCCCTGGTGTTCCTTGTATCTGGGTTGTTGATGTCTTCCCACCTAAATCTGTTCTCATTGTGGAGCGTGCGAGCAAGGCAGGCAGATCTGGCAGCACCGCGCATGAAAGGGAGTGTGAAATGGTGCTTGACTCGTCTGAATCAGGTCGCCCATCAAATATTTACAACTCCAAGGAGGAAAAAAAACGGGGGGAAAAAAAAGTGCTCAGCTGCGATTAGGCCTGAGCCGCGATAAATCGTCACCGACTCCGGATCAGAGAGCGCCGAGTGCTAATGAACGTAGTGTTTTAGGCGTACGAAATGAAAAGTTTAATCAAGGACACGAGGAGCGAGGTCAAAATAAAAAACGTGAGGGAGAGAAATGATCTTTGGTGGTGATTCAGATTTCCAAATATAAAGGCGTATTAACCGGTAATTACATGGAAAGTGATTAAAGTGATATTAGGTTATGTAAGAGTGCTTGGAATAAAAGTGCAGAAGCATGTATGGAGGGGGGAGAAAAAAAAAAACACAAACAGATGTGACAGAAATGGATTGTCTTTTAATTTAATATAGAAATAGTTATGTAAGAAATGGTTTCACATATTATTATTATTATTATTATATTATTATTATCCAGTACTACCCAGTAAATAGCCATATTTGAATACTTTGTTTGTTAAAAGAAATCTAATGGATTTTTTTATGAGTGTGTTTCGTAGGAGATTGCTGCCAATCTTAGTACCATCCAACGAACACAACCTCCCCATACCCCCCCTAGCACTACCACCACCATCTAACAGAGCGATAGCATAGCATGGCCAAGTGCCATGGGTCCACGCCTCTCGCACCTCCCCTACCAATGCTCTTTTACCCACTGGCACAGAGACAATCTCTCTATTCCTATCCTCCTCACACATACACACACACTCACACACACATACTCCCAGGTAGTGGAATGCGCTGACAGGGTCAGTATGAGCTGTTGTTGGTTTGATGCGTGGTGCAGCGGGCGCCGGATTGATAAAGTACAGTCGGGTCTTATCAGCGAGCAGGCCTATTTAATAAGAGAGAGCTGATCTACTCAGATCTCTCTTTCTCTCTCCTATCTCTTTCCTTCTTTTGCTCTAGTGCACACACACCGTGGATAGTTTTTTCTTCTTTTTTTTTTTAATCAGCCATAATTTTATTTAAAAAAATAATAATAATTTAAAATCTTTTATCGCAGAGAACATTAGGACAGAGTGGAACAATACAGAAAATTATGCTTTTTTTTATTATTTGAATGTATTTTCTTATTCATGGCTATGTTTTTACCAATTAAGCATATCTTCTTTTTTTCCCCATCATCTTGGCTGTGGCAGGCCCCCCCGAAAAGAGTTTCACCCCACGTGACAAAAACAGGACCACAAAATCACCTCTTAACTACACCGCTTCTCACTGCAGAGACACATGCAAATATTCCCATCATAAATACAATAATACGTTCAGCACTGAAATGAGTAATAAGCTGACCTGTTAATACTTGGCAGGGCCTGAATATAAAACGGAGTTTTGCAGCAGCTTGTTCTGTCACTAAAATGAATGTGCTTTTTTGGCGCGCCACAGCGACGATGTTCCGAGTAGAAATAAGCATTTTTATTTATTTTTTAATTTTTTTTTGCTCAAGGCCTGTATGCCCCATTTTAATAAAAATGAATCCATAAAAATAAATTAGGCACTAAACATATTTTTTTTAATTGTTGAAATGTAAGCAAATTAGTATGAAAGCATGTTTTTTTGGTTGTTTTTCTCCCAAAGCTGATTAAAAGCGTTAATAAATCTATATACACTACTGCTCCGATCTGATATAAACGGCGGACAAAAGGAAGCGAGTGCGCTCGCGTAAGGTGGTTTCAGCCCTTCTGCAGCTCGAGTATGAAAATGATATTCCTTTTAATGTCGAAATCAAAAGCCCATTTGTTGTTTCCCACACAACTTTTGAGTACCTTTTTTTTTTTTTTTTTAAACAAGCCGCCTAAACTATCGGGCAGACTCTGAGATAAGGGAGGGTGAAAATAACATGTCGAGCTGGTCAAGGTTGCGGCGCATTCCACCGTGAACGGCTCAGAACAACCTTTTGAAAGGCTGCAACATTTATCTAAGGAACACTGAGCGAGCACCTGAAGATCAACATTATCAGTCTGTCACTGACTCCTGACCAATCAAAACACGGAGGCATGTAAAAACAAAATGTGTGTCCTCACGTGTTTGTTTTTTCCCCCTCTTTCTCTCTCGCCGAACTCCATGGCCTAGCTGTGAAGTGGAAAACGAGAGTGTCGACGTGAACAAATGCAGAAAAAAAAACAGACTTCGGAAAAGACCATTAAATTTGCTTGGTGATGGTGGGAGGTTATTTATGATCTGATCACTAACACGTGGCCCTGAAACACTTTCTGGCAGAACCAAAGAAAGTTTAATTCATCAACTTTATGCTGTAAAGTATTAAAGACACATTTTTTGTGCATATCTATATGCATATGTGTTTTTTTAAAAGTGGCAGCCAAGAATTAACGTAAGAACTTGCACAGGGGTTGGCTGGTAACAATGGCATTTTGGACATCTTCCAAGTTCTAGTGAAACCAGGTCGTGGTCTAGGGGACTCGTTTGTCGAGCCGAATGTTCCCGATACGTTATTGAGCACAATGAGAGGACCAAAATCGGTGTGAAGGCACATTTTCCAAATAGCATCTGTGCTCCAGGCTGACGAAGGTCGATTAGTGTCATAAAACTCTGCCAGTGCTGAAGCCGGGGGGTCAGGAGGGGTGGGGAATGGGGGTTTAAAGAGGGTCAGATCAGTGTGTGTGTGTGTGTGTGTGTGTGTGTGTGCATGTGCTGGGGGAAAACTCGATGTGAGGATGGGGGGCAGAAGTCCGCAGATGGTGTAAAGATCAGAGGGGGACTATCCAGGTGAGGGGCTCAGCCCCCCTGGCCAGTCCAATCTGAGCAACTCATTCAAATGCTAATGAGGGAGTAAAGCACATCTGTTCCCCCCCTACTAGGCTGGATCTTTGTCACCTGAATAGCTTCCCCACCAGGTATCAAACAAGCAGCAGGAAACGGGCCCTTTTCATCCTGCTACCTCCACTCTCCAATCAGCAAATGAGGCCCTGGTGAATCCAGGAGCCCCAGAGATCTCCCACTCCAAGCCAATCGCACCTGACACTGTAACACTCCCCAATGAGCCCATGCTGTAGACATAAAGGTTATGCAGGCTTCAGCTTCGCCTCCATAATGTGTATACTCCGAACCCTAACCTCCTAATTGTCTTAAGAACCAAACCTCTTTCGTGAAACATGGTAACCCATTTATAATTCTATTCACCATCAGCAGATCAGCATACACTTACCTAGCAACCTACGACTACCACAAACAATCCAACACAATTTTTAACCCTTCCTTGTCTTAGTTGTTACGTGAGCCTTGCTAAAAAAATTTTACCCTTCGTTCCTCCAACAATACCATCAACAAACCAGAGCACCAAATCCCTCACCTTATACCCCATCAATGCTGTAATTATTATGTGCACAAAAGAACATTTATTCATCATAATCAGCTATCACACCTCTACCAGACCAATACACCTTTATCCCAAGCTATTATCTATTACATACATTACTAAACTCCAGTGTTATAATATCTATACCACTTACCTTGTCTTGTGTCTCAAGGGGTCTGGCTCCTATTCCAGGGAACTTACACTAGGCCATAATGGTGGGACACCCAATCACACACACTATGGGCACTTTGAAAGCACCAATCAACCTACTGTGAATGTCTTTGGGATAAAACCTGAAGCATGAAGCATGATGATCGAATGTGCAACCAAGACAGAGCAGAAGCAAGATCAACCTTGGAGTTTCAAGGCAACAGCGCTGACTAAAAAGCCACAGTGGTGTTGGATAGATACTGTACTAACATGCATAACATCTATCTAACCAAGCTAAAGACTTCCCTGAACTCAACCCAAATGGATGTCCCAAACCCTGTATACCTCTGAAATGTTTACCCAAAATAAATCAAATTAGCTTAATGATTAGTGATGCCCTACTGCCTTACTTTTACCAATTTTTTTTTATTTGATCCATCACCAAATGTCACTTTGCCAACCTAAATTATGGTTGCACATATATATCCTAAAATCCATCAAACCATTCCTTACCTTGAGCACCATTTCTACACCTTGCTCATCTCCAACAATCAACCACAGCCTCTTGTTTCCTTCAAAAACGTCAAGCCATTCATACCAGCATCTTATCACCTCACCTTCACACACACACACACCATGCTGACGCCTTGCCGACATACCAGAGAGAATCTTGTGAAGATGCGTGCTAAGAGAGCAAACCTCAGCGCACCAGGCAGACGCAAGTTCTTATAGTCTTATTACTAATGCATGAAGCAGGTGCGTGTAAACACAAACGGAGCAGTTTTGTCTGCATCATTTGTGCTTTTTTTTCTTCCTCCCCCTTGTCTGTATCACCTACCTTTTCACTGCCTGCTTCACAAACACATACACACACACCACATATTTAATTAGCCGCTGCTGCGAAGAGCCACCTCTCTCTCTCACAGAGAAGATCTGCGGTTTCCAGCTCAGTGCTGACGACCTGAGACAGCGCCCCCTCCCCACCCTACACCCCAAAGACACGGCATACTAAGGGGGAACCTCCTGCTGGTCTTTCACATGCTAAACGCACCTTTCTAAAGCTTAATCTTCAGGCAGGCCAGTTAAACAAAACGGCCCCCTATACGTTTATTGCACAACAGACGCCGTTAGCATGACAAAGACCCTCATATCCATCTCGCCATTCTGAAAGAGCGACTCCTCTCAAATTTACGGCACATTTGGGCCCTTTTTTTTCACAGACAATGAAGTAATTTATGGAATCGGACCATTTTTGAAGCCTGGTTGAGACACATAAACTCATGAATTATACACATAAACCCATGAAATGTACGAACTTTCCAAGCACTCGCAAAGGCGTTGGCACAAAATTAACACGCCGATTTTCTTCGTGAGTACACAATCTATGATATTTATGCATGTCCCCTTACATAATTGAGTAGATTCCTTCCCTTTCACTTCGAGCTCTGGTGGGATTGCACACCGGATTTCAGGATGTAGAAAAGGAAATTTTGATCTAAGGTCTTTTTTTCTTACCTTCCCTCCACCAGCCCATGGGTTTACTCTCCCTATATTTCCGTCAATCTGCTTCTTATTTGATCAAGGGCATGAAAGCTGGAGCGTGTGTGAGCGGCGGGTACCTGGGGTATGGCTAGGTGCTAATTAGCGCAGCAGGATAATTGATGTGTAGATTACACTGTGAACAAATGCCTCGACTTGTTTGTTCTTCTCACTTTTCCTGTCCCCCCTGCTCCACTCCCAGAATCCCCCACACACACCTCCTTACCTACACCCTAATGAACAATTTACCTGCCTTGTTAAGACCATGCTAATGCAGAATAAAAGTGGTCACGTGACAGGGAATTGATTAAGCAGTGTGTGTGTGTGTGTGTGTGTGTGTCGCAGCAAGGTGAGGAGAGGTATTTCCCTTAGGTAATGATACCTTCCAGGGCGCTTGATTTACAAAAACACCCATTCTCCTGACCTGGTAGAAATTTCATCTGCTGAGTGAGAGGCTTTAGCAAAAAAAAAAAAAAGAAGGGAAAGAAGAAGAAAAACCTGCAGCAGCTCGGAGGGGAAAAAAGGAAACAATTTCTAAATGAAAGGGCATGCCATTAGAGCTCCAATGGGCCTCCATTGTTATGCCCCTATAATGCCATTTCCTTCATCTTTTGTTTTTGGGAAGCTATTATTAGCCCACCTCTCACAGCTGTGAATACGTTCAATAGGGTTTGAATTTGGTCATTAACAAGTGAATATCAGCAAACACATTTTCGCTGAGCCCCTGCCACTGCTAATAAACTAATAATGAGTCCGACTCTAATTGGGAAATGCAATGAAGACTCGGTGAGAAGACGCCTGAGGTAGCACACACGAGAGAGGGAGAGAAAGAGCGAGAGACAAGAGAGAGGACAGGTCATTACGAGGACAGATGTTGAGGGAAAAAGGTGAACAGTTGAATCGTCGCCTCCGCGCACTTCTCGTGGACACCAGTAATCCGTCTCAGACTAGTTTACAAGTTAAACACATTATTGTCATTATGGACTCCCTTATAGCAGAGCTCAGCAGGAGTACAAACACACACACACACACACATGCACGCTGAGGTATCTATGCCTGCGAGCCATCACACCGATTAGCAGCCAGAGAATTCCACGGGTCACCATGTCTCCTGAGAGCTGGATGGCCCGATGGTCCTGACTGAGCCAAACCTTTGCAGCGGGTGATCAAAAGCAAGAACGATTTGCGCTGTATCTCTCTATTTAACTCTGAGCACGCCATGCTAACCTATTCACAAGAGGCTGGCATGTTTTTATTATTATTTCCTAAATGGAATCTAAGTTTTATCTGTAACAGTTCTCTGACTTCTTGCTACTGCAATACAAGGGGCATTGCTTTTTAACACAAATAAAATTCACTGATGGGGAAAGGACATGGGATGTAAACAATGCGCTTCTCACTGGTGAGCTTTGATGTGCATTTTCTCCAACATATTTGAGGAACTATGTTGTTTTAGGGCATTAGGACCTGGGATCTTTTTCAAGAACACTTGGCCCCAAAGTCTGGGTCATTTTGATCAATAAAAAAAAATTGTTGCGTGCTTAAGAGCCATGCTCGAACCCATGAAAAGGTGGGCTTGAGAATGGGTCCCGGGCATGGATCAAATCAACTATGGGAGCCAATCGTACCTGAGAACAAAAGAAGATTGCTGTTTAAAATCAACTTCATCGTCGATCTCCCCCAAAACATCTGTGTGCATGTAGCTTCAATCTCACCCTCTGACCTACACAGCAATCTCTAAAAAAAAATAGGGAGGTATGCAAGAGCATTACAAACCAGTAGGTGCATACTGCCAGTTGCTGTATTGCACAGTGAAAATACGCAAGCGTACCTGAGAATGGAGAACAAAAATAAAATAAGTGCTGGCCAGCAAGGTAGTGGGGAGGGGGAGAAATTGTTCCTTGGCATGTGCCTAATTTTTGCTTCAAGCCTGAAGTCTTGTCCAACTAAATTGTCTACGTGGCGATACAGACCCTTCTGCAATGGTATATACAAATGCAGATCTGCACCTGATAAATTTTTTTTTCAAAATAGAAAGAATATATTTTTTATATTGTATATTTTGCGAAATAGGAAACTTTTAACCACCATGCTGGCTGGAAATAGAGGGCTAATCGTCAAATATACAACAGAACTTAAGGTCAAGCTATAAGTCCTTCTAGTAATTGCCTCGATCAGTAACCTAGCAGAGTTCTCCCATAATCCTCTACCACACTCTATAAGTGCAGCGCAATGCTCCCCCCACACACACTTCTCAATATTTTGGTTCTGGGACTGTAGCGTAATCATCTTACACGCTTCTCTTTGTTGGGGGATTTTCGTGCTTCTCCTTCCAGAAAAGATAAGCAAGACAATAATGAAAGCTTTTTCTCTTCCTTAATTACCAAACCAGTGCCCCTGCGAAAAGGACAGAAGACTGTGTCATCGCAGGAGGAAGAAGAACATTATGGGGGGGGGGAGTAGGATGAGAGAAAGGGAGAAGGGGAGAAGAAGGCTGTTTGGACTTTTTTTTTTTTTTTTAGGAGAAACTGGGAGTCAGACAAAGTGGCATTTTCCATCGCCAACCTGATAAAACTCCCAGCATCCCTCACCCTGACCGCCCTTTGTTTTTCTCTCCCGCCTTCTTCCTGTCGCCATCTCTCTATTTAATCTAGGCGGCTAGAAGGGTTTACTCCCCCCACCCCACCCCACCCCACCCGTAAAGACAGGATGAGAGGAAAGAGAGAGAAGAAGAGGAAGACTGGACAACGTGGGTCGGGTACATTAGGAACTGCAATAGTCCACAGGAAACCTGCTCCGAGCCCAAGTTTTAACAAAAGTCTTTCATCTTGGCGCTGCTTTTCCTCGAGACGGCACGCTCCTAACGGCCCCTTTTAAGTGCATACCTGATATGGAAGCATGGCTTATTGTCTCCAGGGTCGGTGCAGAGGGAAACGCATATCTCCCTCTCCACGTCCACTATGCCCCTTCATCGCTTTGAAAGCGAGATACAGAAGGCTTTTTAATCCTGCCGAAACGCCCTTCCTCTGGCTATTAGCAAACTCAAAACAGATAATTACTGGAAGGCTAAAGAGGGAGACCGGGGCTCGGGTAGCCTCAGATTCAGAGATCTATTCGTGGATAGCACCTTTGGTTGAGCTTGGCTAAGGGGCTAGGATTATTAATAGCCATAAATAAAAAGATCAGTTGCACAAGTATTGAAGAAGTGACATCACAGCTCATTTTATTATTAATTTTATTATATTATACATTTATCTTCAAAAATTTAGCTAAGGAAAACATCACATTTCTGTCAGTTGTCTCCTGTTTATGCTAAGTAGCACTGTTTACACTTGCTAATCTCAGCTACTTAGTCGGTTTAACACTATTATTATTATTATTATTATTATTATTACACATCTCTTGTTAACATGAGCACCTTTGCTGAAGTTATAGAACTAGCCATGTTTGCTAGCAAGGCGTTAGCCAGCATTGTTGAGCTACTGGGTTTAATGGCTCAGCATAATACTGTAGTTTAGCATAATTAACTATGCTAATCTCATGCAGCTAAAATTACTGATTTATATAGCATGTAACCTAACTATTGTTCATTATTATTATTATTATTATTATTATAGCAAAAGCTATTTGAGAACATGGCAAAAAATATATATACAAGGATGTTATTTTCCTAAGCACTACTTAACTTGCTAGTCTTTTTAGTTGAGCTTAAATAATTACATTACTAATATTTGCTTTCTGACTAACTTAAATAATAACATTACTAATATTTGCTTTCTGACTAACTTGTTTAAATGTCTAAGTTTGCTAGCATGCTAGCATTACAATACTATATTCAGCCTATATGATAAATCCAATTTTAGGATAAACAACACAAGCTAAGCTAAACAACAAGGAAGGGATTTTGTTAGCTAAATGTTTACCTAGCTAAGTTTAATTGTAAAAATCAGTATATAGTTAACATAGGAAACATTTTAATGCTTTAAGCAAATTTATTAGCATGCCAACTTGGCAAGGTAAATATTTATGCTAGATAAGAATAATAAAAGGAAAAACATTTTTTTTCGCTTTCTCCTTATTTTTCCTCTTTTTTTCCTGTCCTCCATCTGTCCATGTTGTCTCTCCTTCTCTCCTTCCCTCCCTCTTTGTGATTGTAAGTCACAGGGGAGACACTAAACCAAATACAGGAGGTGAAATATTGGCGTGTCACCTATCTCATAATCTGGACAGGAAGTGGAAGGCATTTGGAGCTGCACCCTTCCCATCTCTCTCTCTCTCGCTCTCCCTCCTTCCTCCTTTTCCTTTCAGCTGTTTGTTGATTCGGTTAAACCAAACAGGCGCCGAGAGTCACAAAGACGGCGGGAGTACAACACTCGGATAAGAGGACAAGGAGGAAGAAGAAGGGGCGCTTGGGCCTTGTCTTTTAAAAAAAGAAAAAGAAAGAAAAAAAGGTTTTGATTTAGACACAGGGGCAGAGGGCAGCGTCAGGATGCAAGACCTGAGCGGAATGAAAGACCTACCTGGGGAATATCAGAAAAGAGTAAAGAATAAAGCGAAGGAAACCTTTAGAAAGAGCGAGTATAAATAAAGAGAGAGAGAGAGAGATGTAGCTAAATGTTTTTATTTATAAAAAGCTTTTTATCACTATGTGAGACTGCATATTTCTCTGTCTATATGTGTGTATGTTGCCCCAGCTTTTATTTTTTTATTTTTTTTTATTGAGGTGCTTATCTCCGTCAGTGTGTCTAAGGTGTGTGTGGGGATGAAAGGCGCGTGGGTGTTTTTGTCTGGTGACATCCTCCCGGCCGCGGCGCCGCAGAGAGGAACTAATCAGGCTTTTACACCTTGAAGCAAACCAGTGTAGCTTTAGCGCTGCGCTAACCACACACACACACTCACACACACTGTCACTGTTACAAATTGGCTTCTCCTGAACTCAAGGTGCCAAAGGACCATTAGACAGACAAAGGCGGACTTTTTCCCGTTGAATGTGTAAAAAGGTGCATACCTCTTCATTAGTAAAGCTTTAGATACTGAAGTTCCTTTTCGTTTAAACATCTTCCTCCTTATTTTTAGAGCTTATTTCATTTATTCATTAAAAACAACCCGAAATCGTCCGCTAACCTGAAAGTGGAGAAAACATCACACCTAAACAGGCAAGGCTAGTAAAAAAGGTTAGCATTAGGGAGCGCCGTGTTCAACTAGCGTCCCTGCTAATCAGGTTGCCAGGAATACACCCAGTCCTGCGGGACACAGAGAGATTCCGTTTCCTGTGGACTCCACCTGACTCAGCTGTGGCTCAGCTCGAGTCGAATCCACACAGAGATAAGAGCTAATCATCCGTAAGAGAGGAAGAGAAGGAAGCTAAGGAAGCTCTCGCTGTCATAAGACGGCCCTACTGTCGTTCTTGCTCTCGCAAGATACAGGAAGTCAGAGTGGAACAAAAGCTGGGTCAGAGACCCTGGGTTCGTTGTCTCGTGTGCACGTATGTCGTACACAAAAGGGGTGACGACGCACAGCTGCTGCGATGTTCTGCATGTTCCACCGTGTCACACCGTCCGCCTTCTTAATCAACACCGCGCACAGAGCCACATCTGTGTCGAGCTCAGGTCCTGCTTATTAATTCTGTCACACCTATAGTAGATAAACAAGTTCCTGACGTCTCTCTGAAGCTTCGCAGCTCCTGTTTTCCCAGTAAAAAAAAGTGGGGTAGGGAAAGGGGTTCTCTATCAGCGTGGGACAAATAGCTATGAGTGCAGCGTTTTGTCAGAACGAATCAAACAGTTTTATTCTTGAACTCACAAGATTTTGGGTGGCAAGTCATTCCTGGTATGAAAGCAGATTTAATAGCTGATTTGGACAAATTTCCAGAAGATCCACTGAAGAAAACCTTGCACTCTTCCAGGAATCATGTTAAAAAAAGATATGGTGAGGAAACTGGCATCGGATTTTGGTTTTAAAAAAAAAACGCAAGGAAGAACCACTCTTGCTTGGTATTGAACAAACTTTTTCAAATAAAAAATCTGTCATACTAGATTGGCTTTGTTTAATTAAATTAGGTGTGGTGCAAGGATGTTCATAGAGAGCTGAAGAGGGGAAAAAAAGGATGCAGGATATTGCCAAGTGGCTTTAACAAAAAGCAAATTTAGTGATTTGTTTAAAAGGCGCTGCTTTATTTGATTAGGAATGGCATATTAGCGTGAGTTAAGGAGAGAGTGAGAAAGAGATAGAGAGAGAGAGAGAGAGAGAGAGAGACGGACATACAGTTGTCAAAGCAGAAGCTGTATGTGAGAGATAAGGATGAGCCATAAACTACATGCCGTGCGTGCGTGTGTCTGTGTGTGTTTGTGTGCAAGCGCATGCTTATTCCCTAGTGCAAAAGAAGTCAACAACCTCAGGTGCTTGAAATCACCTTTGCCTTTACCTAGCGTGTTTGTGGTGAACCTCACAAGACATTTTAATATTTACATTAAGCAAACGTTATCCCAAGCGAAGTCAAATCAACAAAGTGACACTTCAACAGGAAGCTATACCAACCATTTAACAACGCCGGTATCTTTATTTATTTATTTATTTATTTATGTCTATCCTCTCCCGTGTGAGTTCAGGAGAAACTGTCCACACTTCTGAAATTCAAGCAGCATCCCACGCTGACGCCGAGTCCCAAGGAAAGGAGAAACCTGATTTTCTCAGGTTTAACTAAATAATGTATGCATACTTTTACTTTGGCATGATAAAGCCATTTCGGTCTTAACAGCGGCCTTAGAAGGAGGGCGACTAAAGTGGGAGTAGGCTGGGTATAGGAGTTTCTTGAATAATTGAGACAGTTCAAGTGGAGATAAAAAGAGAAGAATACTTCAACCCCACCCTACCCCTCCTAAAAAAAGACTGTTATTTTGTAGCCGTCAAGATTTCTTTTTCGTATTATTATTACTATAAAGATAAGTGTCTATGGTGGTATTGTATCCATAAGTGTATATGAAAAGAACATATTTCCTGCTAGGAGTCCAAGTACATTAGAGAAAAAATATCTGTTTAAGGGTCCAAGCACCAAATGGTTGAGTAGATCTTCACTGATTTAATGTTCTCATAACAGAAGAACTGCCCAAATGTCTTACTGTTCATAAAATGACCTCATGGACATTCAGTGTTTTTATTTTCAGGTGAAAAACACAAGAGGAACCTATTGTTCCTTCAAAGAAAAAAAAAAGAAAAACCTCCTTTTAATTTCTTGCTTCATGACTATACATAAGCTGTGAAGCATTTTCTTTTCTGTTTTTCTTTTTTAATAATAATATGGAGAGAAGCATTACATTTTTACACCTATTTAAATTTTTTGGCAAAACGCTACATGTGATGAAAATGAAAGCAAGGGAAGAACCCTTTGTAACTCCGTTGACCCGAGCCTCAGAGTCTACATCTTGTGCCAGACGGATTACGACCACTCACATGCACATGCGATTATTCAAGTTGTGACCCCTCTTCCCTCCTGCGCCCCCCAGCATATAAAACATCTAAACATATTTTAAAAATCATACATCGAGGTAATGATTTCTGATAAACCTCACAAAGAGTGTGCACGACTGTAAGTGTAATGAATGCAATGACCTTTGGTGCGAGGTTAAAAAAAGCAAGGAAGGAATATTAGAACAAGAGAAAGGTGAAAAAGAGAGCAATGCTGTAATTAGAGGTCACATTCGTTTACCTTTTACTGTTCGGTTCAGGGTACAAAAGGGTTTTAATGGTGTGAATTGTACTGGTAAAGTCCTTCTTTCTTTACCTTTGGTCTCTTATTTTTCAAAAAATATCAAAAAGCCATCCAAACCACCACTGCAGGAGCCCCCACCTGGCTCCAGTCCTCCATCTTCACTTTTATACTTGTGTGTGTGTGTGTGGTTTTTGAGTGCCGATTGTGTTTCCACAGCTTCTGCCTACGCCGAAGCAAATCGAAGCGAGGGAGCAAAGCCTGCTGGGATCTCGTCAGCCAAGCGGGCCCGGCCCACGGAGCTCACGCATGCCAGCAACGTTGCATCAGAGTCGCAACCTCGCGCACGCGTACGCACACACTCGAACCGTGACCCTAGAGCCTCTGCTGCCTCCCACGCAGCCTGGCATGTCCTCCTAACTTCCTCCCAAAGTGTTAAAAAACTTCATGGCTCCCAAGGGAGGAGGTTTAGCAGGGGCCTCACAGCAGCGGGTACCTTTTTTACCAGGCCTTTGCTAATTCCAGCGTCACTCACACGCGCTCAGTGTGGGCTTGGGCTGTTTCTCGCAGTCTGGAACGGTAAAAAGGTGGTAGCAGAAACACCTGGGGATTAGGGGTTAACCCTCGCAGGTGGAAGCTGACTTTTTTCAAGGGTTCATTTATTTCTACCTCGTTCTTCTTGGTTTATATCTGGTACCACCTCCCCACCCTTTCTTTCCTTTTCTTTTCTTTTTTTTTTTTTTTAACCAATATGGTATGTGCGCTAGTTTAGGAAACTGGTAAACTTTTTCAGCAACCTTCCCCGTTTTCACCGGTTCAGGACCCTAACCATTGCGTAATCAGCCGTGGAAGTTTCCTAATACATAGCATAAAAATAATAACGACTATAGAGGAGCTGCAACACACAAAGTCAACTTAGCATCTAAAAACAGCGCCAAAGTTCTTCTCATAGGCAGCAATTACACAGGAGGTAGGACCTGAGATACATCTTTTTGAACTTTTTAACTTCGCTGTGCTGCTCGCATTTTATTTTAATGCTGCGAACCATCATGGACTTGAAAGTTCACCAGGGGTCGGGTTAAAGGGTTGTACCTTTCTTTCTAAATTTCGATCGTGAAACTTGGAGGAATTTTCGTGAATCGTGGTTCGTTACGGAAAAGGTTCAACCCCTAACCGTACGATCAATGTCATGTAATGGCGCTTGTTACTCCCGGCTAGGACTTTACTCTTTACATAGCTCTCGATTCCAGACCTGCACTTTGCTGATATTCTTTGTCATAAACAAATGTGTAACAAATCCGGATGGAAAGTCGATATGAAAAGGTGTGTCACTGAGGCGGTCATGGTATGTGGTGTGTGTGTGTGTGTGTGTAGTGGGTGACTGTAAATAGTGGTCACTGTGGGCTCTCTCTCTCTCTCTCTCTCTCTCTCTCTCTATCAGTTTCCTCTTTCCCATCATGTAGTCACTTGATCTGATTCCTCCTCCTGGCCACACAAGGTCGAGAGCCGTCATATTTATCCATACGTGACCGACGCTAGTCAGAAACCGCAATGCAGGACCTTACAAATGAGATTAGCGCAATTTGATAAACCTCCTTCTCAGCTCTGATGTCCTTTATAGCCTGTTTATTTTGTATTCTCAGGAATTCCTTTGACGCGTAATTGGGGACGAAGCAAATAAGCTCATGCAGTTGAGCGTTCGCATCAAGACGCCTGGGCCGACGGTGGCTTCCTTTCTCTTGCGCTTTGCATCCTATTCAAACCCGCATTCATTAAGACTAACTAGCTTTTTATCAGCTGTCGAGAACGACTGAGCGAGTGAGAGAGAGAGGGAGAGAGAGAGAAGGTGTGTGTGTGTGTTGGGGGTGAAGAGAGATTGGTGCATGATTTCTAATTACACTCCCATGACAAGAGCCTCCTTTGCTTCTGCCTCTTCCTCTTCTTTCTTGATTCTTGATTCTCTCTTGCTTTTTTTTCTCCAAAGGAAGGACAATGGCAGACATTTTTAAAAGGCAAAAAAAAAAAAGAAGAAGAAGAAACTACACACTGAGACACAGAGCCCGGCGATGACACCCTGCTGAACACAATGGTTCGCTGGTTTATCAGCGCCGGAGACACCAAGATAGCCCTCGAGCACCACGCGAGAGGCTGTGTCTCAGATGCGGCGCTCTCTTGAACGCACTCCTCAAGTGCACTGCTCTCTCTTTCTCTCTCGAAACACTCGTAATCGCACGCGCTCGGTCGCTCACAAGCGTGCACGAGTGAGAGAGAGAGAGAGAGAGAACGTACCTCTTCATAGCTCTCCATGCACAAAGCGAACTGCGGAAAAGCCAACGTGAAACGTTAACCTCCTCGTCCTGCACAAAGACAGACGATCTACCCCTGAGGGACGGGGAAAGGAAGGGTGTGTGTGTGGGGGGGGGGGGGGGGGGGGGGTCAATAGGGAAAGGTTGAGAGGGGGTAAGTAAGTCCACTGTTACAGTACAGGAGCAGAGCTCATAAATACAGTCAGCGTTATGAATATTTCAGCATAGCGGCTTGAAAATCTGGGTCTGTAATTAAAGATATCGTTGATAGACGCTCATCATCATCATCATTATCAGAGGTGGAAAGGGTACAGCCTCAGACTTCATTACGAGAGACTTATTTTTCTAAGATTTATTTATTTATTTATTATTCTTTTTCTTTTCCATGACTTCACAGTATTCACAGTAGCTCTTGCTCGTAGCATATCGTAACTCAGCGTAATTACCATAATATTCCAAATTATTGGAAAAAAAATTCCCCATGATAAGATTTCAATACAGTACGAAGTACAGTAAGAAGGCTTTGAGACATGATCACACACACACATCTCCTGAGGTCTTTATTATCAAAAATAGTACTCATACCAGGCTAAATCTGTTTTTTTTTTTTTTTAAAAAAAGAAGGTAAAATTAATAAATTAACTGGGGAAGCCCAGCTTTGCTGCCTGGTGCGATTTAGAAAGTGACCTCGTTTCCGTCATGTCTTATATATTTTTTATGAGATGCATGAAATGTGAGTGACGGAAAGAAATACACGAGAGACTTATAGCCCAAATTACACTTTATTTATTTAATTAATTGTGTGCTCATCCTTTACTACAATATTTATTCAGGAATTTGTCTTTTTTTTATTTACTCACCATTTTAATACATATCTATCTATCTGTTTATGTTCTAATCTATCCAGTTATTTACGTTTTAGTCAGTTAGTTTGTTTTGCTTATTCAATTTTCCATAAATTTCATAGAATTAGTATTTTTATATTTTCTTCCTGTCTGTCACTATACTGCCCTGTGGACCAACGGCTTCTTTCTTTAAACGTTCCCTCTTCTTATCAAACTTGGCTGTAGTGAAACCCAGCAAGAACTTAAGAGGTTGAAATTGCTCTAGAGACTTGCTCTGCCAAAGCACTATTCCACCCCGATAAAGAACAGGACATTGTTAAAATGCACACACACACACACACACACACACATAACCAGTCTATGAAGTCCCTGGTCTGACACGGACTACAGAAAAGGGAAGTACAAGGGGCAAGGGCAGACACAGTAACCACTTGAGTAAGTAGCGATCGTCACCTTTTCCGTCCCTCTATTAGCGGATCAGGGGCCGTTAGCCTCGCGCTAACCCCGCTCTCATCCTGAGATTCTTTTTCTCAGTGTATGGGCTCGACTGACAGCGCTGACACCTCGCGACGGAGAGAAAGAGAGGAAACAAGGGCAGGACTTTTAAGGATTCAGAAAGCGATTTATAGGGCCGGCTGACAAATAAAAGGCTCAGAATTAATCCCGACCCCGGGGAGGAATCAAAGCTGGACTGAAACTATTTCATTCTTTCGAGTTTCCCTTGATTTAAAAGCCGACCTGGTGGGAGTCTCGAAGGCTTTTCTTTTAGGAGAGTTCAGAATACTGGGCGTTGGACTTGACTAGCTGCAATATTACACAAAGTCCGTAATAGATTTTTATGCATTTTGTGATTGTATTATTGAGCCAGTACAAAAACATTGAGGCTTTTCAAACAATAGTGTTCTACCAAAAAAAATAAAGATACAGATTTTAAAAAAAAATTGCTTTGGATTGTATATATATTTTTTTGAATACTTTTAATTTTTTGAAGGCATCCTTTCCATTTATTAAAGTCCTAAATAGATAGATAGATAGATAGATAGATAGAGGAGTGATGGATGCTATCAAAAAAGAGAGAAAGAAAAAGCTGAGAAGTTGCTTCATTATATCTCCATCTGATTCCTGCACTAAGTGGTTGATCGATGGAGATTAATAAGCGTAATTATTATTTTGGCCAGAATCCACACCCACCTTGTAAGCACTCTGTGTGTGTGTGTGTGTGTGTGTGTGTGTGTGCACTACATGACTGAAAGATCTGTTAGCCTCGATTTGACAAATCACTTAACCAGCCGGCTACACACATTCAACATATTTCATTCCTCACTGAATACATTTAGCAAACAACTGAACTAGCCTGACTCAGCAAGAAAAATATCTAAACATTAGCAGAAGTGCTGGAACTTCCTGTGCTAACGTGCTATCTTCTTAGCTACCTAGTCATCTGTGTTACTTACCTACCAAAGATGAACAAAAAAAATCTACAGTGGTTCTGCAACATGCGAATGCACCATGTTTTTTTTTTTTTTTTTTTTGCTCTTTAGTAAAGACATAACACCATGGGTCTCAGGAATGTTAGCAATGCCGCTAGCAAGAAGAAAAGGGAGGCGCTTTAAGTTGGGGTTTTAAAGCAGCCGATGCCAAGAGGAATCATAAATTAGGGTTAAGTGAAGTTTAATGTCTGTTCATTTCATATTTTACTTCATTTACATTGTTTTTGATATGCAAAAACATGATTACAGTGCGTGAAATTGGTAATATTGGTAATATTTTTGTGTAGCTGGAACGGATTATCCGCATTTACATTATTTTTGATGGGAAAATGCGTCTCGCAATACGAAATTTCACCTCAAGTACTCGCCTCCGGAACGGATTGAAAGGTAAGCTAAAACAAACCAAGCTAGCAATTGCTAGCATACAAACACCTCTCAGAAGGTCGAAAGGGGAGTTCGCGGAGATGATGCGTACCCCCACGGAAAGGTCCCTCCGCTGTTAAAACACTGCCCAATTAAACAGGAAAAAAGCGGCTTGCCTGCAGCTCTGACGCGAACTCCGAAACCCTCGTGAGGTAAAATTAAGCCGGGTTCTGCTTGGCTTCTCTCTGTGTAAACACTGCCTGGAAAGTTGCCCCTAATGAGCCTGTTGCAGTGTTTACCTTAGATAAGGTGAGTGGAGCTGCGCAGATACAGCCCCGATAATGATGTGTTTGCACAGAAAACGGATACGTAGCCATCCTGACACGTGAAGGAAAAAAAAAAAAAACCTGCTGCATAAGCCTACATAAGCCTTTAATTAAATAAGCTAACACGATGTAATACAACATAGCTACACATGAAATCGTTGCTATCACGGTTCAGAATCGAGGTTAGCATGAATTTCTATGGTCTTTCTTTTCTTTCTTTTTTTTTTCCCTTTCAGACCATGGATAAATGCTTTCAATGTAGTTCATCCATTAAGTAGCCACCGGGGAAGAAAAAAGGTCACGGAGGAGTCTTTTATTCCATCGCTCCATCCGTGTGTCTGAACCCCTTCTGCCATGTAGATTTAGAGCATCTCTCTATCACTGAGTATCTACCTATTGACTGCCTGTTCAGCCCGTGGTCATAAATACACCCCCACATATACGGACACACACACATACACACACACGGGCTAAGCAGCTCCTTTGAGAAACCAAGAGTACAATTGCTAAAAAAGAGCAGAAAGAGAAACAGAAAGAACGAGAGAGAAAAAAAAGGTATCAACCGTTGTCAATTTCACATATTTACACTTTAGTGGTTCCATTGTTTTTGTCCTGCGGTGGCACCTATAGTGGGCCAGATGTGTGAGCAGGACTGTGTGACCTGAGCGCTGCCCCAGGGGCCACTGGGTAATGCGCGGTGATGTCAGGAGCCCAGCCGAGGTGAGAGGAAGTGACAGGCAGAAGGGGACTGCGGGGCACATCATCTCTCCACTCGGCTGGAGCGGCAAGGGAGGGCTGAGAATCGCTTATGAATAGTCATTAGGGCTTCGTTAGATAGACCCCCCCCCACACACACACACACTCTCTCTCTCACACACACACTCTCTTCCCCCATGCGACACCCAAACGTCTTTTGTCATCCTCGAAAGGTGCAGCGTTTAATTGCCAATTGATTTTTTTTCTTCCCTTCTTCCCTGTCGGTGTGTCTCTGCCTTCTGATATGACAGCACGTCAGGCAGGAAAACAGGATAGAGCTTTAAGAAGGAAAAAAAAAAAGCCTGGGGATTAATATGGTACAAACCTGGCAACCTGGACAAGGTCTCGGTCCGGACTGTTTTAGAGATCCATTTATAATTAATGCACAGTTAATCCAAAAAAAAAAAAAAAAGGTTAGAATGAGGCCTGTAAACTGGGAAGACTGTGTGTGTGTGTGTGTGTGTGTGTGTAAGAGAGAGAGAGGGCAGACGTTTAAACCTACAAGCATGTCGGCTCAGTGAGCTCCGTACGCAGCAACTGTCAATTACATGAACAGCTGTAACAGCTGTAAGAGTCGAGTGGACGAGTGAAGCCATCAAACGAAGCCCTGTTCTGACAGGTGAGGCTGACGCCCTTCTTTTTTCCTGTTTCACACATCCTCATCCCTCCCTCCCTCTCTCCCTCCCTCCCTTCATCCATCCCTCCTTGCCTCGGCGGTTTGTTCAACTTGAGAAAGCCCCGAGGTGTATAAGGAAGGAAAAAACACACATGACGGCAACTGAAAAATGTCAGATTCTGCACTTAAGTGACACGTGAGGCCTGGACGTGAGCGCGTGCGTCTCTGGCTGCTCTTTTTTTTTCCCCTCCTCTGTCCAGAAAAAACAACAGAGTGTTGCCTATTGTAAAGACTGATCTAAGCATGCCAGGTTATCAGGTAGGTACACGTGCATCCTTGTGTGTGTGTGTGTGTGTGTGTGTGTGAGAGAGAGAGAGTAGATTCAGTCTGGCTAAATAGAGCCCCATCCATCCATATTACAAAATCAATTTCTCCTAGCTGTGCAGATTTGTGTGTGTGTGTGTGTGTGTGTGTGTGTGTTGCTTGGATGTCAAACATCACCGTCCTCCTTTGACATGCAGTGTGGTGTGATTACCTAGTCATTGCCGTATTAATACTGTGAATAATGAGAGAGACGCGGCGCTGCCATTCTAAGCTAACAATACGTGCAGAGCGGGAGCGTGCACTAGCAAGAGAGCGTGTGTGTGTGTGTGTGTGTGTGTAGGGCAGAAGGTATGAGCTGGTATAATAGGAGCACTGTTGGGGTAATGTAGTCCCTATTGTGCGGCTGCGTAAATGCCCATTTCAGCGCACAGAGCCTGCATTAAGCCCTAAAGAAATGTTTCGAAGAATGGCTCTTCTTCTCCTCCCGTCCCCTCCCCTCCCCTCCCCTCATCACCCTGTTACTTCTCTCTCTCTCTCTCTCTCTCTCTCTCAGTCTGACAGGCACCATGCGTGCGTCTTTTACGCCGTCGCACTGATGCAGGTGTGCCAGTCTGCCTAACGGCCGCTAATTACACATTTTCCTGCCCGGCAACAATTAAGGTCAGCGCAGTAATTGCAGGTTTGGAGGCAGTTTTAACTGGCACTGCCAGCGCAGGGGGAGGAGTGGGGAGGAGGTAGGGGCATCTTAATGCCATGTATTCGTGTCTTGTTGGGGTTGACCTTAGCTGTGAATTAACACAAACCACAATATTGAAGTACTACAACAATGCCGCGAAGGTATCGCCCGAAACGCTACGTAGCGCATAAACCGCAGGGATGCCGTCGCGGGTTTGTTACGTCCTGCGCGTAATGTAAGATGATAAATTTAGGTCTTAGGAACTTTTCTTTAAAAGGTCTCACGTTGTACTATTTCTTCAACAAGTTAACGCGTGAGCCAACAGAAGCAGCAGAACCGAGACACAAGCCAGATACTAGGCATGTTGATGTGAATAGTTTTGCTTAGTTCTGGAGAGAAAAACAAAACAGAACAAACATCCTATGTCGGAATCATTAGAAAACTGTAACTTCACAAATCCTTTCTTGGCCCCCTGTGGTGCTATTTCTCTCACTTTCCTGACACCAAGGAATAAAGTAATTTGGCTTAAAACACGTCCGTCCAGGCAGACCCCGTTGCCGAACTGCCACATAGATCAAACCAAGCGCCAAATAAGTGTCCTGTCTTTATTATTAAAATCAAAACACGGCCAAGGCCGGGAGAACAGAAGCGCCCGCTCGACAGTTACGACATAGCACAGGTGCCTTTTTTTTTCTTTCTTTCTTTCTTTTTCTTTTTTTTTTAAGACACCTCAGAGACCCGAAGCCCCTGAGACCTATACTGTATGTGCACGCGTGTGTACGCTATCCTCAGAGACGCGCGCATCCGGGACGCTGGTAAACAAACACGCACAGGTGGAGCACTCTTTAAAAAGTGCTTCTGTTTAAAAGCAGTTGAAGGATGACTGAACTTCCAGCTACTAAAAAACAAGACGAGGCACGGCGGGCGGCGAAACCGGCCACGCGGCTGCGCTTCAACTTTACTATCTCTCTGTCTTACGCTGTTAATATTGATTAGTGCAGAGGACAGTGGAGAATCCAATCACAATAACAGGGTTTCATTAGCGCTATATGTGGGGGTGGTTGGGTGTATGCAGAAGGCGGGGAGGGGGGTGGGGATGGGGGTGGGGGGTTCTGTTTGTCGGAATATGATCGAATTGCTAGTGACACGCATCGATTTCTATAATGACGTGCTGCACCTTGAAGAATAACGACCACTTATTGTAATTACCGTCACAATTATCAAGGTCAATGGACAGAGGGACAGCTGCCATTTTCACGTCATGCAAACACACACGTGCGCGTGTACTGTATATGGACCTTCAAAGCCTACGTCCATGCAGTGTAAACAAACCGAGGATAGAATGAAGGATGGCGAAAGTACTCTAGATTATATTATGAAGCAGAGCGATGATGTCCTCCGATTGGTCGAAAAGTTCTGATTCCTTTTTTCTACATCAGTAGCTCTCGATGACTTCTGTTGACGTCGTTTCTATGGCAACATTATAGTAATATAACCCGACTGGGGCTTGTATTTGCATAACACGTCTCACTTGAGATTGTCCTCACTATATCTATCCAAGTCGCCCGGCTATAAAACCAGACGTGTTGTGGCTGATCGATGATGTTTGTTGGAAGGAAAAATTCGCTTTAGCCAAAATATTCCTTCAACACCAACACACACACGCACAGTGCTTGAACAGGCCTCGTGGAATGGAGGATTGTGTACTTGCTCAAGTGTGTGTGTGTGTGTGTTGGTGCAAACCAGACTCAAAAGGTTCATATGATGGTTCGAGTAATCGAGTGTGCAGTACAGATCTAGGAAAGCTGACTGCACAGCTGGATTACAGATGTAGCATCTATTTAGTTTGTTGGATGTGGACAGCTGGAAATCCCTTTTTTTCTGCTATGGATGGGTTTTAGTGTGTGTGTGTGTGTGTGTGTGTGTGGACAGTGTTGGTCATATGAGAGTGACGGAAAGGGAGGGCTGTACAAGTATGTGCTGAGTGAGACAAAGAGGTAGCAGTCTAATTGTGTCTACATGGCTCTCTGTGTGTGTGTGTGTGTGTGTCTGTGAGAGTGTGTGTATGGCTGAAAAAAAGGATTAGATATCGGAGCAGTGTGCTGATCTAGGCTCAGTCTTCTTGCCCTGTTAATACGACAGCTGGGACAGAGGAGGACACGGACACGGGACAATGGCAGAAGGACAGATGCGGCTTTTGTCATGCAGAACTCCTGGGTTCTCCTTCGTCTCACACACACACACACACACACACACACCCAGAACTAACCATGAGTGAGCTGTGAAATCAAAAGGAGTGTAATGCTGTAGGATTGTAAGTCATAGTGTGTGTGTGTGTGTGTGTGTGTGTGTGATCTCTGACTCAGACTTTTGGTGGTCATGTGATAAGAATTGACTCAGTCAGGATTAGCTCGGTGTGTGTGACCCGTGCTAAAGGTGAGCGAGAATGCGCCTGCATGTTGTTACAGCTGTAACAGAGACCGAGCGCTGAGTCCCGCTGATGAGGACCACGCGAGGGTGTCCGTGCGAACGCCTAAACGAAAATAGCGCGCGACTTCTGCATCAACGTTCTCGTCTTTAACAAAAAACGGTCAAAAGTATTTGGTTGTAATTATTTTTGAAATTGTAAATCCTCCTGATTCCGGAAATACGTCATCTGACATGAAACCATGATGGTGGACCGGGGGCATCGTTACTTGCGCTTGGACTGATTTGTGGGCGTGGCAGGTTTGCGTTTGAGTTTCAAACCCGCTGCCAAAATCTCTTCCCGCACCCTTAATGTCGCTTAGTTTTTTTTGTTTATCTGTACTTTTTCTGTACACAATGATGACCTACTGCTGGTACTGTTTGTGGAAAAATGAACCCACGCATACTAGAACACTACGGTTATACTCTCTCTCTCTCTCACACACACACACACACACACATTCTAACCCAGTCAAGGGCAAAAGAAAGCCTTATCTCAAAGGGTTCATCTTCAGATAGGTGCTGGCGGCTAATAGTGCTGTGCCTGCTTATGTGTGTGTGTGTGTGTGTGTGTGTGGACACTTGTGTGGGATTCCTTCATGACAGGACTGCTGCTGTCAGTTGTCTGAGTCTTAAATTAGATATGAGTTTTATCTAATAGGTGAATGACATCTGGGCTAAAACCCGGCGTAAATCCCCCTCCGTCTAGACCGCATTCTCTACAGTCCACTCCAGTTTCAGCTCACACACACACACACACACACAGACACAAGTGGCAGCGGGATGATTTAGCATAAAGCCTACAGATCGAGCTGTGATATATTAGGAACTTCTAGGATCTAATCAGTGTGTGTAGTGTGGGTTAAAGGACAGGTAGGCGGAAAATAAAAATCAACCGGGACGATGCGTGATCAAAGTCAGGATCGCGAGTGAAATCGGACAAAAAAGACGCATTGGACTTTGCAACGAGACACTGAATTAGCAGGGTATAAATAGACAAACTTGATTACAAGCTGAAGTCAGAACAGGTGCACACATTAGGAGAGCAGACCAATGACAAGACCAGGTGAGGCCTAGGATCCAAATGAAATACGGGACAAACCAAAGAGTGTGGTGATGAAATGTCATCAGCTTTAATTTAATTAAAAAAAAATAAATAATTAAAGTAAAAACTCGACCCCAACAAACAGACGAAGAAGCATCGTTAATTGCACGTAAGTCTCTTTTGTAAAGTGAATCTTGAATAAGAATAAAAAGTTTAAGAATATAAAAACCTTTTGTTAAAAAAAAACATAAAAACCTTATTGCGTTTTTTAAATGGGGTTGAGAGTGAATAAGAATTATGTCAGTATCTCTCAGGTTGGATCAGACCTCCAGCCAGCCTCCTCCTGCCCTGCGTCGGTGTGCGAAGTTTTATTTCTTGTCTGCTCAGTGGCCTTAAACTGTTACCTTCTCGTTATAAATCTTCTCGGGTTTCACCTTGGTGTCCAAGTGTGCGCGTGTATTTGTGTGTGTGTGTGTGTGTGTGTGTAGCCAGAGGCCCCTGTGCGTATTACACCCCACAGGGCAGAAATGAGCTCCGGGCTGTTGCCCTTGCCGTGTCAGAGCGTCTCTCACATGAGCGATCTCTTTTCAAAGACCAGAGGAGCGCAGACACACACCACCCTGCCCCTTTCACCGCACTAAGCTAACAGGCTAAAGCGCTAAGTAACGCTCGCTGTCTCTCGCACCTTCAGATGAAGAGGAACAGCTGCTGGATTTCAATCCGTCGGGGTAAAGAGGATGGAGAAAACAAGTTAAAGTGGAGCTTTTAGGAAGCGTTGAGGTGAGGGAGCGCTCACTGAAGTCACTGTCGAGTTGAGAGAGGGATCGTCAGAGGAGAGAGGAAAGTCACGCGAGGGATAATATATCACGCTAAAGATGTAGTTATCACGCTATTTCCGGCATTGATAAGTCGAAAGAATGATTTTTATTGTTGATCTGTGAAATGTTTCACCAAATCACAGATTCAATGATTTGCTGACTGTAACCACGGTCATAAAAACGACGACTTTAAGTTGTTGTCATGACAATCACTGTCCCTCACCCACGTCTCCTGACATGACTGGTTCTAGGTTCCAGAATGAAATTTTGAAGCTTTGGTTCACTCATTGTCTATTCTGCTTATCTTGTGTGTACGAGGTCACGGGGACCTCGAGTTTATCCCAGATGAATTAGGGCGCCAATTATGTTGGATCCCAATTAATTTGGAAATGCCAACTAAACTAATCTACAAGTCTTTGGACTGAGGGAGGAAACCCAACAAGCACGGGGAGAACCTGCCAACTCCACGCTTACAGACCCGAGACAGAAATCGAACCCTGAATCATTGGGGTGCGAGGCTACAGTGCCTCAGTGCCAAAACCATTGAAAATTTTCATTAACTCATTAATTTTATTAATAAACTTTTGACGTTTCGGTATTGACATTGGCAGTGTTGCTCTTGTCTAGACTACGGCAATTGGCAATACAATCAATTAACTGATTACATTATTTCCAAGCCTTTCTCACACCGGTCGCGTCTTATGTCAATAACAGCCATGCAAATAACTTGAACAGGGCAACAAGAAGACACCACCCTGGCTTGGCCTGACCTCCAGTCTAGAACCAAATTTTGGGGTTTGGAAAGGGATGTTGGAAAGCGGTGCGATGGTGAGCCCGATTACATTGTTTCACAAATGCACACCACATACCCTGCCTCTCATGGCTACTGACTCTCCAGCAGCACATAAACAAATGGAGGAAGAGGAAATGAGCATCACTCATATTTATACGGTTCAATTTGCCCACGCAAGCCAGCAATTCATTTTCATGATCAATTAGGACGGCTGCGGGCGTCCGCAATGCGTTTTCTTTTGACGGCACCCAGACCTACGATATCTCTCCTGCAAAGATCGCTCAGCAGGGGTGCTCCTGGCTCGATTTTTCATGTCTGGTCCTCGAGTGAGTGAGTGACTGAGCATGTGAGTGTGTGTCTTGGAGGGGCGCGTCATAAACACCTGTTCGAAAGGGTGCAGACAGATGTCATTAGGATGCACGAGAACGAGGAGGCGTTCCCAGGAACGAGTTTTATATAAGAACTTTAAGCCTCCTGTTGCTTTTCAAAGCTGTTTCTTAGATAAGAGCAAGAAAAAAAGCTATATATATAATGTGTACGCTAACATTTTTTGCGAATCATTACACTCGTCTCAAGAGAGAAAAAGTTCAGGGGGAAAAAATAAATAAGTAAAAAAGAAAGGAAAAAGCATCCTCTGGCCTGAACTATTCTTTCCTCATGGACAGAGACATTCATTTCAATATATTTACCTCTATGAATTTGTTTTTTCTTTTCTTTTTTTTTTATATTTCGTTTGTGTGTATATGTGTGGAAGGAAATGATAAAGAACGCGAGTGTGTGTGTTTTCGGAGAGCCGCCGCTGCCGTAGACTGGAAGCCTCACGGGCGCATTAGAAAGGGAAATTACGCTCAGCGGGGAGAAAAATCATTGTGTTACCCCAGGTGAAAAATATTGTTGCTTTGCTTAAAAGTGCATGCAAGGCAGCCTGCATTATTAGAATGTTTAAATATTAATTCTTCCACCGGGTAGTAAAGATGATCGAGCCGCAGTGTCAACTATTTTATTTTATTTATTTTTTCCTCCTCCTCCTCCTCCTCCTTCTGCTTCGTTTTCTTACAGCCTGAAAAGCTGCTTCCTCAATCGGAAAATATTTATTTCTAAGCAGTTTCGCACCTTGGCCAATCATTTGCAGGACAAAAAAAAAAAAACAATATTATATTTTTTAAATGAACAGTTTTTGAATAATTATATTCTAATCATTTTTATTTTACTTCTACAGCGCTTTAAAAGTAAAGCAGATGAAACAAAATCATGCGGTACTACAGTGTCTATATCAAAAAGATCATTAGTTCATTATGAACAGATCATGGATAATCGTGAGTCCTAGGATGAGCACAAGGCAGTCTTCATGATAACAGATACAAATCATCACTATTAGTTGCAAATTGATTTATTTTTTGGATTTATTTAGTTATTTATTTATTGAATGTATGAACGCACATTAGTGTCATGCGAAGATAAAAAAAGAAATCCCCTTCAGTCATTATTATGAGAAAAGTATCTCACTTTAATTATTAGGAATAGATTACAATATACATATCTCCATATCATGCTTACGATCCACTCCGTCATCTTAATTTTCACGGAAAGCTCTGGCGCAAAACACCTCGCCGTTGTTCCAAAACACTTTCGATACAATGAGCTGTCGTATGTTCGCTAGCATTTCATAAACGCTTCATGTGCACAGCTGATTCGAGTGTATGAAGGGGCGGGGCTTAAATTACTTTTTTAATTAAAATCAATTAAATTTATTTTTTTATTGAATTATAAAATTGATATGTGGAGGTCAGAGTTTACACAAAGAAAACAGTGTATGCACGCTAAACCTTTTACCTGAGCAGGAAATGTGCGTCTGGTAAATATTAGCGATTATCGCAATTGTGATTAACGTGTACGACCAAAAGTTAAAAAAGTTTCGCAAAAGGCAGAAATGTTTAAGACGTGCACCATGAGATTATATGCATTTTAGCTCCATTAGCTTTCTTTGTAACTATAAGCGTTTAACTGTTATAGAGAGGGAGTGTTCGATTTGATGCTCGCTCGACCGTTTAACAATCTTCGTGCTGCGAAGCGTCTGGGAACGCTCTGTTTTTTCCCCCGAATGTATCATGGCGTAAATACTTAAAAAATGTTTACGCCACAACGTTTTAAGCATCCGCTTCATCACAGTTTAGCCAAAAGTCGGTTCTAATCTCACTCTCACTAATGGCTCATCTCCAGATCAGACAACTGAAACCCAAAGCAAATTAAAATTGATCCTAAATGTCAATGCGTATAGGTGGCAGTCAATAATTTGAGAGCACTTGGATACAGACAACATACTTGCAGTGACAATCCATGTAGAGCAATTAAAAAGAAAGCTCTCTCTGTCTGTCTCCGTCGCCCGCTGTCTCTCTCTCTCACTTTGCAGACATTCAGGCCTTCGCTGTCCCAAAAGAAATACAAGAAGACGCAGATTTATCGGTTTTATCGCTTATTCCTGGGGAGCGCTGCATTTTTTGGCTTTCGGGCACAAACAGGAAGTTCATGAGTCGAATTAAGGAACTGAGATCCAAAGAGATGAGCGAGACGTCCCGGGCATAATGTATCGTCAGGATAAGAGAAGATGACTAAAAGGGATAAAGGAGCGTGTGAGACATGGTGAGCTACAAAGAGAGAGCGAGAGAGGAGAGAAAAGAGGCCTCGTCTCGAGCTCTTTCGCTGTCATTCAGTCATGCGCTCTGCCAGAATTCGCCACCTGAGACGGATTGGCGCGCATGTCGGAGTCGCTCATGCAGGAGAAGCAATACACAAGTCGAGTGTAAAGCCACTTTAAAAGCTCATCAGGCGCTGCCCGCGCTTGTAGGAAATACCTTATTCATGACAGAGCGGCCCGGGCCTAGGTAATTACTCGAATCAAGGTGGCCTCGGAAATGTTTAAATCTACCAGGAGCGCTGAGGGCATGAATAATGTAGGATAATTTGCATCTAAATTTTTTAAATGTTTTTTTTTTTCCCCAAAAAAAAAAAAAAAACCTAAAAAGCGGGCCCCGTTTAAAGTTTGATGGCTGAAAAGCTGAGAGGCTCTTGCACATACAGGCTGAAAAGCTTCTTATTCGCAGACATTATTTAGTGCTAACAGATAAAGGAGAGGAAGTACAGAAGGCTGGAAAGAAGCTCTGATAAATAGCAATTAGCAGAGCATTATTAGCGTGCTCTGAAATCGAGCGCAATGTCAGACGGTAAATTCATATTTCAGAAATATTTTATCATATTCACATGAGGTAGTGGTCAGAGTGTGATTAAGGAGCTAGAGCATTGGTTAGAAAGCAGTAAACGGGGGAAAATGAGCAATTTGTATCATTGTATCAGTTAAACAATATAGCGTTAGTGCAAGGCTAATGTAGCTAACTGGTGGCTGAATTCATGTTAAAATAATGTGGCTAAGAAGTAAAATCAATATCATTTAAAATTAAAGATTGCATTATGTTACGCTGTCAGTTTCTCTCAAGATTTTCAGACATTAATGACAAAATAAGTGAAAACACAAAGAAAAAGGCTATTACTTGTTAGCTATTTTAGCAACTACTTTGCTACAGTATTTCAGTCTGTTTTTTTTATTTAGTTTTACTTAATATTTGTGAAAAAATCTTTTCTTTCTTCTGAGTAAGCGCTAATACAATCACTGTAATCGAAGCTAATTTGTATAGTTATTAGCATGCTAGCTAACATGTAAGAGAATCGAAAGATTAGCTGCTGTGATTTATCTGTAAATAAATAATGTTTTTTGAAAATAAATTTATGTAATTAATAAATAATTTAGCCTTACTAAATAAAAAGATTGAGAAGCTTTCAATCACAGCCCTGTGAGGTGAATTTAAGAGTCTATACTTTTCCACTCCAACCTGAGTGAAGAATTTGTAGCTTACATAGCTGCGAGGCTAATGTAGATAACAAGTGGTTGAATGTTGCAAAAAATTATGCGTCTAACAAGTAAAATGATACAATTAACAAAAAAAAAAAATTACGTTAAGTTATGCTGTAATTTTCTGCCAAGATTTCCTGAAATTACTGAAGAAATAAGTGAAAGTTTGAGGAGGCAGATACAACTTTTTAGCTGTATTAGCATCACAGAAACTACTTCCTCACTGTACCGTCTTTGTTTAACTATGTTTTTTTATTTGAGCTTTATTTCACTTGAAAAACTTGACTTTCTCCTCAACATACAGTACTAATGTTACAGCAGAGTGAGCGCTAAAACCCATCGCCTTTGTAATTTGTGTAGTCAGAGTGATTAGCATGCTAGCTAACACGTGAGAGAACTGAAAGACTAGGTGTAAGGTTGTAGTTTACCATCCATATTAATGCTAAAATGTGACAAGGCAGGTTAGCATCAGGTAAGAATGGCCGCCGTAAGGTAAACTGCACATGATTTGAGGAAAAGATCAGCAATACATACAATGTTGTTTGGCTTCTTCTTTCTTTTACGTGTTGTGTTTTGGTGTTTCTTCTCCACTGATGCTTTAAACGTGAGCTAACTTTGTCGCTCAGCGTGTGGCTTAAGTGCTAGGTTCACTGTAAGGTCTGTGTGGAGTCGCTTTGACATGTGATAAATGTGTGTGTGTGTGTGTGTGTGTGTGTGTGTGCTGCTATATTCGGACTGATAATATCAGACTGGGCTTACCTGCTTCGAGACGCAACAGCAACAGCGCAGAGACATGAAGCACAGCCACACAGCACCAGAGATGGAGGGAGAGAGAGAGAGAGAGAGAGATGGTATTGATTAATTTTGTGTCCAGTCTTATCTTTCAAAATCCTTTGTTAAAGCTTCTAGAGGAAGATATCACCCAAAGATGACATTTACAAGATACACAATTCTATCAGAGAGCTAGAAAAAACACACAAACCAACATGACAAAAGGTTATCTAAAGGCGAGATTTATGTTTTATTTTTTTCCCCCTACTATTTTTAAAATGGCTTTGACTGAGGAGTAGCCAAACACGCCAATACCACTGATTCCTAAAATGCCATATTGAATCCAAACAGTAATTAGTGTAGTTCTGTAGTGGAGAGAGAGTGGAGAAATCTCTCAGTCGCTAGCTTCTGCTCCGCCGCGCAGATGGAAGATGGTAATTATCGCTGTCTGCTACTCAACCTCTCCATTTGCATTTAACCCAGATTTGAGGTCAACAGAAATCTCCACCCTGAGCCCTGTACAACACACACACACACACACACACACAGATACGCATCTCAAATTTCACCTTCTTTACTCTTTCCGCTTTCCTCTGATCCCCCTGAAACATATACACCAGTTACTCCGAGTCCATGTGTTTAGTTGCGATTTGATCGTTCAGTGGTCGTGTGTCGTATCGAACAAGACGTTACTGTAGCGCTATGGGTCAAATACTACATTAGGGGGTTCTTAGCAACTAAGACATATGATGTAGAAGAAGAAAAAGAAGAAACCAGATTTTTTTTCTAATAAAGGCTTATTGGGAAAAAAAAAAAAAACCTTTATTAACCGTAATAACCAACACAGAGGGTGAATAAAGAGAGAACAAAAGAGGGACAGAGAGAAGGAAAGCTAAAACTAACTATGTGAACAGTAAAAAGAATTCAAGAAAAATCAGAGAGACTAGAAATGAGACTGAACTAATAAAAACTACAAGAAAGACTGAAGACTTGAATGCTAAAGAATACCTGGATAAAAACAAACAAAAAAGGCTTAATGAGTGACTTAATGAATACAATTAAGAGAGTAAAAGAAGTAAAAACTAAAAGTGAGACTAAAAGAGGTAAGAGACTGAAACGTAGGATAGACTAAAGGAGAGACGATATGAATGAAAACTGAAAAGAGAGACCAATGGAGATACTAAATGAGTAAAATGAGAGGGGTAAAAAAAAGGTCAACTTAAATTTAAGGGCAAATTAAACAGGTAAAAATTAAAAGAGACTCAAAGAGACTAAAACAGCAGAATTATAAGAGCATAAAGGAGTCTAAATAAGACGTAAAAAGTGAAAACAGAAAGAGTGAAAAAACGTAAAAGAGGACGAGATGAATGAAAACTGCAAAAGAGAGACTGAAGGAAAGAGCAAACGAATAGAAAGTGAAGGAGAAACTAAACAAGTAAAAAAACAGACTAATAAAAGACGAAACAACAAAACGAGTAAAGAAGTAAAAAGCAAAAGTGAGACTATAGAAATAAAACCTAAAAAAGAGAGACTGCTGAAACTGAAAAAGAGAGACCGAAAGAGAGACTTTGTAGTGAAATATAAATGAGGCCTAGTAAGTAAAAACATGGCAGAACCTCAGAAAGATAAAACTAATGTAAGTGTGTGTGTGTGTGTGTGTGTGTGTGTGTGTTGTGCGTGCATGAGTTAAAGTTCTCTCCCTTTTCCTTTCCGTGTTCTCTAATCAGACGCCAGATTACGTCCTCCCTTTCAGATACACAGTAATTACACCGCTATGTGAAATACACACACACACACACACACACACACACACACCTTCCCACAGCCTTGGCCTCACTCATCACACATGGCAGAAACATTCTTTTTCGAATAAACACGATGTTTGTGTTCTTCTCCTGCACAAGACAAAAAGCAGAAGTTGGTAACCGTCAGCGTCGAACCTGAGAGGTTATCAAAAGGTGTCCTGTACCACCCCCTCTTACCCCCCCCCCTCGCCCCCCTCTCACCCAGAAACAACCGAACTACCCGCCCAACCCCCCCACCCCACCCTACCCCACCACCACCACCACCAGCACCACCTGGGACTTCTCAGTTGTTCAAGACTTCATAGTCCACTGGGAGGAAAGTGCAAAAGAGACACATAAGCATCAAGAAGATGAAGAAGACGAAGCCGTATACTAAGAATAACTGCTCTTTCAGTCGGGTGTTTATCAGCAACAGCTCGAGTCGAGACTATAGACGTCCACTCTGGCAGCGTTACAGCATGTTGTGTGTGTCCTATTCTGGAGATTGGCTAGTGATAAGATCTCAGCGGAGTGACGGGGTCTGATAGACATCTCACAGAGAGAGAGAGAGAGAGAGAGAGAGAGAGAGGGGAACTAGCACAAAAGGTGGTTTGAAGAATGAAAGAAAGAAAAATATATCATCCAGGCTGTTTATTTTTATGTTTATATAAGAACAAGAAGATGAATTATGACACAAATCTATTTGTAAAACTATAAAATAATATTAATTTGTTGTTTTAAATGTGCCTATTATTATTATTATTATTTTGAAGTTGTTTTAGCATAAAATACTGTAAAATTCATTACTAAAATTCTACTAAAACATTTTATTTATTTGTTTGTTTGTTTATTTATTTATTCAGTTTAGTTTTTTTTTTTAAACTCATTATAACTACTTAATTAGATTAATAAGTTACTGAACTACGTATAATACTTAGTCATAACTGCCACATAATTGAGGCCCTGGATCCTGTAAAGCAGTCCTGCTGCTACACACACACACACACACACACACACACAGGGTGTCTCATTATCAGGCAGTGTGCCATCACACTGTCAGAGGAGTTTTGACAGAAGCGAGTGACCGTTTCGCTCGGCCTCTCCATGTGTCCGGAGTGTGAGACCTCCGACGGTGTGAAAGTGTGTGAACGAGTGTGAAAGAGTGAGACAGTAACCGAGCTCCTCATTGTTGAAATCTGGAGGCTTATCAACACACACACACACACACACACCTTCAGTTGCTTGGTTTCAGTTGTGAATGAGAGAAAGAGGTTATTACTTGTGCAGCGTTGCTACTGATCCATGTGTGTTTGTGTGTCTGGGTACATGTGTCTCTGCGTGTGTGTGTGTGTGTGTGTGTGTGAAGAGACTTTGTGTGCTGATGTAATTGCGTTCTAGCCGAGCAGTCATCCGTTCTCTGTGTAAAACAGCTACAGGCTCCTTAATCAGCCTGCCGGGTGTGTGTGTGTGTGTGTGTGTGTGTGTGTGTGTGTGAGAGAGAGAGAGAGAGAGAGAGAGAGAGGAGCCCGGGCCGGAACAAAAACAACCCTGCACGCCACACACACAAACACCTGTTCGGCATTGATAGCAGATGCCATTCAGTGAGCAGGACAAAACCGCGAGCGGAATTAAAAAACGCAAGCATCACCAACTTCTTATTATTTACTGCCAGATGAACCAGTATAATACTGAGCTCTGTTTGACAACCTCGTAATTACACTGTATTTTTCTCTTCATTTTTGCACCCTTTTCTCCGTCTATCTCTCACTCTTTCACTCACACGCCAGGCCGCATACCTGCTCAGTTATCCACGACGGGATTCGGTTTCTTCCCATTTCCTGTTTTAATTCCTCAGGACGAAGAAAAACAACCCTGAGTGTTATACGTCTCATCGTTTGTGTCTGTTTTTTTTTTTTCTTCTTCTTGCATAATTGATTTGCATTAGAGTGCAGCCCAGGTAATTAAACAGAACTTGGGTTAGAGCTGCGGTTTGAAATAAAAACATGAGTCGCTTTGTTTCCGCGCGATTCTTTATTGTCTCTGGAATTTAATAAACATCAAATTTCTTTCTTTAAAAAAAATAAATACAAACTTTAAATGCGTAACCAAATGGCAATGTTTCATGTCAGGTGTTCTATTGTTTTTTTGTTTTTTTTTCTCCTACTGTGTCAGAATTTCCTACCGGTAGCAAAAAACGTACAGTTATATCAATCTGTGCTACTTTATCAACATTTCCTACCTATAGTTCAGAATGATGGTAGCCCTGCAAAAACACACAATTTAGTTTTAACACGATCCCGTTTTCTGACACACATTGTGATTTTTGTTGTTACTAAGACCAGAATGTAATCTTTATGTAATCTTTATGTAATCTTTATGATTTTAACAGTGGTAGCGCTTTCTGACACATTTTAACATTACCTGTCAATTCACAAGGCGAATGCTAAACTGACCGCGCGCATCAAATAAAATGTACAATACAATCATACAAATGATTAAAACAAGCTTTCAATACTAAGCATCAACCTACAAGTTCATGCCAGTAGTAGCACGGATTTATAGGCGGGGCGCTAATGCAGAGAAACTTGACATATTTTTTGGTATGCACAGGTCCAAAAAGTTTGGGTGGGACAGAATGATAGGTAGGACAAATTTATAGAACACCAGTTTCACGTTAGCAATTAGCAAGGACACGTTCTCACGACTTGAAAACAGAATTAACGCGTACATTCATAGCGGAAATTCATGAAAACATCTTCACTGATGATAAAACAATTTGCCTAAGTTTATCTGTTGGCCTGCAACAGCTAGATTCTATTTATACCACGTAGCTGTTATCCAATATTAATACGCATCAGAATGTTTTATCTTCTTAGATCTTATTGTATGTAATAATTAAAAAATATATATATCTTTTAATAAATTATGTAAATATTTATTGTTAGCGAGCAAAAATGTGCATATTGTTTAAATCTTAGATGTGAGATGAAATATTACGTGACTTCTAGAGTATGAGAATGAAGAACAATAGTGGAATAAAAAAGAAAATATAAAGTAGAAAATGTAATGAAATAAAGAACATTTATAATTACTGAAAAAAAGTTTTAATATCCAACCATCTTAGTATAAATAAAACAATAATAATAATAAAGTCAAAAAATAATACAATTTTAAAAATAATTATACATAGAATTCTTTTGCAAATAATTTATTTTTTATTATTAATATATTTTATTCAAAAAAGCTAATTTATTCATCTATTTTTTTTATTATTGACAGAATAAAGGTGGTTAGGATTTTTGAAAATACCAATTTATGACAATATTAGTATAATACGTTTTAATGTTTTGTTCTGCCTTAGATAAGAATAAAGTCCCTCTGTCTGTCTCTCTGTCTCTCTGTCCAGGCTTTCCCCCCCCTTTAAATAGTACTATATCTCCAAACACCACAGTGTCAAGGCCAAAAGATCTCCTTCACATAATCAGATGATGACATCAAACAAAATGGCCACCTAGGACCTTTTGTCTAGGAGAGAGCATAAACATGCAGCCACTTACACACACGTATACACACGTGGGCACTCACAGAGACGCCCGTGTGCTCGCTCTGACTGATGGTGCTCCTCTAAAACCCATCTGGCCTGGAGATGTAATAAAATTGACATATTGATTTGGTAGAATTTACGAACGCCTGTTTTATAAAGTCCATCTCGAAAGCCGAGGCCTCTCCGCGCCGCAGCCATTTTTCCCCCAAATGGATCAATTACGTGCCCACGTAATCTGGTTACCTGTGAAATCCGCACATACTTCGCCCATTCCCACCGCTCTGCAGCCTCTCACACACGCACTCACTCACTCACTCGCACACTCTGCGGAGCTGAAGTGATGTCAGCGGGGTTGTCGCTCGATCCCTCACGCTAACGAGTTGGCTCCGGAGAAAGGATTGAGCGTTATATGTATGTGTACGTTTTTACGCAGAGTAATCTAGGCCGGGCGATTTCAGGAACGTTTCAGATGACACAATAACACACCTGTAGCTAACATTTCACGCTCAGACACTCAACTGAAGTATGCTAGGTTACATGAACCGGTCACAAAGCCGATTAGCCGGCAGCCTTGGCTAGCGTTTCCATGGTAACAGCTTGTATTCTAGACACTAATGATTGAAGAGATGTCTAATAGTTGATACATTTTCTGCGAAAAAACATCTGGCATTTTTTTTTGGAAGGAGTCTCCAGTTCCATTGCCTAGGAAAACTTCTCAGTAACAATCTCTTGTTTTTTTTTTCATCGCAAGTGACTGTAATTGTCTCAATGGTACTAAAAAGTGTAGCTAATAAATGAAAGTCCTTTTAACATTGACAGAAAACCTAGTGACAAATATTTCTTTGAAGTCTGCATGGCTTTTAACCCTGGTGCAGGTTGGATCTTAATATTGCTCTGATTTACTCTTTATGTTTTCACCGATTTAGCTGTTTAGCGGCTAGCTGAAACAGACCGAAGAGAGAGGTCGCTTCAGGTTCGGATTTGAAGATAAAAAAAGAGGAAAAAAGGAAAAGAAAAACGCTTTCAATCTTCTTCTCTACACTCGAGTGGGCAACATGCAGTTCAGTTACAGTGTACATTACTCTCTTTCTTTCAGCCCGTGTGTGTGTGTGCGTAACAGTTTTGAGACACACTCACAGTGAACAAACTCTTGTCAGGTAGAGCATGACCCGGGCAGTCGAGTGACTCCAAAAAGGACTGAAGTTAAATCATAATAGAGCAAGATAAAAAGTGTGTGTGTGTGTTTGAGTCTCACTTCGTTCTGCAAGAAAAAAAAAAAAAAAACACCTCGGATTTGTCACACGGCTGTATAACCTGCGGCAGGCTGAGTCACAGTAGGGGGCGAGGGGTGAATGGGGCAGTTTCAGACCCCTACGCAAATATCCAAAGAAATAATGAAGAGAGAGAGAAAAAAAAAAAACAAGGACGTTTCATCACCCAAGCTGAGCTCAATTTATCAACCGTGCTCGTGTTTACAAATGAAACAAATCTCCCCCCCATTCCATTTTTTTATTTATTAATTTTTTGAAGGTTTAATTCAGCCGTCCAGCAGTTACTAGCGCCACGTTATAATAAGATTAGCAAAAGCACCTCTGCTGTTTCATAGTCAATGACAGCTAATGTATAACTAGCCTGGCGAAACCCTGCCGCTAGCAATAATGATCACTGCAAGTGACTCTCTCTCTCTCTCTCTCTCTCTCTCACACACACACACACACACACACACACACACACTCCCTTGCTCTCCTGTAATCAGTCTGAGCTGATGATGAGCACTTGTGTAATTAAGATGGTGAATGTTGGGAGGAAGAGCCATCAGTGTCTCTCTCTCTCTCTCTCTCTCTCTCTCTTTCTCTCTCTCTCTCACTCACTCCTCGTTTTATGATCAGCTTTTTCAGCCTCTTAACCTGAGCGAAGACAAAAGGTGCACACACAATAACCAGAAACACACACTTCCAGACCAGGTAAGAAAGCCGTAGAACCGAAAGAATCCTTCTCCAACAATAATCTATTGATACTGAAGTCCTGATACCGTAATCAAACATTCTCTGAGGTTGCCAAGTTTCAAGCAAAATGCCCCGGATATGAGTGTGAACTGCATGATGCGTTCTATTTTTAGGTTCCGGATGGCGGTAAATCCCATGGGTCATGTGACCACAGCAATACACTTATTACAATAAACGATGAGTAATGTGGTTGTTGTCACCCGTACAGCATTTCCCTGCAACAAAGTTTCCCTGCAGGCCGCAGACTAGATCACGTCTTAAGTCCCCCTTTGTTTATCTTTCCTTCCCCTTTTTCTTTAAATAGACGACGGTTTTTGTTGCATGTTGTGATGCTGCCGTTCAGAGCGAAATATTCTGATGTAATATAATGTAATATTTCGACGTCCACGTCGCCCATGTCTAGTACACGGATTCAAATGCATCAAGGGGGTGAGAGTGCAGGGAGACGGATCGGATCGGATCGGATGTCTGATACTAAGGTTGGGGTTTTGATCCTGTAACATGCTCAGATTTCGGTACCGAGATTGTGCACTTGTGATATAGACTTATTATTACACACACACACCTACACACACACAAAAAAGTAAAATATACCAATAAGTAAATTAATAACATAAACAATAACCAAATACAAGTGTAAATAATAAATAAAAAAATATACAGTATAGAGAGGAAAAATATCAAAGAAGAAATAAATGACTAATTAATATTCAAGCAGGTCAGCAAGCAAATATTTTTTTTTATTAAAAAAGTAAAATAAATGAATATTAACAAATTAAATATAACACAATAAATGCATTAATTAATATAATAAACAATAAAAAACAAGCAAACCAATAATTATATAAATAAAATGTTTAATAAATAAATAAATAACTGACAAAAGATAATATAAAAGGAAGCAAATAAATGTAAAATAAAAATAAGTGTGTGAGTAATTACAAAAAATAATCTGACGAAACAAAGGACATAAAAAATAAATATAACAAATAAATCAAATGATAATAATTAATAATAAACACACAAGTTTTTTTTTCCTATTAATGATATGTATAACAATCTCTCTCTCTCTCTCTCTCTTTCACCAACACACACTCATCAGTCCCTCTTTTTCCACTCAGTGGGACTCAGATGTATACTTTCCACATTACATTAAAAAACAGAAATTCTTCTTAAGCACATAAAAAAGTTTCGGACCTTAAAAAAAAGAAACACCCCAAAATATCTTTTCTGCATTTTTTTTTTTTCAATCATCAAAGTGAGCAGCGCCGAGCTCTAGGACAGCTTGAGTATTTTGCAAACACTTTGTGCGTGCCTGCTGAGGGAAGGGGCGTCGCGTCCGGATGGCAAACCGCGCGTTCTCGGAGCCTCGGCGGTGGCGCGTTTTATAAATTACCTCATCAGAGGCTGAAATTAACACTGATTCTTGCAGGCAATTTCTCCATTTCCAATGCTAATTACGTTTTTCTCTCGCTCTCGCTTTACTTTTAAATTCCGTACCACCTGTTTAGGAGAAGACATCTTAGGCAGTGCAGACGCATTTAATCACAATTTTAATTAACCGGCGTGTAGATGTGAAAAAGAAGTAATTATAATGCAGATGAAGGACGGCGTTTTTTTTTTCTTCGTCTTTTTTTTCCCCACATTAAATTGTTTTGTTTCTTCGTTATGTTGATTGCATAAATAGTGACAGAGAACAGTTTTTATCTACTGTAATTTCGTAATTGTTTTGTAAAAAAAAAAAAAAAAAAAAAAAAAAGGATTGACTGACTTCATCTGTTTGCAAATTGTTTAATTCGGTTAACGCTGTAATTGCCATGCCGCTCCGTAGATGCCTTGGAGTTCCAGCTCGAGCAGCGAGGTTTTTCCGGTGAAATAAACAAAACCATGGGGAACGATCGAATGGGTTGAGGTTCCTGGTCATACGAACGGCCTTGGATTTTGTTTAGCTGTGAATGGATTGTCTCACGATGATGCGGCCCTGCGTTTTATTCCCCTTATACCACCTCCTTCTATCCTTCTAATGTTCCCTAAAGTGAGTTCCTCATATCAATCACATCACATCAGCTCTAACGTTTCAAGCGGGACCTGAAATCATTTACATAACATTCATAACCAGTATTAGCTTCTGCATTCTCCAGGGGTGACCTCCTGCTCACAGCTTTCTCCGGCTCTAACACCATCCCAGACCGTTAACTCGCTGCCGCACCTTTGAAAGCGGACAAAGACGATGAGGGACCTAATACAGTGTCTGAATGCGAGGATGAAAGATCTTCAGAGTATTTGAGCAGACTTCTCCGATGTTTGTTCGAGAGAAAGAGCAAAGAAGAGAGGCGGTTCGAGTGCCGGGGTTAATGAAACCCCCGAGTTAAGCAGCTTCGCTCTCCTCCGCTCTGCTCTTAAAGGATTTCCGAACGCTTCACAATGAACTGGATGAATGCTCGCGAGACAGAATTGGAGCAGCCCGGAAAAGTTTCGGCACTTTAAGCTACGGTAAGCTTCGCCCAGAGTGGAATACTTTACAGAAATGCTTCTCTGATCTTACGGCATCTAATAGGAGAAAAAAAAGGTAGGCGATTTTTTTCCTTCTACGGAAGGAAATGTAGTTGGTCAATTAGTTGAGGATGTGTTCGGTTCAGGAGCGATCATCAGAATACAGTGTAGATGGAACGTTCCGACCCGATCCGACCCAATTGGAATGAATTTTCGATCATGGTGATGTAAACGCATGCGTAAACACGTTCAGTAGGAAAATATTAACCATGTAAACACTCGATCTGGGACAGTTATAAGAATAAATATATTCTTTCTGCTCTCATCTGCTTAGTTGACATGATGAGTTTCCAGCTTCCATTACTGATCGGTAAACTCACGTCAGAACAGCTGTCTTCACTGAAACACTGATTGGCTCGCCTTTGAACCAATCATGTATGAGAATGAATTCTTGGAACACAGAAGGCGGGATTTATCGGAAAAGAATTCAGATTCTTCAAGTTCCCAACCACCTTGTGCGAGATATATCCTGGTTAAATGCACGTAAACAGTCGATCTCTAATCGGAATAACTTACAAGGAAATATTCTCCGTGTGCGCTCTCCCCTCCGCGGCGCTCCACGCCTCAGTATGAAAATCCCACCACATCTAAAACTTTCGGACTACCCCAAGGCCGCCTGCGACGTCCGCTCCGAAGTCCCTGATTCCGCGATTCGCACCGATACTTGAAGCGCAGTTGTGAGCAGACCACAAGAACAACCTGACTCTTGAGTGACTCTTTTTCCGCTACACAACATATACGCATCTCATTATCCCACGTCACACACTCGCGTAGAAACAAACAAGTACTCTTGGCCTACTGACTAACTTTCACCTACATAGACGCTTTTCTGTTTAAGCTTACAACCTCCACAGGAGCTCACACACTCATACACGCACACACACACATACACACTGCGCCTTAATAACTACGAGCAGGAACGAAAGGCTATTTCAAGCGAGAGAAAGATGAAAGAACTGTCCTAACGTTACGCCTATTAGCCCTGTGACCCGGCTCTCTCTAGAATCTCACACGCTCTCTCTCCCTCTCTCTTTCTGTTTCACCCCTCTACACATGCTCTCTGAGTGCCCCTCCCTCTCCCTCTCTCTCTTTCATTCTCTCCCGCTCTGTCTTTCTCTCCTGTCAGGTTTTGGCCTGCCAATTCTGGCTTGAAGCTTGACTGCGTTGATTTGATGCAAATACCTCGGGGGAAGAGTCCCCAGACTGATGAACAGTTATGTCAAGTCGATTTTGCACCGCCGGGAAAAGGTAACCTCGTCGGAGGCGGCGCGAGCACACACACACACACACATACAAGCAGACACTCCTAGAAGCATGCAGAAGGTTAAAGAGACAGGGAGGTTGTGATGTGTGATGGTCGGGGTCCCCTCTCGCTGCGTGTCTCGCTATAGCGACTCTGTCAGCGCGTCTGGGCTAATTGCAGACGAGCCCGGCTGCCATTACAATAAAAACGCAGAGCGTGGCACACATTAACGCCGCCTGCCTCATTTGTGCCACTGCTGGAAAAGGTAGAAATGAATATTTCATTACTTTAATTACTCCGACATAGTCTTTTTTTTCCCCTCCTTCCTCCACTCACACCGAGAGAAAGAGAATGAGAGAGAGAGAGAGGGAAGGAGGAGGAGGAGGAGGCAGAGAGGCATCACTAATTACGAACAGTAATAACATTTAAGATTCAGTGATTGCCAGTTTACCGCCGATCGCTAGATGTTGTGGCAAGAAATTACAAAGGTAAAAGAAACAATCAGCGGCAGCCGAGACAGAGAGAGAGAGAGAGAGAGAGAGAGAGAGAGAGAACAGGCAGGAGGGAAACAGGGGGCTCGTTTTCGGAGCGAACGCAAGACTCACACCTGCCACACAGAGCAAAGTGAGAGGGAGAGACATCTGTCTGACTTCTGCAGGGGAGCTTTTTAAAGCGTGGATTCAGAAAAGCAAAAAAAAAACCCTCAAGGTTCTGAATCAAGTGCCGCTCCGAGCAAGTCGAGAAATGACAGGAACGGTCACGGCGATGATGGTAAACGTGTTTGAATCGTCGTGACAGCGAGGAATGATGCTGTTGTGTCGGGGTTTTTTTTTATTATTATACCATTACAGCCCCGTAGTGTAGAAGTGAATCAAGATGCGACAACTTACATAGTTTACATCTAGTGCTCCGCCTTAACAGGAACACCTGTACACCTTCTCAGCCAATCACGTGCTGGTAGGACGGAGCATGACATCCTCCAGAGGACAGCTCGAGAGTGGGAGGGGACGTCATCTCTAATGGTTGTTTGTGCCAGACAGGATGGTTTGGGTATGTTGGAGAGTGTTACTCTTGTGGGATTTCCGGTTCAGTTTCGAAAAGAATGGTGCCAAAAAAGAAAAAAAAAAGGACACATCCACGTCTGCGTGTCCTGTTTATGAGTGAGATCAAAGGACAGCGAGTTAAGGTGACACAGGAACACGTCAAACCTTCAGCACATCATGGAACTGAAACTGTGCACGAAAAGGTGAGAGGTAGGAACATCTGAATGAGACGTCAGACGGATCCTGAGAAAGTACGCCGCCTCCTCTCTGACAGAGCGAGAGACGTTAAACGGACTGAAGGACTGAAGACGCACGCCTTTTCACACCCGCACATTGTACATACAGTTGTTATATACTCTGCTGAATCGCAGCAATTCATGGTGTGTATACTGATGTGTGTGTCTGGGAAAGGCTAAGGACAGGCTGTCGGTGTGATTAGGCCGGCGCTACCTGAGGCCGCGTTTGTTTGACATTTGCGCATGACAGCGGTGTGATGTGTCGGGGTGACGGGGACGTCGGCGCATAGTCACAAGACATTACCACAACATATGAGGGCAACGCACGCAAAACACACGCTAGCTGTTGTTCTCTTTTGGTTGGGTCTTCTTTAAGGCACATAATTTCCACAATATTTTGCCTTGAGGATAAGCTGAGCGTACCAGCGTTTGGTCAAAACTTCCAGAGCAGTGTCTCAGGCAATGTCTATACTTTTGGAAAAAGTTAATACTGTAGATGTCCTCAGGACCACAGGCCTATCGGACATGTCTTCCAACCCAGACATCTATTGGGAATGTCTGTTGGGGACATTTTCAAGATAGAGAACCATCAGGGATGTCTTCAGAATTACCTGGGCACATAGCATCTTCGGAATTAGACATATTAGGGACTATACATCTCCAGGACTACAGACCAAATGTAGATGTCGTCAAGAATAGACACCTACTGGGGACATCTTCAGATTAGAGACCGATCAGGGATGTCTTCACCTCTAGAAACCTATTGGGGACTTGTACAGGACTAGCGACCTTTTGGGAATGTCTTCGGGACTGGAGGCCTAATTGGGATGTCCTCGGACCTATTGGGGACATCATCAAAAGTACAACTTTGGGGGACAGCTTTGAAACAACACCAACTGAGGATGTCGTCTACAAGACTAAAGATCTTGGTCGGAGGTTTTTAAGTACAGAATGAAATTCTTAAAATGCTCACCCCATTTCCTAAATTCTTCATAAGACAACCGAAAGACCTCCTAAGGACTCTTGAGTAAGAAAGAACTTCAACGAATCTGCAAACATACCTTTTTGATGATGTGATAGTTTTACACAGTTTCCAATCTCTAACCCTAAATATAATTTCTCAAGCAAACTATTGATTAAACATGTATAAATAGGCGGAGATGCTCGTGCTGTAGCAGGCTCGCGTTTAGGATGTGAAGCTCCACGTTTCACTGGATCTTCTAATCTGTTTTTGATGGTTCTGTGTGACTTTGCTAGTATTCCTTAACCTGACAATCAAACATACATCGAATCTAGCTCGGTGTCTGCACTGCATGCTCGTGTGTGTGTGTGTGTGTGTGTGTTCTGGACTTGCTAAAATGTGCTCAGCGGATCAAACCGAGAACTGCTTTCAACACTCTTTTTTTTTTCTAAATACGGGTGACATCTTTGCACATGCAGTGTAAGAACGATGGAGAGAGAAAGAGAGAGAGAGAGAGAGAGAGCGCGAGCGAAAGCAGCTTAGCATGGACGCGGAAAATAATATTTCTCAGTGTTTAACACCGCAATTAGTACCAAAAGCCACCTGAGCCGAGTTCACGTCTCAATCTAAAAGGTTCCTGTTACTAATACTAGCACAGAAACATACACACACACACACACACTCACACACACAGTGATTATATTAACCAAAAGCGGTGCAGAATAATGCCGAGAAATGAATATTAAAAATCAGAATCACTCAGACAATTTAAGAGCGAAATAATTCTATTGCACGTTTATCGGTTTTAAATCGCGCTATAATCCGACATTCCTTCACGTTTTTACACAAAAAAATAAACCTGGCTTAAGTCGGTATTAATCAGTCAGGGTGTATAAAAAATAATCACCCTCGAGTCTGTCGAATTAATTCATCAAGCCCTAATAATTGCGATCACGTTTAAAACAGAATTAATCACACAGCTGAATTTGCAGTAGAAGTAAATGTTGTGCCCTATTTACTGTTCCCTTAAACGCCCAAGTGCATTGTGGGTATTCTGCGTTTGGATATACCTGCGGCCTGATCTGATGATGTCGTCCTGCGTTTGTGGGATTTCAGGAATGCGGATTTCACGGTTGTTTTCAAATACAAACTCTGGCAAAGTAGTCCACTAGGTAGGGAACTAAGTGGTTTAGGACACACACTCTCTCCCTCTCTCACCTTCTCAATCTATCTATCTATCTATCTATCTATCTATCAATTGATTGGTCTGTCTTTTTCTTTTCACTCTTCTTCTCCTTCTTATTTTCTCTTTCTTCACCATTTCTCTCCCTGTCAAACACTATCTATCTATCTATCTATCTATCGGTCTGTCTTTCTTTCACAATCCTTCTTTAATTTCTTTCTTCCTTATTCTCTCTCTCTCTATCAATTGATCTGTCAGTCTCTCCTGCTCTCTGCCTCACTCTACCTCTCTTTCTCCAATTCTTTCTCTCTCTCTCTCCTCCTTGCCCTTTCTATTATATATCCCTCTATTTCTCTGTCTCTCAGACTCTCTCTGTCTGCCTCCTTCACTTTCTCCCTGTCCTCTTTCTGTCACTGCATACCTGGTAAAGGATGCTTAAAATAAACAAATGACGTACTTATTTCCTGAACAAATCTCTCTCTCTTTCTCTCTCTTTCTCTTTTCTCTCACTCTCTATCATCAGTTCAGCATTTTCCACACAGTGTTGTCAGCTGCATTTGAGAGACTCCACCCAGGGAGAACATGACCATCAGCGTGCTCCGGCGTTCATGCTAATTTATACATCACAAACCTGAGAAACACCTCTGCGCGTACGAATTAAGACTCAAGTGTTTTTACACCTGAGAAACGCACACACACACACACACACGAACTGTCACACACCAGCCTTCCCGCAAATGGGAAAGCTGACACTTGAGAATGCGTTTGTTTTATTTTATTTATTTATTTCTTTTTTCTTTCTGTCTTTCTTTCCTTCCCGCCTTACAATCCGATCCCGGGATAGACGTTACGATGCCCAGGCTGAGTACACACCAACAAGAACGAACCAACGAAATACCTGGTTTTCCAGCGCAGAGGCACTGAAATGAGGCGTGAGATTTGGAAATGTGCTTTTTCCCTTTTTCTTTCTCAAATTTTTATTTTTTTTCCCTTCGCCGAATGCATAAAACATGTCGGCTTAGCGTGGCAGGGTACGCACGTAAATGAAAGTGCCAAAACGCATGCAATTATTTGCCAGTCCAGTGACGTTTCAATTCGGTATGTGTGTGTAAGAGAGAGAGAGAGAGAGAGAGAGACTCTAATAGCGTGTGATGTGGTTCAGGCAAACATCACCGTACCGCAGGGTTGATATGAAGTGTCAAATCTCAAGAGCTAGGCGACGGTGGGACACAACACAGCGCGCGCACACACATATACACGAACACAAACACTTGTCACTTCCTCTCTGACACTCACTCATTCGGCACCCGTTTAAAGTACCGCTCTCAAACCTGACCACACACTTGCATGCTCTCTCACACACACACACACACACACACTACTTTTGCAAGGTGACAAATCAAATATATAATATGCAATGTGTGTGTGTGTGTATAGACAGAATGTTGGCGTAGTGGTTTGCACTGTGGTCATGCACCTACAGGTTTAAGGGTTCCAATCCCGTCTCAGGTCTGTCTTTGCCCATAGTGTGTGCATGTGTAATCTGCGATGGATTGGCACGCTGTCCAGGGTGTGGTTGGGATAGGATCCAGGCCACCCGCGTGACCCTGTAGAGGATAATCGGTATAGAAAATGAATGAATATATGTCTTTGTGTGTGTGTGTGTGTGTGTGTCTGTATGTGAGAAGAGCCCCAGGGCTTTTTCAAACGTGTGACCCACTCAGTACAAGACTACACTTATTTACTGGAGCTTCTACTAGGACCTTCCACCAACAGAACACATTAGGTTCAACGTTTTCGACTTAAAATGCTTAACAGGAATCTAGGACTCTCTCCGAGAAATAGCTCCGTGACCCGACTGACACTTGCGTCTCCACCAAGACCACAGATCTATGACTTCTAAGAGATCTAATGCTTTCATGTTGTGCATTCTGAAGGAGGATACCGAAAAAAAAAAGTTCAGAGCATGGAATTCAGGCATTGCTCCTGTAGGACCTGCGATAAATAAATAAACCCCCATCGTTTTTGGGTAAATATACATAATATACAGCACAACGACTAATGTTTTAGTTTTCTTCTTTTCAGATCGAACCCATCATTAAGGTTATTTTGGCTATTCGGATGGTGAATTGTACTGTCTCAGAGTACAGAATGATCCACATGTTTAACATGGCACAGGTTTTGCCCTCCCTATCCAAACTATGGACCAGTAGTAAGGGTGCGAAAGACGCATCCAGTGGATTTTGACTTCCAGAGGCATCGGCTCTGAGTCAAACCCAAGCCTTAAGTATTCCAGGTGAGAAGACTACGGAGCCGTCAGGTCCCAAGTATAGTCCAATTTAAATATCTATGGCCTTTTAAAAGATGCCTTTGAAGATCTGTTGAGAAGGACAACCCTTTGCCTAGGCAGGGTGTTACTCACATTATACAACTATATTGCTAGCTGAGGCCTTGGCGCTGGTGGTTTAGTGGTAGGTCGCTTGCTTGCCTGCCATGTGGAAGACCTGGGTTCGATGCAGTGCTGGGTGCAAGCCCGGCTAAAATCGGAGGGTTGCGTCAGGAAGGGCATCTGGCGTAAGACCTGTGCCAAGTTGTGTGCGGTTCGGATGGTCTGTTATGGTGACCCCTTGACTGGAGCAGCTGAAAGACAACAACCAGCTAAACGCTACATTTTATCCTAAAACTATGAGCCTATGCACTACAGGACTTAAAACCCATACTTTGAGGTTCATCCATAGGAATCCTTTTTTTTTTTTATCATTCCAACAGCTGAAAATATGAAACGTCACATTCAAACTTTTTTTTTTTTTTTTTCAATCTGATATGGTGCTGGTGTTCACCTCGATGATCTAATTCTGGTATTTCTGATATGACTCAAAAGCAGCATGAGACTTGACCTACAAGACTAAAAAGACTCAGAAGATCTATCTGGCCTGGAGTGGGAACGCAGGTCTTAAAGGACCAGCAAATCATCCGTTCAAGATTTCTCCTTATAAGCCTACAAGCCTTAAACACGTTCGAAAAAAACAAACAAACAGACAAACAATACCGAACGGACACTGGCTTATCATCCTGTCGAACCGACGCTCTGGATGTAACACGGGGGTGCCAATACTTTCGCTTTCGCCCTAGCACTGAGGATTTTCACTATATGAGCGTGAATGCTTATACTTAGGGTTTTGTTTAAAACTGACCTCTGATGTTACGAGTCGATACAGGACGAGTGGGCGGAGCTAAAGTCCAAAGTCCCTTGGTTAAGGATGGTATAAATGGATGACTTGATTTGGATTGAGTACCGAACTTTTGCTTTAGTCTTTTATTTCTGTCCCTTTTTTTGGTGCAGATTTTAGGTGAAAATGATGAAAAGCATTTAATTTTCTTTATATAAATGAGAGAGAGGGATTCTGAATGGAGGAGAAAATCTAGGAATAAAGAGCAGGATTCGATTCTGTAATCATCCACAAATCCAGGAGAAAGCTCTAGTCTGCTCTCTCTCTCTCTCTCTCTCTTCATCAGAGAATATATATAAAACCACCTCCATGGTCTGATACCGGAGGAGAACAGGCAGAGAGAAGGAACTCCTCCGTATGTGTGTGTGTGTATGTGTGTGTGTGTGTGTGTTAACATCCCTCTACCTAGTAAACCCTTCAGCTTTGTACATCGAACAAAGGCTCCTTCAGCAAACTCTCTTTCTCCTTGACATTCCCTCTCGGTGTCCGAAGGTGTTCGGCGGAATAAAGCCGCTGAAATCCCGACCGGGAGGAGGGGGAGTTTAGGTGTGATGCTAATCCCTTTTTTTTTTTTTTTTTCCTCCTTTATCCAAAAAACACTTCTGACGGATGGAATTTATGTCACGTGACTGAAAGCATATAAATATACATACACCTTGAATAACTCTAAAAGTTTGTCACCTGTGGAGAGACACAATCTCGCACACACACACACACACACTAACATGTAGAACTCTAGGCGTGAGTAGCCATGAATAGTAAAAGCATGGCATCTTGTAACACTATCAGTGTGTGTGTGTGTGTGTGGTGTGTGTAAAGTAAGGCCTATATAAGGCTGGTAACCAGGGGAGGCCCCGCAAACACACACAAACACCTTAGTTATTTTGCTCTCACCGCCCACCCTTACTTCTCTTTCCTTGTCTTTCTTTCTCTCTCTGTCTCACACACTTTTTTTTATTCTTCCTCTGCTCTTCTTCCTCCCCCCCCCCTCTCGCTTTTCATGTGGGCCTTCTCCTTCTCTCTTTTTTTTTTTTTTTTTTTGAATGTAAATTCAGAGCGCCGGCGCTGAGAGGCCGCGTTGTGATTAAGAAGAAGAGAGGCTGCTTTTCTTTGTTCCGCCCCCGGGGGATGTTTACCGGCAGAGACGCGGCGGATCAGATATGAAAGGCATTCGGGTCACGACTGATGTGAGCGAAAGTGAAATCATACCTAAGGCGTTCTGCGCGGTGCCGAGTCCAGGGCTAGCTGACACTGCCTGCTCTGTGTGTCCACCACCACCCCTCACCCCCCCCAACACACACACACACACACAACATGATTCTACACACACACACACTATCAGGACTGAACATCTTTCCAGAGATAAATAATTTTTTTTCTGATGAATTAAAAAAAATAAAAAGGACATAAATAAGTAAAAAGGTTACATGAACGAGTGCTTCGTTTGTTTCAGTTCACGCGAAGGCGTCAAACATTGTCACGTCCCATTACAGTTATACTGACACCTCACTTCCTTGAAACCTGTGGATTTTTCTTCTGTATTTTTTAAGTTTTCCTGTTTGTCCTTCTTTTATTCAGCTCGGAATGTCTGAGAGCTTTCGATAATTTTCAATTTAAAAAAATTAATAATAAAAATAATAATAATAATAAATAAGATCTGGTTTCTCTAGAAAATAGAATCAGGAATCTTTGGAATGCTTGTTATTTTTTACGACTTGTTAATGAAAATGAAAAAAAAATCTGATTGAGAACAAATGAATTTACATTTGCGTGCGTGTATTTTTGTCAATACAATTAAACGTTTCATCTCGATGTCAAAAAATGATTAATTCTTCATTTTAAATTAATGAAAATAACAATAATAATCGTATTAATAACAGTTTTTTTATTCGTATTATAATTATATAATTAAATTATTTTTTTCTTAGAATCACTCTCATATTTCATACGATTTCTTTTTCACTGAATCCCATTATTGATTTCTCAGTCAATTGTTTTATTCTTAACAAAAAAAACAATTAATGCAAAAATAAATGAAATTAAAAATATAATAAAAATAATATTAATAATAATAATAATAAAATACATGAAGATTGGATTGTGGGTTGCTCTTAGAAAAAAAAAAAAAAAAATCATTTGACCCGTATGTCATGCTACGAGCTCCGAGTTCCGAGCCCCGCTATGTTATCCTGCGCTCTTCGCGTGATTATTCCTCCTTGGCACGTTCGATCGGCTGTAATTATTTCACTCGCTTAACAAAATAATCCGCCTCTAAACGTCGATGCGCAGTGCCGAGCTCCTGCACCGTGTGAGGGATGCATAGCAAATGAAAAAAGAATAAATAAATAAATAAATGAAAAAAGACAGAGAGTGATAAAGAGAGAGAGAGAGAGAGAAAGGGTGTGTAGGAGTGTAGTGAGACAGTGGTGTGAGCAGTTTCTAAGCAGGAGCGTCCGCGTCGTCCCTGCCACCGCTGTGTTATAAACATGTAAATGAAACGCATTGGCTCTGACAGTCAGCTGTGTGGGAGTGCGGCAGACCTCCGCCCTCCGTCCCGGATGGAGAGATGTGAGAATGAGTGCAGAGGTGATGGGAAAAGAGAAAGCACCTTTAAAGAGGATAATAGAGACCGTTTAGGCTGGGGACGAGGATGGGGACGGGAAAGAATGGGACCTGCTATTGTTCGGGCTGGAAGAAAGAATTGCTCAAAAAATAGAGAAAAAAAAAACAAAAGAAAAAAACAAAACAAAACAGAACCCCGCCTTCAATCTCGATTTCCATTTACTTTGGGACTCCGACACTGGAGACGCTGCCACTTTGGGGTTTTTTGGTTTGGTTTTCTCCTCCCCTTATAAAACGATAGAATCTAGAATCGATACATCTTAGCAGGAGTGTGTTCTGTTCATTGACTGATAATGAATAGGGCTTTGTGTTACAGGAAACGGACCGGGACGTGTTCAAGTCCACGGAGGGAAGTTGAGCGCGCGGACCGTTCCGTCGCTGCGTATGCTTTTCCGCGTTCCTCCTGTTTCCGTCACATTACCAGGGTTTCCCTGACGCGCGCAATTGAAATCGCGTCCAATCTCATAACTTGTAATATCCACACGCGGTTCCAAAGTGGATTTACGCTGTCACTGCGCGTTTAGGTTATTTGTCAGGAGGAGACGCTAGAAATCTGCGAAAGCAACGAAGGCGGCGTTTCGAATGCCGCTCCAGGACGGAGATAGAAATGTCTAAACACGTGCATGCGTATACAAAGCAAAGCAAATGAATGCTCACAGCTGGCTTGGAACAGCTGGAAAGAGAGAGAGAGAGAGAGAGAAAGAGAGAGAGAGATGTATGGCAGCTGTGATCTGACACCACAGTCCTGACTCTGACCCGAGACTCTTAGCAGAGACAGTCTTCTTCATCAGACTGGACACTTCCTCACCAGCAGGCTACAAAGCGTACAAATCGAGCGTGTTACTGTCCGGGAAATCAGATTTCCCGTACACTGTCCATCTTTGGGAATTTTGTACAAACCAAGGAAACTTCTAATCATCTCAACAAGCCTTTAAAACTGAGACAAATTACAGATCTAACGATATGAGGACGTGCTTATAAAACAACGCTGTACCCCGGTCCTGTCCCTTCAGCAGTGCCCAAACACACAGCCGTCGAAATGCTCGAACCGTTTCCGCTCACGTTTTTGTGTACCACTGTGTCCAGTTCTGGGCTCACGCACACACACACACACACACACACACACACACACACACACACACATCTGCCAGCACTCTACCCTGCACAATAATAAAAAGAAGAAAAAAAAAGTGTTGGATTAGATTAACTCTTGATGTTTATTTGTGTCCAGCTGGAGTTGGCCTCGTAAACCTGTTTGTGTTAATTCAGGGCTGGGAATTTTTTTCTTCTTTTCACTCTGATGACTTCCATCAGACCAAAGTGGAGATGTTTCTACGTTCCGGTAAAGCAAAGCAATTCCCAACGGAGGACGTCGTTTTAACACACACACTTAACAAGCTTCTTGTGAAAAAGCTACACTAACATATCACGTCTCATAAGCCGTAACATAGCTTTAAAGCATGAAAGCTCAATAGGGAGTCGTGTGTTTGTGTGTGTGTGTGTGTGTGTGTTTTCCTTTGCTTTAACATGAGGCTGCATGGATGATTTAACTGTCACGCCTTCATTTACGCCAAAATGACACTGTGTTTGTGTGTGTGTGTGTGTGTGTTTATCATGCATCTTCTTCAAGCAAAAGACAGTCAACGATATAAACCTGGATCTTCTCTACGGTTGCTTGCGTCTGTCCAAAGCATTGAGAGAAATAAAAGAAAACTTGTTTCGAGTGTATTATAGCATGTGTTAAACATTATAGAAAGAGTGATATCAGCGAAAGCACGCGCATGGACTTTTGTTTCTGCTTAGGGCATCCTTACGGATCTCAAGCGCCTTCGACACAACACAAGCCTCCGATGCAAGCTTTTAAAAACACCACTGTGTAGCTCTCTATTCTACGGTGCTGGAATTATAATCCCAAAATGCAATAACTACAATATCCAGGAACGCCATGGGAATTTTTTTCCATGTCATGTCTCTGTAGTGTGTGTGTGTGTGTGTGTGTGTATTTGCATTTGCAAATGTTTAAGGAATTTAGATATAAGAATTTTTTTCTTAAAGAGATGCACTCTATCTCTCTTTCTCACACACACATGCACGCACCCAAACACTCTTCAACACTCAGCAAATGAGTGTATCTCTGTCTAAACACCTTAAAACACACATATGCACACATGCACGTGCTAAATTGAAACTGCAAAAAAACTAATCTTTTTGCACTTTGAAATCCTGCAAATGTCAAACGTCCCAGACCGATCCGTGCGTCTGTGTGTTTGCGTGTGTACGCACGCGTGTGTCCGTTTTTGTGCCGGTGTTTGTGTGTGTGTGTAAGAGAGAGAGACAGAGAGAGCTCCAGCTCCAGCCATTTCGCCCGCGCACGCACTACACTACAAAAGGGCACTAACACTATACCCTACCATCCAAACACATGCACTAACACTGACACCGGAGTGCACCAACGGAGCAAAGATCATGAAGTCATCTAACACACACAAGACAAGTAAATTGCGCAATATATTTGTTTATTGATCCTGAGGTAAATAATAATAATAATAATAATAATAATAATAAATGCAAAGTGCACTATGGATAGGCCTGTACAGGATGCAAAAGGGGTGTTTTTGGATCAAGCACGCGTTTGATCTCGAGTGCGCTGTGACTGAAACCGGGAGCGCGCGCGTAAGGCGAATAACGGTGCTTTTTTAGTCTAAAGGGAAATAAAGCGAGAGACGTGAAGAGTGCCAAAGTTTCCTCCTGAACTGAGTACACTCCCACAAACACGCATCAACCTCACACACTGAAACACCAACAGAACGAAACGCGCGTGCACTTCTCAGAAACAGACTGATACAAATAGAAACATTGTGGGGAAATTCGAAACAAATCGATACATTGTACAATTAATAACAATAACAATAACAACAGCGCACTCATTCTCTCCCGGACTTCTTTCTTTCTCTTTCTTTCTCTCTGCTTGTACACAACCCTGATTCATTTCACACTTAACTTGCCCAGCTTCTTTTTTTTTTTTCCTCTTACCGTTTTTCCTCCTCGGGTTGGCTTGCTTCCGTCGCTTGCACCGGGGGCCATCCGCCATGATCTGCTGCTCCTGCTGCTGCCTCATCGACGGGCGTGTATGTGTGTGTGTGAGGGAGAGTGCGTGTGCGTGTGTAAGAGTGTGTGTGTGTGTGTGTGTGTGTGGATCAGACAGCGGATCGCATGGACGCGACTCTCCTTCCTTCCCTTCAATGCGCACGGGGCGGCAGGCAGGCTGGAGGATCTAAAGCGAGCAAACACACACACAGAGAAACAGTGCGTGTGTGTGAGAGTGAGAGTGTGTGCTGGCGTTTTTTTTATGTATATGCATATATTTAAAAAAAATGTACGGACGTTTTATTCTACGTCGGATTAAAATGCGGGGGAAAAAAAAGAAAGAACCGTGGACCGGGACGTTGGAGAGAGCGAGAGAGAAAGAGAGAGAGAGAGACGTGGGAAACAGCAACAACAACAATGTAAGTCCCAATGTGAAAGAAAAAAGAGTTATAACAGAAAGAGACGCTTAACCATAATGACTTGTTTGTCTCCAAAAAGCGGCCGTGTTTCAAATATCCTCACTAACTGTTGCACTTTATCCTGTAGGGGGGTCAAAGGAGAGCGCGTTCCCACATGCAGCACAACCACAGATCATTAGGATTAAAAAATAATAGGCGCTTTTCCTAAACACGGAATAGAATTATTATAAATTTTAAAAATGAAAGATAAAAAAGCATTTCATATAAGAAGCAAAATTAAAATAAGTAAAGAGTTTGGGGATGATCTCGAAATTATTTTAATTACATGCAAATATTTAAAATGAAATCTTTTTTAAAAGTATTTCATAGTGTCACAAGGTTCGTTAATCAAAATTGCGCAGTTTTAGGTTGTGCGCAAATTCATTTAAAAAGTGCGTTATTTGCAAAATGTATTATTATGATTAATAATAATTATTATAATAATATTATAATTATCACTATAATAATAAAACAATATTATTATGTGTGCGCGTCTGTTCAACTCTTAGGTTTGTATGCTTTCAGTGAATGATGTAAATATGTAAAACATCATCTTGTCTTGGATTAATCAGGAGTTATTGTCTATCAGTCTATCAGTATTTGTTTGCACTTAAGTTTCAAATATATTATACATACATATACAAGAAAGAAAGGAATAAGAGATGACACTATGGTCAAAACTAGCCACGCATGGCATGAGAAAACAAGACACCAGGAGTGTGTTGTCACTGGTATAATATTACTACTCTATGCGCCTGTTGTTTAATGATTATTTTTAATAACAATCCCTCAAGAAAACAATTGCTACCCAGGAAATTATTCAAATATTTAATCCAACCAGACAAATTGTAACACTTAGCTACTTAATGAATAATCAGCATTGATTTAAATTGTTACTTTTCAGTTAAATAAAACACAACATGCCCACATGAAAGAGGAATACATATATATATATTTACAAAAAACAAAAACATAACAAATATAGATATATCAGAGTGATATAAATATATGATTGTCCTAAAGGTGTTCAGTTTAGTTTATTTTTTGTTGTTGTTTTTTTACCTGTGCAGGTGAGTTTAAAAGGTAAAGTGTCCCGTAGAAATACAAAAAAAAATTATACGCGATAAAATTATAGAAAAAAAATATTGTAACAGAAAGTGATTAAAACCAAACAAACGCGCAGTACTGAAGTAAGTAAGTAAGTAAGAATGAAAGGATGGATAGAGAGATGTATAAGAAGTGTCACCTACCTTCCGCGTCTTAAGGTTTGTATGGTGTCCGTGCCGGTTTGTGGAATCGAAGCGGATCCTTAAGCGAACCGATAGCAACGGGGGGAAAAAGAGGGGGGAGTAAAGAAAAAAAGTGCTCGGGAAGGAAGGACCGTTATTCCTGGCGCTCAGGTTTGGGACTGATCCCTTTCAGCCACTCCAGGAAAGCAACCTGCGCACGGACTGACGCGTTCCGCCTCTTCTAATGCCATTTCTCTCTCTCTCTCTCTCTCTCTCGCTCTCTCTCTCTCTCTCTTGTCTTTTCTGCACTACTACAGCGGAGAGAGGGGGAGAGAGGCTGAAAGAGGCTGAGACACACGCCACACGCCACCTATCTTCACACGGAGGGATAATGGAGGAGTGCGCATCTATCTCATGGGAAGCGTCACAAGTTTGGTGCTTTTTTATTTCCCCCTCTTCTCCCTTGTTCTTTTTTTCAGTCACATTTCTCAAACGTGACTTAGTGTTAAATCGGAACTTTTATAATGACTTATAATGGCTCATGACTTGTTTGGTTTCTTAATCTTGATTTTTTTTTTTTATATATATATAATCAGGATTAAACGACTAGTTGGATGTTGTTTTTTTTGGTCTTGGTCGGGTGAGTAAATTTGGCCACGTCCCAAATCGCACTTAAAGTTTACTGAAGATTAGATTTTTTTGTTCCCCCCACTGACTGGGTTTAAAGCTGTTTAGTAGGGTAGATTAGGATGCGGTTTGGGACGGAGCCTGTTAGTCTTGTGCTGCCTTCATGCGCGACAGGATTTGTGGTTAATCTGCGTTTCCGACTTGCGCGTCGCAATAAAAAAGCTACATTATTATTATTATTATTATTATTATTATTATTATTAAATAGACCTAAATAATAATTAAATGTGATCTTTAAGTTTTTTTTGTCTTGAAGCGTGATTTGCACCATGACACAGGAATGCAGTGGATTGTGGTAGGTCATTCTTTTTTTTATAGCTATAACAACAATATTATTAGTAATAATTATATACTCTTTTTATGAACAGGACTTCTCGACTTTTTTTCTAGCTGAGTTTTTCTTCTTTAACTGTTAAAAGCAGTATAAAGTTTTATTTTTTCGAACACCGCGTCTAATTCAAAAATAACTACAACTTTAGACTTTAATTTTTCTTCAAACTGAAGGAGCTGTTTTTTTTTTTTTTATCACGCGCAGGTACATTCCAGGTGTGACAGATGTGATTATTTTGTACGTTTTATTGCACTTTATATTTGCAATACTCTTCAGTCATATCCTCTAACAAGAAACTTTCGTGCATTGATTTTATTAGTGCTTACTAAAATGTTTATTTTATTTATAATTTATGTAAAAAAAAAAAAAAGTGCCCTGTCCTTCTGTGCGCGTGAGCCAGGGGCGTGGAGAGGGGGTAAAAGGAGGAGGAGGAGAGGGAGTAGGAGGATGTGGTGATGGTTGGATGGAGTGGAAAGGGGGGGGGGGGTAAAAAGGGGCTAAGGGTGTGTGTGTGGAGCGGGGGGGGGGGGGGGGCGTTGCCCCACCTTGAGAGGGACGTGATTGGCTATACCTACCGATCCGGTTTATGGATAATTAAATCATCAATCAGGGCTGCGGGAGCGCGCAATCGGGTCCGCGCTTCCTTTCGAAGCCAATCAGAGCTGAGCCGAGCGCGCGCGCACGGCACGGCACGGCACAGCACGTGGAGTTAAGGAAGAGCGACACTGCGCGTGAGGAGGCATGTGACCTGGGTGTGTATTAGTTTATTATTATTATTATTATGAGTGTTTTGTTTATTAAGGCTACTAACTAACCTCAGGGGTGTAAGGCCTACTTATGAAGCTTGCAGACTTTAGAGAGGAATTGCATGATGCGTGCATAACAACAATACTGTGCTTTCTTTTTTCTTTTCAGTACATCTATCCAGTTAATCTGTCTCATGCTTCGTGTGTGTGTGTGTGTGTGTGTGTGAGAGAGAGAGAGAGAGAGCGTGCGCGCTCAGAGTCCAAGCGGCCAGCCCGTGCTGCAACCTCCGGGTTAATGCGTCCGTTAATGTCACTGCGAAAACAGGACGCCCCCTCATCTATGTGTGTGTGTTTGCGCGCGCGCGTGTGTGCATGTTTTCATAACGCGTTTAGACATAAGGTGCAATTCATGCACTCATGCATTCATGCACTGTATGTAAAGTAATGCAAAAAAGAGGCTAATAATAGAAATGTAGCTAATTATTTAAAATATTTATACAAATTCGAATGATCAAGACATCAAAAGATCAAAAGACATCAAACGATGTAAATGCCTATAAATACTGCGAGTGTATATACAGTATATAGCTACTTTAAAACTACTTGTCCTTTAATTCTACATAGAAATAAAAATATAAGTTATATAAAATAAAAGCATAATTCATGTTAGATGATATTATTATACAGAATGCTTTAATCATAGCCATGCCTAAGCGATGAGTGTTCCATAAATACCTATGATAAATACCTATACTTATATAATATTTATTTTATGAGCATCACAGTGAGGAGATGAATTCTTATCTTTATTTATGAATGAATAAAATTATAAAATTATTTTTAACTGCAGTGAAAACAATTCTAAAATAGCAAAATAAAAGTGACATATGACGTAACCTCTCCAAATTTAAGCAGAGATATTCAGCACATCTTTTACCTGGAGACCTTTCTAAAGAATCGCAAACCTTAAGGACCGCTGATTAAAGGTACACTATGAAATTCCGCTCATAATGTACGAAGAGTTTCTTCTTGATGAAAAAGGTATGCACTACTTTAAATTAAAAGTAAATGAAACAAGGAAGAATAAGTCTAAGTTATATTAAATAAAAGCACAATTTAATCCGAGTTCTGTTAGATTATATTATACAGAAGATTTAGTCATGATTTAGCCGTGCCTAAAGGCAGAGGGTTCCATAAATACTTTCACAAGACATAACGACTTGAAGATTAAAAAAAAAAAAAACACACACACAAGTGTGTGTGTGAGGCTGCTCCTTTTGCTGTTTCTTGTGTGTGCAAGAAAAAGCAAAAGGAGCAGCAAAGAGTACGGTGATGAGCCGGCATGTTTGTGCAGAGTGTTTTATAAGACAAAGGTTGAACCATGTGTGTGTGTGTGTGTGTTTGTGTTCAGCTCCAGGAGCTGAGAGCGATGAGAAAGTTCCAGAAAATCTCACATCTGCAGCAGGGATGGAGCCGAGCACACAGGTGGTAGAGAGAGAGAGAGAGAGTTATTTCCTGTCCATGAGAACATCCTTTGAGTGTTTGCTCTCCTCTTTCTGTCACACACCCCCATGGAACACACCCTCTCTCTGACACACACAGACATATACACACACATTCTTCATAGTCTGACTCATGTGAACTCCTCCTTCCAGGTGTTTACGAGTCACTCAGCCACATTACTGATTATTATCATCAGGCATTTTTAGCTAAAATGTTGGAGTCATATGAGAGTCGATATGTTTCTGAGTGCCGTATGAAGATAAACCTAATGCATGACATAAAAACATGTCTTTTAGACTGACACAGAACGTCAGTATAGCTTGAGTTACACATGAACTATTTCCAGCTCACAATATTCTTGAAGCATGATGTAAAATAATAAAGATTTTATCATTATTATTATTATTACTATTACTATTTTACAATATATCTGAAAAAAAAATTATTTCAATAAGTTTAATAAAAATTAAAAAGAATAAAAATTAAAATAATAATTATAAAAGATTATCCCCAATTTTTTTTATTCATTTAAATATTCAAAACTGATAAGAGAAAAAGTAAAATATATGTCAATAAGTGAAATATCAGAAAATGTCAGATCTATGCCTGGTAGCATTTTTGAGAATATATATATAAAAAAGAAAAGAAATAAAGAAAGTCTCAAAACACATGGTATTTTCCTGCTGAAAGAAAAAGTAGAAAAACATAAAAATTGATGCCAAAAAGAATAAAGTAAATTATGTTTATAAATTACTAACTAAAAAAATAAAGGGTAAAGGGTACATGTTTGATGTTAATTTACAAAGAGATAGATAGATAGATAGATAGATAGATAGATTAAAGAAAACAATCCTAAAGATGTGTTTCATGTTATTATTTGTCAAGCTAAAAAATAATCCCAAAAATTCCAAAACATTTTCATGTTTTAAAAACCCTTTTATTGATTTAATTTTAAAAAAAAAGAGAAATCCAATTAAAAAGAAAAAAAATCCAAGAAAATGGACACAATTTACATATTATAAATGTACACATTTAAACACATACTGTATGTAAGCAAGAAAACATTCTGGAAAAAAATGATAGGAAGAACTTTAAGAAAAAAATCTTTTTTAGAAAAAAATGAGTAAAGCAGAAACAAAAAATAGGAGAATATATTTGTTTGTTTGAATATATATAGTTATTTTAGAAATAATGAATAAATGAAATAAAAAGTGTTAAAAGTTAAAAAGTGTTGTCCTTGAACCATGTTTAATCTTAAACCATTTATGTGTAAAACATACCAAAAAAATCTGAATGTAAATATGCAAACGTGACGTCAAGCATCACGGGACCATCACGCCCTCGCCGTGTTGTACTAAGAATTAAAAATGCAGCTCGTAAAAGCATTAAGGAGCAATCCCACGTGATCAGCTCGACTCGACCCTTTCAGGTTTGATTCCTTTTTTTTTTTTGTCATCCTCAGTCTGTTTCCTCACAGCGTGGGCAGCTAATGTGAGGTATCATTACATAGCGCCTGGTCCAGAACAGCACGAGGACTATAAGTGCCGATTCCATTTGCATAATTATCACCTGTGCCTGCGCATTTACATCGCCGCTTACAAGCCAAAAAAACAACAACACCAGGGCCTCGTTCACGTCTCGGAGACGTGCGCCGTCGTGTGCCGCGTGTAGTAAGGCCTGATCCGTTAAAGCATCACTGATGTCATGAATGACACGCTGGATCTTTTTAATGAGGAGATCCATGAGGAGGTTTCTGTGTATGTGTGTTTGTGCGTGTGTGTGTGTGTGTGTGTGTGTGTTCTGAGGCTCAGCACGGAATGTGCTATTCTCACCACAACCAAGTCTGTCATGTTTAGCTTGCCAGGATTTGTGCACGCACCCACACACACATACACAAACACACAACAAATGGAAAGGAAAGACGCGGCGGACGATTAGAGAACGCGGCGGACGTCTGATCTCAAAGAGTGTGTGAGCTCTGTAAAGGCTCTCTCAAACGTTTTTACGTTGGACACACTCGGCTTCTGCCGCGCCCAAGGAATCTAAACCACGTCAGAGATTGCTTGGGAGTGTGCAGTTAATGCATTTAGCACACACACACACACATACGTATAAATGTAGCTATTTTATCAGGTCAGTAATGTCAGGAGGAAGGACCTGCTTGTTATTGAAGGGAAACAACTTCTAATATGTGCTCTCTCTCTCTCTCTCTCTCTCTCTCGCTTTCTGTTTAAAGTGGACAAATCCTCTGAGATGCAAAAAAAAGTTTTTTTTTAATGTTTTATTTTTTGGTTGATCATGTGTTTAATGTTCCAGATTTTTGAAGCAAATTCACACAAATAGCAGCACAAAACCCAATTAATTTTGACTGAATCCCACTCTCTCTCTCTCTCTCTCTCTCTCTCTCTCTGTTATTATCTTTACATATCTCTCTTTCTCTTCATGTGTCTTCACATTTAGATGACTTTTTTTTCAGATTTTGAAATAAATTTTGATAAATAATCAGTTAAGCACTGGAATATTTGTTGTCCTTCTAAACTTCACACACACACACACACAGAAATGAATGAAAAGTAATAATTGAATTACATTTTTAATAAAACATATACTTGGACCTTTTTGGTTTTGTTTTATAAACCCACTAATAACTGGAAGGTGCAGAATTATTTCCATTTTTTGGAAATTATTTAATTGTCATATAAAGATGTTTGCAGGGGTGAGGAAAAATGTTGTCCAGTTGTCATGATACAAACATGATGTTTTTTATGTAAGTTGCAATAAAAACACAAATTGCTCAATGTGTCTTGTTTGTTTAATCTGACTTTTTATTTGTGTCACTGATTATTCATTCTTTGCATTATTTATATATTTATAAGACTGTTATATATATATATATATTATTATTATTTAGCTCTTTTTGTCTTTCTTTCTTTGATTTTGAGGGCTTCTAGGCACCTTGGCCTTCCAGGAACTCCTTTAATGGCCCACGTGTACAGATGGCGTGGCGGTCAGGACTGTACATGAGATGTGGCGATAACTCCCAGCCAGGTTCCTGTAATGTACAAGTGGTGTTAGTGAATGATCGAGGGTACAGTTCCCACTGATAAATGCGTCTCTTCCGCAAGTTGGCGACAAAATATATGTGGATTTTCAAGGATCAGGTGTTCCACTTGCTAAATGTTCACATGAAGGTCTGCAGTAGGCTCCAAATCACCTCGGCCGAGATCGTCAATCACGGATGTATGGCCTTCTTCACAATATTTGCACATTTAAACGGTTTTCTGCGGCTACGAATCTGATCACCTTACTGTGCTGATAAAAAAACAAAAAGCATAAAAAAATTTATCCACAATAAATACTTTAATTCATTTCCCTTTTTTTTTGTTCATGCTGCTTCTCACACACTTGCGCACACAGGACGTCTTCTGTAGTGACAGTTTGTACAACGTGCTAGCGTTCTATTCGGGAGGAATGCAGATTTTCACCATCACTGGAATCACATCTTCTGGATGTTTCTATTTTAAGACGACAGGCGGATCCGGTTCATAGTGTCAACTGCTGATTTCTCTAGCTCTGTAACCGCCGTATTACAAATAAAATAAACACTAAGACAAGTACACTGACGTCTAATGAACCAGCTCTCAGAGTTTCAGGCAATAGAAAAAGCAGAGAAGGCAGAACAGGACGCAGCAGGAACAAGAACGCTGGCTGACGTTGTGATGTAGTTGTAATTAGGATGAGACGTCATCCACCCCAAAAATTTGAATGACTTTAAGGAAACGATGCTGGGGTAACGTTGAGCCCCAAAGACCTTCCTCAAAACAACATCATCCTTTGATGTGTGCACCATTTATGCTGCTACTTTGATGGATTCATAATCACAATTGTTTAGCATTCATCCATTTATTTTCTATATCGTTTATACTATTTAGGGTCAGGGTAAGCCTCGGGGCCTATTAAAGAAGACTTCAGACACGAGGCAGGGTACACCTCGGAAGGGTGACAATCCATTTTAGGGTCACTCATGCATACATAGTCATTTACATCCTAAGGGTAATTTGGGTTATGCCAGTTAACCTAATGCATGTTTTTTTTTTTTTACTGCGGAAGAAAATTTCTGGAGGAAACCCTTCAAGCATGAGGAGAACATGAAAACTACACACACTCTCTAGGCCAGAGGTAGGGACTCAAACCCTTAACCTGGAGGGGTGAGGCTACAGTGCCAACCACAAAACCATGTGGCGTCTATTTCTTGCTCCTAATCATTTATTAGCCTCACTTGTTGTAGCCAAACAGTTGATTGGCATTTTCGTCAAGGCAAAATTAGACAAATATTAGCACTAGCAATATGAGCATTGCAATGATGTATTACAATGATAAGATGAAAAAGCTTAATGCTTTTGAAGGCCCTTTGAAGTATTGTCTAAGTATAAGTCTCATAGGATAGACTCCAGACCTCTGTGACACTGGAACAGGATAAGTGGTATAGAAGATGAAGATGAAGTGCTTTTTCCTTAGCTACATTACGTTGCAGTAACTAGTGCATTCCTTTTCAATTCAATCGTAGCCCAATGCCATGTAGTCAACGTTAGTCCAATGTCATTTTATTGAAGTCGTTCTACTCACTTACTCACTTAATCATCGTCTATACAACTTTATCCTGTATTCAGGGTCGTGGGGGTCCTGGAGCCTGTCCCAGGAGACTTAGGGCATGAGGCGGGGTACACTCTGAACAGGGTGCCAATCCATACACACACTCATCAACACACTACAGGCAATTTGGGGACGCCGATTAGCTTAATCTGCATGTCTTTGGACTGTGGGAGGAAACTGGAGTACCTGGAGTAAACCCTCCAGGCACGGGGAGAACATGCAAACTCCATGCACACTGAGACGGGAATTGAACCAGACTGGGAATCGAACCTGGACCCTGAAGGTGCAAGGTGACAGTGCTAACCACCACATAATGTCGTTTTAACTTAAGGAACGTCATTCTTACTTACCCCATAACCAATAGTGTGTCAATGTCTCTAACGTTATTGCCTTATTATCGTTGCTGCAAAGATCTGACAACCCAAAGTTCCGGCTCAAAAGTTCATGTTACCACTCTGAAGTCATCATTGTCTTTTATTCCTCTTATCCAAGATCAGTTAAAATCAGTTTATTATTACGAGACTGACATGTGGAATGGACTTTTTGTCCGTTTACGGCCAACCTTGTGGAATGTTGGTGAAACAGCAGCTTGTCGATGTTAAAAAACAACAACAATAAAAACCCATTAACATACTGTAGATGTTACTTGTCGTAAATTTCATCAACATCTCTTCACAGAAAACATCATAATATCAACAATAATATTGATTATTCTAATTGGCATTAATAAATGCGTTAATAGTTCGTTTGACGTACAAATCCCCGTGTACGGTGTATAAATAGAAATGATGACATGTTAGAACGAGAGCATTAATGTTACTAATCAGATTCAGATCCTGATCCTGGTTCAGACAGCAATTTGGAATAAAATATACGAAATCAAGAGCAGCAACATCTGTTTTGTAGTTTGACAAGAAAAAAAGAGAGAGAGAGAGAGCGAGGGAGAGCAAGATACATAATTTCGGATTAAACGTAGAACAACAAACTCCGTCATCACGTCAGCATCCCTCCCTATCTCTCTCTCTCTCTCTCTCTCTCTCTTCATGTGGCTGGTTCTTAAACAGTCCGAATTGAAGCGAGCTGATTCCTCCTTTGATCGCGATACTTGTTGTAAGAGAGAAGGGGCTTGAAGAGAGCGTTTGGCTACAATTGACTGCTACAATTAAGGGATGATCAGAGGCCTGGCAAACTGCACTTAGCGCTGCATCAACATGTCAGTGTTCTTTAAAAAGAGAGAGAGAGCGATGGAGAAAGAGAGATAGAGATATGCAGCAGTAGATTTTTTTCCCTCTTTATTTCCTATGTGGCTGGTAAACTGTAATTTGTGGGGAGTTAAGAAAGCGCATGGAGAGGAGCAGAGATGTGCATTACCATGTGAAAGGAAGCAATCAGGGGACCACTGCTGAGTCTATTGTCCAGAGAGACTGCTGATCCTCGGAGGGAGAGAGAGAGATGGAGAGATGGAGAGATCTAAAAAGGATGATGGGCGTGACCAAACTGGAGAGTGCATATGCATTTGTTCAAGTCATTAGTGCATATGCATTTGTCTGGACAACACAATTTATACACAATCGTATAAAGGGTGTAAAATCAGCGTGGTGTTTTATTGAAGGGAATCCAATCATCATCATCGTCAGGGGCCAAAACACAGGCAGACAACAAGAAACCAGGATAATCCGTGAGCACGAATGCAAACACAGGGTCAAAAACCAGGAAGTAACCTGAAAACACAGGAAGCAGGACATGCACAAAAATTACGATACTTTACAGCTGGAGCATAAACACACTACTGAACAAGGAGTAAGCATCAGAGAATGGACCAATGAATCAATAGACAGGGGCGGAGTCAAAAACTGCACATGGTAAACAATCAGCTGCTTTATACCTTTAAAGATCTAGGACTACTCTACCCTCTTAGAAAAAAAAACAAAACACTTATTTAGGAATACTTCAACAGCCAATCAGCTTTCAGTATTTTCCAAATCCAGCAATCAAAGACCAAGATTGTTGTTATCTTATAGCATTCGCATTACTGCGGAAGATATAAGACGTTTAAGTCAAACTTTTGATTGTGCAGAATAACAGGACGTAGCCTTGAGAGTAACAACACCCTTTATTTCTATATATAATCCTCGGCTACACTGGCCTCCCAGGAACTCCTTTAATGGCCAAAACATGTGGAAATCAGGACTGTATGGGGGATGTGGCAATATCTCCCAGCCAAGTTTCTCTAATGTGCAAGTGGCGTAAAGTGTAGTTAGATAGATAGATAGATAGATAGATAGATAGATAGATAGATAGATAGATAGATCTCTTCATTTATCCATCTATTTAGGAACCATGGAGGCCAATGTGAACCATTGTATTTATTTCCATTTTTCTGGCCGTGGTACAACCGCCGGTCAACATTCAGATGGATAGATAATTTCTAACATCCAGTAGTAAGCATAGTAATTTAACAGGCATGTACAGTAGTTGCAATTGCAATTATCTAAAAAATAGTACATGTGGGAAATGACCCATGCAACATAAGTAAGTTAATGTTACACGAAGATAAACCAAGTAAATACAAAATGCACTTTTTAAATTACAATTTAATTTATTACAGAAAAAAAAGCTGTTGAAACCTGTTTAACGTTATGTACAAAAGTAATGGCCCCCTCGCGAAATCATGAATAACCCGTGATTAACCAGATTTTCACTTAGTATTTACTTGGATTAAACTTGTGCATTATTAAAATTTGTTAGATTATCTGGGAACAATTAAAGTGTCACAAATATGCAGAAAAAAAATCAGGAAACCAGCAAATACTTTTTCATGGCACTGAACATATAAAAATACAGTATATATAAGAATGAGACGAATATGTAAGAGTGTGTATAAGAGTGTGTGTATCTCTTGTTGTTGGCGAAAGAATTCTCCGTCACTTTTCAAGGATCAAAGTGTTGACACTGACGTCTCCTTCCATGAAACATAAATAAACATCTCATCTTATGAAGAAGATGCCCAGTCGGAATCGAACAGCCGACAGCACTTTCCCGTTTCTCTGTTTCTGATATACTTCTTATGAAAATCTCTAAATCGAACCCTCGTTACACACAGCTGCATCAGCAGGTGTTTGCACATCACCGCAGGTCTGAGAAAAGGCCAGCTCGGTGCGCCGCCGGGCCTTATGGGAAAAATGGGCTGTAGGTGGAACTAATGCCGGAGATGTTTGATTCATCAGGCCATATTGTCAGCGGCCCGTCTGATTGGGAGCCGCCAGAGAGAGAGAGAGAGAGAGAGAGGAAAGAGGGAGACGCGTAATCACGCCGATTTACAGTTCAGCTCGCTTCACCAAAATCAGTGCAAACCTGAAGGCTGAAAAGAGGGACAGGCCATGCATGTGGACGCTCTCTCTCTCTCTCTCTCGCTCCCTCTCTCTCTCACACACACACACATACATGCGCGCACACACACACACACACACTCACACACAGATATAAATACACACACACACACACACACAGATATGAATACACACATGCATTGCATACAGACACAAACACATACACACACACAGATATATATACACACATGCATACATACACACACACACACACACACACACAGGCATACACACGCAGATATAAATACACACACACACACCCATGCATACAAAAACAAACACATACACACACACACACACACACACACACACAGAACTGTGCCTGTAAATTAACACACACACACCCATACACAAATACACACACACACACACACATGCACACACACCACACAAAACTAAATCTGTGGACGTCTACCACCTCTCCCATACACACAAACACACACACACACACACACACACGCATATACACACAGAGAAACAGACACACACACTGTATACACACATGAATACACACAAACAAACACGCACACACACACACAAGCATATACACACATGTGAACACACACACACACATGCACATGTATGCGCATGCGTATACATACACACACCCAAACACACATGATTGAATCTGAGCCTGTGTACTACTGCCACCTCTTACACACACACACACACACACACACACACACACACACTAAACTGAGCCTGTGAACTACTTCCACCCCTTCCATACATCCATATACAGTATGTGTGTGTGTATATACGTGTGTGTGTGTGTGTGTGTGTGTGTCTGTATATACATGTGTGTCCATGTGCAAGTATGTGTGCTGTCTGTCTGTTTTTGTCTGGATTTAGGTGTGTGTGCATGTGTGTGTGAGAGAGAGATGGTGTTATCTCTCAGCCTCACTCAGTATGTGTGTGTGTGTGTGTGTGTGTGTGTGTCCATCGAGACAGGATGTTATGGCATTAACACACCTGGTTCTCTTGGCAGAGCTCCGTAACCTGATGGAAAGGAACAGGTGCACAGGTACAGATACTGTACTCATCACCCAACCCACACACACACACAAACACACACACACACACACACACATACAGTAAGCCTGACAGGTGCAGAAGTTCAAGTTTCAGCATTTCCTTCATTTTTTTCCTTCTCTTCAGTGTGAACATGACCTCAGTCTGAGAGCCGCTGCTCAGAATCGTTGCATTTTGTAAGAGAAAGAAAGCTTGCAAAAGTTTGTATACCCTCCAAACTGTTCCAATTTGTAAAAAAAAAATATACTGTAAAAATAGACATACAACCATGGGATAGGGTGCAAACTCTTTTGCATTCACCCATAGATAGATAGATAGATAGATAGATAGACAGACTATGAATTTTATGGATAAATGATAAGAATAATTTTCTTATTTCTGAATGAACAGTCACACAAAATCACACCATGTGAAATGCTCCACTAAGAAAGGGGCGTGGCATGCAGGAGGAGGGGCAGAAGACGTTCCGGAGGGCGGGAATCAGATTTGAGCCAATGAGAGTGTTTACATACCGAGCCAGAATCGGGGGACCCAGAGTTGTGGTGTGTGTGATGTCATCTGATGGCAGACTGCCGGCGTCTCTTTCCCTCCTTTTCTCTGTATTTCTCCGTAGTTTCTGTCTGGGCCCCGTGTGTGTGTGTGTGTGTGTGTGTGTGTGTGTGTGTGTGTGTGTGTGTCTTTTGAGCGCCTGTCCCTGTCACTCACCCCACTTTCTCCCCCCAACTCACCCTTGGATTTCCTCCCACAGTGCCATTATCTCTCTTTCTCACACACACATGGACACAAACACACACATATTATGCAAAACACTTGAGAAATCATTTATATGCTGTAATATTTTTTAATCAAGTCGAACAATGTTAGGAAAAACCCTCCAGAAAGGAGTTTTCAGTTTTCTTCCACTTCGCAAACATTCCAGTGTATGACCAGGTTGTGTCTAGTATGAACTAGAGTGTGGGAATGTGTACAGTATGTGTGTGTGTGTGTGTGTGTGTGTGTTCATGTGTGTGTGAGTGTGATGTCCAGATTCATACCCAGTGCTCCTGGGGTAGACTCCAGATTCAGTGCAACCCAGACCAGGAGAACCCAAAACAAATCACTGCACACTGCTCTTCTTCCATGCAAAACATAAGTGGTGCATAAATTTTTGCTTAGGCTGCACAATTTTCGTTCACACCTGCACTGTAGCGACTGGGGAGACAGTAACCTTGAACAGAAAACACTCTGATATAAGACAGGATCGGCCAAGAGAGGTTTCAACATAAAAAGAGTGTGGATAATTTTTGACTCACCCTCGTAGTTGACTTGTTTAAAACCCGAGCCAATTCAAATAGGAAACAAAAAAGGAAAACGCACAGGGAGATCTTTTCACCTTTTTTTGTTTGTAAACAAAAAAATGACTACAAAGTAAAATTAGCATAATAGGTCACCCTTAATGCGTCACATGTCATGCGACCTGCCGTTGATTATTTTCCTGGGAAAGCACCCTCCCCAAATGTTTACACACTTTACCTAACAGATGACTGAAATACAAGATGGACCATTCTTCCGTCTAAAATCAAAGCAGAACTCTAAGCAAGAACCTTTGTGGCTTCCCCGGCCTACCAGAAGTCATTAAGTCAGCTGCGAGAGTGTAAGAGCATCTTAAGTAATGTGTGTTACGGTTCTTTGGGTGTGGAGGTGCAAAGCGCAGGGGCCGCACCACTGCACAGAAGCTCATCGCATTAAGGTCGCGTCAGAGGTATCCGAACGTGTCACACGAGGGCACAGCATTCATTTACCGAAGCAGTGCTTTGGAACAAAGTAATGCAGAGGACGGGATAGGTAGAAACGTCTGTCGTCTCTGCTTCTGCGATGTCACGCTTCATGTCCATTTCCATGGCCCTTATTTTGACCAATTCCCTTGACTGAGCCCTGACTTGGGAATTTGTTTGCACAGAGATGGCCTTGAGCGCCCAGGGGAGCGATGTCGCTTCTTTATGGAAGTCAGTGGCATGATAGCTGACTTAATACATGGCCACTGGGTTGTCCTTTGCCTAATTCTTTCTGATGTCGATGTTCTGGGAGTTTACAAGATGTATGATAATGCTAGTCTCGCCAAGAAACAACTCTGCTTTAGTGTTCTTGAGGTGAGCCTCACCCTAAGGTTTTCCCATTTATTCAGTATTTAGAATTTTTGAATTGAACCCCTTATGCATCGTCAGCTGCTCACTTGGAAAAGTCTGAACATAGCAGTCACACTCTAGAGCCGAGAAAGAGAGATGATCTGAGACCATTGGATTTGATTTGATCTGGAAGATTTAAAGAAGAATTTATTAATTTTGTCTCTTTGACAATGTTGTCCATGGCCAATGATTTCCACATTAGGTCTCCTTGTTAGTTCACATGTTCTGTCCTTTTTGTTTTATAATTCATTTTATGTTTCTCACCCCAAACATCACATTTTGTTTTTGTCGTTTCTTGCTAAATTTGATCGTGAAAATGTTAAAGTCAGCGCCGGTAACCATGGTGAACTCAATTTCCCATCAGCCTCAGCAGTCACATGACTCACAGCAATGTGACTTCATAATCACTCACACTTGTGTTGGATTTCCCCTGATTAGCATCATTATTTAAGTTCATGATTTTGCCCATTTCAAGGATTTGTTTCTATGCCATGTTGTGCTAGCACTTTGGTTTGTGGTGTTGATTGTTCTTGTTTGGACTTTTTGTTCGTCTTCTATTTATGAAGAACAAAAATCCACCTAACAATGATCCAACTACAAAGATCTGATGATGTTAAGTCAATCTGGAAAAAGGGAAAAGTACCAATTTCACAAAGTATGAAGTTGAGCTATACAAGTAAGAAAGTTCTTGGTTGTGATTTGGGTTTCAGTCTTGAGCCAATCCTGGTGTTTGGACACACGGCTGCATACGATCTTGATGAGCTCATTTGCAAGCATGCACCATAAACCTGAGAAGAGCTGAGTACAGGCTGGCTGAGTTTTGTCTTTATTCCCAAATGCAGTCCATACGGATACACAATGTCACTAGCTCAAATGGCAATAGTGAGGACGGATTGAGGGGGGAGGGAAAGAAATGGTGCTGTTTGCCTTCTTTTGCCATCTTGACTTTTAAGATATCAGTGACTGAAAAATAGAGAAGGCTGCAAAAGATTACAGTGGACAACTTAAGGTAGTTGATGGATGTTAGCATTTGGTCTATGATGAGGCTTTTTTGCATTCCATCAACCGATCTCTTTTTGTTTTATATCATTCATCGTAAGGGCCTGGAGCCTATTCCAGGGATCTCATTGCACAAGGCAGGGGACTACAACCCATCACCGGGAAACAAGCCCTAACCACTTACACACCCAATAGTACAGTATGGCAATATGGAAATGCCAATCAGCATACACCACATGTCTTTGGAAACTCCATGCACACAGATCAGAGGGAGATTCGACCCCGCAACCCTGAAGGTGCAAGCCAACAGTGCTAAGCTGCCATTACCATATGCTCTGAAATATCAGCATAATTCTGGATCAAGATCAGAACCCTTAAGGTCATGTCATTTCCTCTGCTCATACCAACAGATCTGCAAACCTCTGCTCCTGGGGAGCCCCAGATTTGTACATCCAATTTCAATTGGCTGCAAAGGGGCAAATCAGGGGAATAATGTTGTATTGTAGCCCCAAAGCTCTACTGAAACTAAAATGCTGTACAAGTTGATTGATTTTAGTTTGTCTAAGGCTGGTAAGGGTAAAAGTCAGAGAGGTCTCTGAGAGAGCTACAGTATAGTACAAGTGAAATGCCTACTGGCACAAAAAAAAAACATATATATACATTGGTATAAATAAGGTATTTTAAGTATGTATGAATGATAAAGTTCTTAGGACCTGTGCTCACACCTAGTGCCTAATAAAAACAAAAGCAAAAATTATATGCATTTTATAGGTCGATGCTCTCACAGGCACTCCCATCCAAGCAAGCTATACTTCTCTCTTTAAGCAGGAAGCAAGAGAAGCTTATACTGAGCATCTTTGCAGTTCCTGTTTAAGCAAAGGACCTTTATCTGTGCTCAACTTTTGCCCAGTTTAACCCACACAAAAGCACTGGCTTGCCATTTAAAAGTAATCTTCTGATAGCATTCTATTGCCGGTATTACTCACAACTCATTTAAAAAAAATTTTTTTTGCAGGAGATATCATAGACACATTTATTTCTAACTGATCGTCTTATGAAAGAGAATCAAAATGGTGGATTTGGGCTTTGTTAACAGTTAGCAGAGAGGGGGCTGCAGGGAGGGAGGGAGGGAGAAAGGGAGGGGATCAGAGTTAGAAAGAAAGCGACAGGATCAGGGCTGATCCTACAGCAGAAGGAGGGGACCTCCTGCCAGGCGCACAACAGAATTAAACCCCGGGATTAACAACACCTGAGCAGACCTGTCAGACACATGCACACACGGAGTGATAAGACTGAAAAGGGAGGAGAAGGGATGAAAAATCTAAGGAAGCATGATGGGAGGTATCCCATCAATGTCGGATGAGTTTCATTTTTTGGAGCTTCCTGACTTTCTTTCTTTCCATCTCTCTGTTGGTGGTATTTGAGTCTGATTGGGGTCACAGTTTCCGACTATAGTTTCACTTTTTAACATAACTCACGGTTTAGCAACCTATCCAAGTATTCATATAACGATGCATATAGAATTGAATATTTAAATTGTAAAGGCTAAAAGGATAACTATCAAATAAAATTCTAGATGATTTTTTTCGCTGACCAGGTAACAATGTTAAAATGATATACACGGAGGGCCATAATGCCATCTTCATGGTCTCAGTCTTGATCCTGAGCATAGTTTACTGTTTGAGCGTAGTTTTGCATGTTCTACCTGTGTCTCTGAGGGTTTCCTTTATGGTCTCCATCATCAACATATCTATGGATGGACTGGTTATGAGTGTGTTTGTGGTGCCCTGCAATGGATTGACTTTTCAGTCCCATGCACAGCTATAAGGACATTTATTAATGAACTGTGTGTATGAAAATTGTAATACATATACAGTAACTTTGTTGGGATCTGGCTCCTTAGGGCATGACTCCACAAGAGCTTAAGGGGTATGCTAACCCTAACCCTAACCCTAACCCCAGCATTGACCTTTTTGGCAGTTTGTGCTGCATTGGCTTTTCTTCAAGATCGGCCCGTGTAGGCTGTCCCTGCAGGCATAGATGGGTCACAAGAAAGAGTTTTGTTTTCTCTGACAGAGCATGTTAAGCTCATAAAAATCTACATCATCTGCATTTTAAAGCTATAACCTAGAGTGGCTATTAGTACTATAGTGAACGTAAAGCAAACACATAGTATTTTAGACTGAAATTGAATTAAAGCAACAACAGTGGACAACAGCTAGAACAAGCTAGCTGGCTAACATTGATGAAAGCTCTAATGTTGATGAATACAATGGTAAATGTTGACTAGTATGGCCAGGGGTGCCACTAGAAATTCTCCATAGAGAGAGAGACCCCTCGATAACCTAACATACTGGGCACCAACCTTGAAGCCAGCCCTTTTCAATTGCCATAGCATTCTTAAGGCCCTTGGAATTTTCTCTATACTGCACCCGAGAATACGGCTAATTTTATAGATTCAACCAAGTACAGGATCTGAATATTAATTCATCTAAAAACAATAAACTAAGCATTTGTTCCCAATCTTGAGCAAGCACCAAAAACCTTCCAACTGAGACTTTTTATGCTTGGCCACAATGAAAAGCACAGTTCTTTATTTTTAAAGCCCGAAGTCACACTAACATGTTTATTGGAAAAGGCCAAAAGAGTGGCAACACTGTACATACCGTCTTCTCGCTCTATCTCGCTCACCAAGGTTTGATTTATACGTAATGTGGACTTCCTGTGTTTACGAAAACTGAAAGAAAGAGAAAGGGAGGAAGACAAAAAGAAAGGGATGTCCGGATAGAGTTCAAAACAGCTGCTGTTCTCTACTAGGATAAAAACAATGTGTGTGTGTGTGTGTGTGTGTGTGTTACAGTTTAAGTAAAAATGTCCTTTAAGTACACACCTCCACACAGTTTGGGGGGGGGGGGGGATTGGGGACTGATTTACTTGTCAAATAAAATCCACTAAACATAATTGGTATACTCATAATATCTTCCCTATTTATTGGTAATAAATAGTTTTATTCCTGAACTTTACACCACCAGACCACATTAGGTCCATGTTACTTGTTTTTAATTCCTGGACATTTAAACTGAACTCATGTGATTTAAGTTACAGATCAAAAAGAACTCAATAGGAAATTCATCTTGGAACATCTTGGTTATGCCTTACGAATCCCTGGCAGTCCCTAGATAATCATTTGAGAGGCACTGTTCACATAATTTAGTGTATTCTAACAAATGAGTGGTTCCCAACCCTGCTTCTAGGACATCCCATTGGTTACATTGACACAATAACATCCTTGTAATTATCTTCAGTTAAAATTTGTGTCCTAATGCAAGAGTATAGCAGAACCTTGGGAGGGAATCACTGTAGCAGACTATACTTCCTCCTTCTATTCCGAAAATGGTTCTTCAGGGGATCCTGGAGCAAGTGTATTTGGAGCATTTAAAAGTTTAAAAGGTATGCTTACGCTTGCAGGTTTTGGTATAGAAAGGCTCCTCCAGAAAGTGTTTTTATTTTTTTGTGCATCCCCTTTATAAACATAAAGGTAAAAATTAAGACTATAAAGGTGAAAATTAAGACTTTTACAAAAAAATGAAGAGTTTTTACAACTTGAAAAAAAAGGATCCAAACATTCAACCTTTATGCATTCCTTCTCCAAGGCAAGAACCATTTGATGTGCTTGGTGGTTGAACCTTTTCTAAAAGTGTAGCGCAATTTCAAGCCTTGCAATTAAACACCAACTTGGCAACTTGGCATAGCATGCCATAGTATAGTCCAACTTGTCTTTTCCCCACCAGTTTCTGTGACTGCCCTACATTCCTGGGTGTTGGTTTAAGAACTGCTTTGGTTTCTTGAATCCCACCTCTTCATATTCCACACGCTTGGCCTTGTAAACTGTCCTCCCTCATATAACACCTGAGTAACGGCCTGCTGACAACTCATTAGGGTTTCTCTGCCGTACTTTAGAAGGGCCTCATGCTTGTTTTAGACTGCTGAGGATGGGAGGCCCCAGTCCTAATTGAAAACATCAGTTTGCAACATTTTAGATGTGCCCCGTAAAGAGTATTCCCATGTGCCATGTTATTGCTGTCACTCTAGAGCATACCTAACACTAAAAAAGGTGGGAATATGGGAAAGAAGAGAAGGCAGTGAATATGTAGAACTGTACTTTTACTTTTCTAGTTAGTTTGGCATTTAGGTGTAAATTTGCGTCATGTGTACTCAATTTAATGTTTATCTCAGGAAGATTTTTTCAGGCCATAAGAAATGTTAGCTAACCTGCCATAACCTGTTGAATCCAAATTCATACAATTCCACCGTCTCCAGGAAATGTTTAACCACATCAGCTAAGCCATATCACCAATTACTGCACTATACTTTCACTGCCGCTTGTAACAGGTGGGACGGTTTACATTACAAAGCTCAGGTGGCTAAAATTCTAATTAGGTTCAGAGTCCAACATAAACCTCAGACTGTTCTTCAGTTACGGTTAAAAACACAAGTAGGCTACGAGTTTGTCTGGGAAAAGATGCTAATAGGTATTTTGATTCCTTTTAAGTCAGGAAAAGGTCCATTAAGAATTAAAAAGTATGCTGAGGAAAAGAAACATACTGTGTGTTAATATTAAGACTAATATTCTAAAACAAAAGTTGAGTATATACAGGTATACTGGCATTCCCCATAATCATGTCTTCGTGTGCTCTCACCATTCCCCTCTCTAGAGAAAACAGCCACTGCTATAAAATGCATCAAAGTCCACCCTTCCTCCCTTAGCGCAGTAATAGATAATGTTTACATATGTTCCCAATGCATAAAACTGCTGTACCGCATGGTTGCAAAAGCCCTGACTAAATCTGTTTCCCTTGGACAGAATTAAGCTCCACAGAGGTAGCCCAGGCCAGGAAGCTGACGGCTATGGCTCAACACACACACCCACCCACACACACATACTTGCACATATATATGTATATATACTCCTGGCTGTTGACATGGTGGGACTCTGTTTAAAGTGAAGGCATAGCTTAATTAGGTGGGAGGAGTACTCAGGTTTGATTTGTGGTGGTTGGGGGAAAAAGGTTAAAACATAGTAAAACAAATGGAAAATATCCATCATTATGCAGATGTTCCATGTAACCACATCAGACCAGAGACCATGTCTAGTACACAATATGCATAATGAAGATATGCTTGACCCTGCAATGGATTGGCACCCTGCCTCATGCCCTAAGTCTACAGTACTTGGATAAGCTCCAGGCACTCACCACCCTGTATACAGGCTAAAGTAGTATGGACGGTAAGCGAGTGAGTAAGGGACCACTAGATATGGTCATCATCAATTTGTCTGGATAGTTATTTTTTAACCACCCAAGAAACACTTGAACCTATCCATTCACCTATCTGCCTATCCTATGTATGGTCACTAAGAGGTTTTGATCCTATCCCATGGAACTCTGGGGACACCCACTGCAGGACACTAGCACACACACTTAAAAAATACCAGCCATTTAGGAAAGACAATTAGTTTACAACATACATCTTTAGACTGTGAAGGGATACCCACCACTTTCAGAAAGAGGAACATGCAAACTCAATTTCCACAGACCAGAATAAGATTCAAACCCTGGAGATACAAGATGACTGTGCTACCCACTGCTTTTTTTTTCTTTTCTGGAAGTTAAGCTCCTTCACCATCCAAAGATTACCTGAGGGTTCCTTTTCCCAATAAATGAATTATAAAGACCCCTATAACAAAGGGCAAAATTTTCAGGAAAGGTTGGCAACCCTTGAGGAAGCCCATATACATGCTTAATTTTTTATGTAGAAGCCTACAACAGTGCTTGGCCATTACAGGAAAACTATCCTCAAGAAGCTAAAAGTTCTCAACCATCCAAAGAAGGACCCCCAAGGAATCCTTTTGGCCCTTAAATATTTCATGTGAACCCTACAACAGAGGGTTACCCATTCTGGAAAAGCTACTTCAAGAAAGTTGCAAACCTCAACCATCAAAAGAACCCTTTTCCCCTGTAAATATTTCATTTATAAACTTACAAGGATTATTCTAGGGTTATTCTTCTAGCAAGGGGTCCTTCATGACATGTAGTGGCATCACTGAATCCGTTCAAACTGCCACTAATACAGCATGCTGGGTTAACTAATGAGGTTGAACAGCCTGACACAAGAGGTTGGCTGGGGTATCCAAAAACAAAGAAAATTCCCCTGGTGGTAAAATGAACTTAATAAATGAGAAAGTTTGGCAGTGGTGAATGATACACATTTGCTCCTGGTTATCATCAATTCGGCTTTGTGGGTGATAAGAAAACAAGGGAATGGGGCAATGAGCGCTGGTTGGTAAAAGCACTGGGTAGAATGTGCTGTTCACTGGATTGATGGTTTGCATGGTGGAATCTGCAGCATACGCTAGGATTTTGTAAAATTTTTATTTTTATTCTTCCTTTTGCCACCAGGGCTTTCATGTTAGCGGTATTTGCAAAGACAAATCTGCTTTTGGAATCCTGGCTAGGAATTCCTGTAGCATGATCAATACTTAAATTCCCAATGATCTCTCAATGTTAAAGCAAATATTTACAGTAGACCACGTGTTCCCTACCCCTAATCGTACCCCTAGTTAAAATGGGTGTGTTAGCATAGAGACACACTAAAATGTGCGGAGCAAAGGGTACTCAAGGACCAGTGTTAGGAACCCTTGTTTTAGCAATTGCATGAGTCCTAAAATTGCGGCTCTTCTAACTTTCTGTCCGTAATCTAAATGAATTTAGGGCAAAAAGCAGAACAGAGAATCCTAACGTATTTCCCGAAATCTACCAAATGATTTTCTCTTCATTTTCAGGTAGAAGCTCCTGACTAAACTGATTCCCCTGCAGGCACAGTTATGTGTCAGCGAGAACAAAATGGCATGGGAGCCGACATGACAGCCCGAATCCTGCACCGTGGAAAGGGGAGGAGGACCGGAACATGACAGCCGGGCAGGAAAAGCGTGTTTAAGTGTGAGTGAGAAAGATGAGATGAAAGGGAAGAAGCTCTTCTTCTCCACCTATACACCCGCAGACACCTTGTAAATGATTACATAACAGAGAAAGAGGCAGCGCGAGAGGTATATCATCAGCAGTCGGCTGTATGAAAGAGCGCAGAAGCTAAAGAGCTCTCGTGAAGAGCTGCGTTTCTGAAAGGCCTTTGAAATGCAGATTACGAGTCTATAAACTGTCACCTGTTCTCCGCTCTCCAGTAAAAAAGCCTGCCTGCATTTCTCCGCAGCTCGGTTTGATCACTATCGCTGCTGTCGAGGCAAATGGCCCCTGATGTCTCTATTGTTCTGAAAATGCCGATGTGAAGTGTTTATCTCCTGTTTGATTCTGATGTAAGAGGTACGAACGCTAAAAGTTCATCATAGGAAGAAAAGACTTTTTTTAAATAAAAAAAATAGAATCTTTGTCCTCCACTTTTCCGGCTTATGCTTTTCAGGGGTGTTAAGGACCTTTCATTTACATCAGATTTCCTTTAAACGTCTGCCTGATTAATCTCCATTAGTTATACGAGGTAAAACGGCATAATTTATTAAAAGCTCACCAAAAGTTTGGAGCACCTTCTTATTTATTTCAGATTTCAGAAATTTAGGTTTGCTCAAAAGCTTGGTACTTTTCACCTAGCCTGGAAGCTGTTTTAGAACCCAGGTGTGGGCTTATGAGACTGTTTCTATTTATTTATTAAGTACCTGGAAAAAAGGGATCTAAGGTTCTTTGAATAGTCCATTTATGCAATTCCTGCTTCTGATGTGTTTAAATTAGTGCCTTGTTACTGTTTTTATATATATAAAAAATAAGTATTAAAATTTTACAATAGTACCTAGGACCGCACGGTGGTGTAGTGGTTAGCACTGTCACCTTGCACCTCCAGGGTCTGGGTTCAATTCTCCGCCAGGCTCGATTCCCATCTCTATGTGAATGGAGTTTGCATGTTCTCTCCATGCTTGATGGTGGAATGACTCCGGTTACCTCCCACAGTCCAAATATATGTAGGTTCGGCTAACTGGCATTCCCAAATTGCCCAAATTGTGTGTCTGGGTGTGTGTGCCCTGCGATGGATTGGCACCCTGTCCAGGGTGTACCCTGCCTCATGCCCTAACCCTTCTGGGATAGGCTCCAGGTTCCCACGACCCTGAATACAGAATAAAGTGGTATAGAAGATGAGTGAGTGAGTGGCAATAGTACCTAGGCATACAAATGCCCAGATTAAAAAAATCTTTGCCTCGGATTAAAATCACCCGAACGGAAAAATTGCGTGTAAGTTCAGGAGCTGTTCAAAACCTGTTTGCATTAGTAAAAAGCCGAGTTAAGTGAGTTTAGATGGTTTTTGTTTTTTTTTCAGATTTAGTGAAGACATTGAACCATCGCGCCAAGAATGTTAGCAAACACAGCAGCAAGAAGAAAAGGGAGTCACTTTCAGTTTCGCTTTTAAAGCAGGTTTTAATCATAAATTAAGGTTAATTAAGGTTAAATGTCTATTTATTTTATATTTGATTTACATGTCTTTTTATGAAAGTTTTGATTGTTTTTAATTGCAAAAATATGATCAGTGTTGGAAAATGGTAATATTGGTAATATATTTGGGTGGCTGGAATTGATTATTGGCATTTACGCCATTTCCTATGGTAAGATGCGTTTTACAATACAAAATTTTGCATTAAGAACTTGCTTCCGGAACGAATTAAATTTGTATGCTGAGGTACCACTATATCTATAAATGTGTGATTTATTTATTTACAATAGAAGGAGGTTCCAGTTTGTAACTTTTAAGTGACTTTAATACATGAGGAAGGCTTGGTGTTTTTCACAAACACGCCGAGCTACATTACTTAAATGTTTTTTTTTTTGTATGTAACTATAACCAGATCAAAACTTTGGCACCAAACTGGAATCTTTGGCAATTTCCTGTGTTGCATAAGGAATAAAACCGTTCAGGACATGCCTGCATAGAAAAATAAACACCTTTGGTAAGTTGTATAAATAGTGTACCATGTGTAAATTATCCACAATGTACACACACTTGATGAACATAATACACACACACACACACACACACACACAAAATCATTTAAGATTAGATCATTAATGAGTTTAAATTCTCAGTTCAAAGACGTTAAACGTTTACAAATTTTACTGTACAGCTTGTATGATTTTAAATCACCAGGACTGTCTTTCCTGCCATGAGATGCGTAAATGTATCTTTAATTTCTCAAGTGTACAAATAAAGCTGGACAATCAGTTAGTCTGGTTAGGAGGCTGTTGTTGTTTTTACTTGAGCCGTAGTAATTAAGCTTTGGTCATATATTTAGTAGATGTGAGCAGTACTACAAGTCCAAGCCAAGACGCAGTGTACCTGCCTATCTGGGCTACAATCCAAAACATCTTTTTTCCCAGAAACCTCTTTTCCTCTTGCAGTGGCCCTAAGGCCATAAAGCTGTCGGCATGCATGTAGGCGCCACCAACTTTGCCATGGTCACACACCGGTTAAGAAACCAAGCTCACACACACACACACACACACACACACATACACATACGGTGAGCTCCCAGGACCCCTGTCTTGTAAAGGAAGGTGACTTGTACGATCAGCTCGAGGAACCTGCTATAATGAGAACCAGTTTATAATAATGTACTATGTTCTCCGGATTAGTTCAAAAGTTTCTGTCTGGTTTTGAAGATTACATTCATGACTAAATAAACTATTTATACAGTACTGTCAGCGCATTGCACTGTATTATAAGGTCCAAAAGCCTTTTTTTCTTTTAGGAATCAATAACTGATACAAATTTTAAGTGAGCGATCCTCCAAATCAGAGGTTTGTTGATTTAAAAAATTTTTTTTTTATATATATTAATTTCATTTTATTCAGTACGTTGAGGGTTGATGGTTCGTGGTCTTTTGTGTGTGGAGATTGCATGTTCTCCCAGTGTGTCGTGTGTTTCCTCTGGGTACTCGGCTTTCCTCCCACATTCCAAAGATATGAGAAATATTCTCAGTGGCGCTCCCAAATTGCAAGTAGTGTGCGAGTGTGTGTGCTTATGTGACCTGCGACGGATTGGCACCCCGTCCAGGGTGTACCCCATCTTGTGCCCCGAGTCCCCTGGGATAGGCTCCAGGCCTAACGCAACCCTGTGTAGAGAATAAGAAATGAGTGAGTTTGAGAGGAATTATAAAAATGTAATATATTATAGAGTATAAGCACTTTATAACTCAAACAACCAATAAATAATTTAGCAGCAACATTAATTATTATTATTATTATTATTATTATTATTATTATTAGCAGTAGTAATTAATATTTTGATTCAAATATAATTTGCTGAACTTAAATGCATTTTTAATAAATTATAAAATAAAACCACTCACTAAAGAATTTTTTTTATTGTATCTGCAATAAAATATTTAAATATTATATTATATTTTGCACCCTAAAATCATCTGCTAAAACTACTTGAGCACATCAACGTAAACTACAATGAAAAAAAAATTAAATTGAGTTGGCATGAATTTTATAGAAACACCCTGAGACATTGGTCAGGTGCTATAATACCAAAGAAACGACTTGTATCATAGTTAAGCAGTCTACGCTTCTGTTATCATGTTCCAGATTTTCCCCTCCACTTACTTTATTAGTCTTCTTCATTTGAGCATGACTTATAGTGTTGTTTGGAGTTTTGCTTTGGAGACCGTGATATAATGCAACTAGATACTCCCTCATGTCCTACTGAGAGATCAGCACGGGCACATATATCAGAAAACGACGCCTATTGCTGCAAAGTGCAACGCAGCGTGCCGTTTCCAACATAAATGAGCAGAAGAACGCTGGAGAAGGGAATATTTGGATTCGGTTGGGTGCACGGCAAGGAAGCGTGTCATGGCGCTGCTCGTTCCCCTGCCTGGGATTTGTGCAAGTTTCTGTTTCACGTTGGCAAAAGCTGGAGACTTGCTGGCAAACCAATGGACCCTTTAACACCCTCATCAACCCAAAATAAACACTGCGCTTCTGGAATTTCGCACGATGCCTCATGATACACGGCATATATGAACCTGGCATGCTCTGATATGATCAGGGTTTATGGTATTATTCGGATACTATATTTAAAAACACTGAGCGTTTACTGCTGTACATGGGGCTTTAGCATTTTATTTTTATTTTTATTGCATTTCATACTCGTTCACATGAATCCAGGATTTTTTATATACGTAATGTATACACGTGCATAAATAAAAACACACAAAATCTGTTTCCAAGTAAGTCCTGAAAACTCTATTTTGAATTGTACATAGTAACAAGGATTTATGTGTTAAAGGGAACCTATTATGAAAAATTCATCATTTTCGACATTTCGATGGGTCTCCAGTGAGCGTGCACAAAAAAAAAACCCTGGGAAAAAAAACATGTCTAACTTTTTTTTTTTCTTCCCTTTTTTTGTATTCATTAGGGCTTCAACAATCCAATTCTTTTCTTTCCCTACTGTGACCTCATAAGAGAACAACCACCTCTGGAGCTCTCATATGCTCTGGAGGGGTGTGGCTTAGAATGAGCTTACATAAATAGTAAAACGGCACATTTGGAGGAGGAGTGAAACAGGAGTGTGTTACGGGTAAGACAAAATGTTCTAGTATTTAGGAATAAGGTTTTATATGGTTGTTAGAGTTTAGTATCGACTTTGGGTTTATGGCTTTGGATGTTTAGAGTGATAAGGTTCATGGTTATGGCTAAAATTTAGGGATAAGGGTTAGTGCTAATGTTTGTTTTTGGGGTTAAGGATAGAGGTAGGGATCAGAGATATACAATTACATATACATTTACATTAAGGCATTTGGCAGACGCTCTTATCCAGAGCGACTAACATTTTATATATTTTTTTATCTCATTACACATCTGAGCAGTTGAGGGTTAAGGGCCTTGCTCAAGGGCCCAACAGTGGCAACTTGGTGGTTGTGGGGTTTGAATCTGGGATCTTCTGAACCGTCCAATGCCTTAACCACTGAGCTACCCCTGGCCCAATTAGGGGTTTGAGTGAAGTTTAGGATAACGGTTGGTTAAGGGATTATCTGCAAATGTCTTTGTGAAAAGAAACAGAGCTAAAATGAATTTCCGTACAATATTCATGAGAAGGAACGCAAGGTAGAAGGTGTAAAAACCCTTTCAGCAGTTTCAGCTGATGCAGGTATTTATGCACCGACGGGAGCCGTCATGCAACGCCTTTGCCGAACGTTTGGGTGAAATGTTGGTGAAAATGAATGTATTTTATTCTCCTGCTGAATAATCTGCCCTTTATTCCTATTCCTGTGTGGTATTGACAGCCGTGTTGGCAGCAGGCTGATATAAAATACGACACAGACAAGGACTCCTGCAGAGGGATAATGTTCTTTCTCTCTCTTTCTCGCTTACTCTCTCTCTATTCACTGACAACTCACCTAAATCTCACTCTGTGGGGTTTTACCAAAGCTTAATCTGTGTATATCACACACATGAGGAAGAGAGAGAGAGAGAAAAGGCAAGCAAAAGAGACAGAGAGAGTTGTCTATGTGAGGTTTTATAACCAACGTGAATAAAAGGACACATTTAGCTTGTTTATTCTCCTGGTTCGGTCCAGGTCGACTATGTGAACGGAGGACACGTGAAGCTGAATAATCTTACATACGAAGTTCAACATTAGGGGAACGCTCATGGTTTGTAGTTTGCATGTGAAGATCGGCCACTTAATCACCTAATTGAAGTTGTTTATCCAAAATATGCAGTAATCTCCTTTAAACAGTTGATATTGAGACGTGTCTGTTACTTCTGCTCTGTAAATCCTTCTGAACGCCTCTAATCTGAGGTGCTGTTCATTAATTGGTGATTCTTGAGGCTGGTGGCTCTAATTGAACTCTGCATTAGGGCTAGGTTTTGGTCTTGCTTGAGAGATAGTTTCATCATGGTGCTTGATGGGTTTTGCAAATGCACTTGACACAATACTGTTCTTGCAAGAACTGTTCCAGAACAGCTGACCTGTGTATTTATGGTGTAAAATAATTGACTGTTTTTGTTGTTTTGTTATTTACTTACCTAATGTCATAGTTAATAAAAAAAGTCCATTATTGTTTTGTCCGAAGGTTTGACTGATACTTTTTGTGCTTGCCAATTCAATTCAATTTTATTTTATTTGTAAAGCGCTTTTAACAATTGACATTGTCGCTAGACAGTCAAAAGAATTATTTAAGTTTCTATGCATGTGAATGTGTACAGTATAAATCAAAAATAAAAATGTTTTTCAATAAAAAAACAAACTAATAAATTAATGAATACTATATGTATGTTTTGTCTAATTTGATTTAGACTCTGGTAGGACTCTGAATCCATACTTTGTAGGTCCATCTAACCAGCATCCTAAATTCATTCATGTCTCTCCAATCAGCCAGTTCTATGTTTGGCGAAACCATTCTGTTTAGAAGATCAACTATGAATATTTTATTTTTAATCAAATAATATGAGACCAATAACATTTTTTTTTACAACTACAAGTCACTAAACATGACCTATAGTAAGTTAAAACCATCTTACATACTAAAGTTGTTAAAGTGGACACAATGTTGGACCTGCTAGGACCAGTCCCAAATGGTTCACTCCATTAATGCAAGAGCAACCCAAAACACATATAAATCCAATGCTCTTCTAAGTCTCTCTCTCTCTCTCTCTCTCTCTCTCTTGTTTTTTGCTCCTGAGCAGGCCCAAGTGTGCACTCTCCGACAGAGGATTATAGAAAACAGATGACTTACGCTTCTAATTTGTGGCCTTAAATTGCAAACAGAGTTTCAGGAGTGGAGTGGGGTAATAAATGGTAGTAGGGCTGCCACACACACACACACACATACACACACATGTACATCCTGACACACAGACGGACTATGATAGAGAGTGGTGAGTGGTTGGCCTGTAGGTTAAAATGAATAAGAAGAGACAGGTTATGATGGCTCAGTAGCTCGAGCACTATTGCAGCATACACAGTCTTAAATCAGAGCCAACAGAAGCAGTAAGGTTGGACCCACTGCTATTTGTGTAACACTGGGTCGTTTGAACTTTGAGGTGATCTGAGGATACCCAGATAGACTGGCTATTTAAAAGAAGTTTAAAATGGATAGTTATCACACATGCACCATTTAGGTGGATGTGTGGTCATCCTTTCCAACAGTGTGGAAGGTCTAGTCACCTGTGGTTACCATTTTCAAAATTGATTGACTCCTTGGCCCAGTAACCCTAGTCCACTGATTCTGGCTCCAAAAATTTCTAGTCTACCTATTTCCAGTACCACCAAACCTTGCTCCATTGATCTGTGATCTTTGATCAGCCAGTGTGTTAAACAAAAATCCTCAGTCCATAGTTTCGTAGACCAACTTTTGGTTCACAAATCTCTGCCCCATTAATCTCTAATCCACTGGGTTCTGGATCTGCCAATTTACAGTCCTCCGATTCCTTGTCCTCCATTCCCTTTTCTACAGAAATCCCAGATCAATGGTATATATCTATGTTCCAGTGATCTCTGCTTTACCACGCTCTTTTCCATTGATCTTTGGTTGTCTTGTTCTTTTGGCTGCTTCCATTAGGCATTGCCACAACGGACCATTTGTCTCCATCTAACTGTGTCTACCACTTCTTCCTTTGTCATTCCAACCTCTTGCATGTCCTTCCTCACCACATTCATAAACTTTCTCTTGACCCTTTTTCCTTTCCTCCTGCCTAGCAGCTCTAACATTCTCCTTCTTATACCCTCATCTCAAGCCTTCCCAGAAGAGTTGTAGTTTGTTATACAGTAGCTGCAATAAGGATAACCAACATCAAATTAAACCCTATGGATTAAGAATAAGATGTTACTCAAATTCTTATGCATGTGAAGGCTGTGAGCAAATATTTTGTCTATTTGTCAGCTGCAACATCTCCAAACCGTACAAAAATTGCTGGTCTCACTACCATCCTGGAAACTTTCCATTTCATTCTTGCTGAAACCTCTCTGTCAATGATCACTTCTGCTACTCTTCTCCACCCATTCCACTCTGATTGCACTCACTTCTCTACTGGTCTAATTATCATTATTCAACCAATCCCAGGTCCATGTTATTCCTGCCACACTTATCCATTGTCTGCCAAATCCTGATCCACTGACCTCTACTTCACCAAACTTTTGCCCACTGATCTCTGGTCTACAAATCATTATTCAGCCGATCCCAGATCCACATTATTCCTCATCTACTTATCCTTAGTCTGCCAATCCCTGGTACACCAGTTCTTGGTTCATTGCATACTGGATCTGACAGTTTATGGTCCCCTGATCCCAGGACCACCAGTCCATGATCCATCAATCCTCGGTTCCACAGATCCCTGGTATACTGGCTGTCAGATCAATGGTCCAGTGATCATTATTCAACCAATTCCAGGTCCATATTACTTCTGGCTCACTTATCCTCAGTCCACCAATTGCTGGTCCATTAATCAGTGGTTTATTCCATGACTGCATGAAAAAAGCAACAGATTTTACTTACTTTTTTTCAATTAATTGGCAAAGATCCAATGTTCGATTAACGATAGTGAACACACACAGATCCAAAATCAATTCTAAGTGTACAGCATTTGAGCTGAGGCCTAAAAATAGCCTAAGAGGAAATGCTAAAATGATATTATTATTATTATTATGGTTTGTAAATCAGAAAGCGAGTATGAAATGTAGACGTTGAATAAAAACCGAACAACAATGGAATTTTTAAATGCAAATCAATTTGAAATTATCACAATAAAATGAGCACATGTTATAGGCACCACATTGTTTATAACCCACACAGCATGAATACCAGTATACAGTATGTGTGTGCGTGTGTGTATATGTGTGTGTGTGGGGCCAAATTTTCCTGATGTGCATTTGAAAGCTGCACAGTGGAGATCGAGCTCCCCGCCTGTTGGTAATTACCCAGAGCTAGGTCTCTGAGGCAAAGAGAGAAACACACACACACACAGAAACACACAAGGACTTCGAGGTATTAGATATGCCTGAATGTAGCATAGCAGCTTACAACAACAGCTCACCCCCACTAACCTGAGAGAGAAAGAGCGGAAATCCAGACCACAGGGGCCACCTGGCACCTGTTTATACCCAGCAGGCGTGTGTGTGTGTGTGTGTGTGTGTGTGTGTGTGTGTGTGTTTTGAGGGATTACAGTTTTGGTTTTGTGGCAGTGATCTCACAGGATTATTCCGTTTTGTGTGAGTCCAGCTCGGTATGCGTGTGCACACACACACACACACACACACACTGTACAGACACAGAGTTGGTTTTAAGAGCTCTCTCGGGTCAGCTCTCAATGTGGGGCTAAGTTTGACTGGTCTAAGGTCTCAGTATGTGTGTGTTTGTGTGTTTGACACTTTCAGCCACAGATCCAGATCAGTGTCACTGTGGATTTTGAAAAAAAAAAAAAAAAAATACAGCATGAGCTCTAGTGTATTTGAAAACAAGCTAGTAAAATTGTGCACGCAATGTTTGGGACAGTTACAGCAATGTGGGTTCATATTGTCAGAACAAAATAATGGACTTGTATGGCACAAATATTCATCGTGATAACCACAATAGATTTTGGTGGATTAATTTGATCATGAAACAATGGGTGTCTCTTTACTAAAACAAAAGCTGTGGTGTCTTTTTTCTTTTTCTTTTTCTCCGTAAAAGCAAGAAGCAAAGACGTAAAGCTGCTAATTAGTAGGCCTCACAGGTACTCGTGTTTAGTGTAGGTTACAAGAAAAGTGCTAATGCAGGGGTAGTTTATTGTAATTTAGGAAGTTTAGGATAGGGTAACTATATAACAGTGTACTGAAATCAGCATCAGTGCAAATTTATCACATTAGTACTGGTGTAAAGATACCTTCCAGACATGTTATTATAAAGGTAGAAGCCTATTTGTGTCATGAATAACGATGTAAAAGCACAGTGGTTTAAATAGCATTTTGACGCTGTACTGTCTGTCCGACTATAATTGTTTAGTGAGAGCGGAGAGTCGCCAGTTAAGGACGAGCACAGCAACGTCCCCCCGTCCCCCCTCCGGAGTGGCGGCTTTTTTGCGTGGGGTTCGAACTCTAACGCTGCCCCCCCCCCCATTCCTCTCCCACTTCCTTCCACAAAAAAAGAAAAAAGACTCAGTCATTAGCTGTTGCGGAGACGTGAGGCCCTTCGTGGGACCTAGGCCATTTGAGCGTCGCAGCACCCTTTTTTTGTTTTTGCACCCCGTCAAAAGAGCTCACCTAATTAAGCATGAGGTTTCGGGGGAGCTGAAGTAAAAGGCTTCCATTAATGGCCCTCTTAGAATTTACTTAATGAGTTTAGATGGCTATTGTGCCGGTCACCGGCAGTGGAAGACAACAGCGATTGGGGGATAAAAAAAACAAAACAAGTGAATGCAGTGAGGGACGGCATGCCGACATGACCGAGGCCTTGAAGAGAAAAAAAGGTGCTAAACAACTCGAAGCAGGTCATTACCGAGGGACAAAGGGACAAAAAGAGAATGAGAGAACCTTCGTGCCTTCGGGTCATTTCTTCTACTCTGTTCTCCATCACACCTTGATCAAGCCACGTCTTTCACATCGCTTCTTTCGCCGAACTCCGCCGGCCTTGTTTTGGGGCCTCAGCTGCTTTCTTTCTTTCTTTTCTTTTTCTTTTTTTTTTCTCCCCTCCCTCCCTCCCTGCCTGCATTCGTTTGTGTCTCAAGGCTTTGGATGTCTTTCTTCTAGGCTGCGAGCGCTGTGGAACAAGCTTGTTAGCTCGCATGGATATTTTGACTGGAGATAGACTTCGGCCACTTGCCTACAGAAACAGAGGCAGAGTCCAACCTGGTGTACTGTAATTGTCCCAGCTACAGTCCTGAGAGACTGCAGACGTCTGATACATATCAAACGCTTCTCTCATCTCGCTCCTTTTCATTCCCTCTTCCCTTTCGTCAGCTTCTTCTTCTGCTTCTTTTTTTTTTTCCCAGGAAAAGAAACTTGTAAATTAATTTCAGTGTCAAAACAAGTCTCTCTCTTTCTCTCTCTCTCTCTGTATCCCTTTCTCCTTCTGCCTACCCTTTCTTAAGTCTCTTGTTATCTTGCAGTTTTTTAACCCTGAAGTTTTCATCAAAGCTGGGGAGTGCCAGAAAGTACTGCAGAAAACCAACTCTGTAATTTACACAGCTGATGTTTATTGAGGTCTGCGCACCCTATTTTATATAATGACCGTCAGAGATTTGGGGTCTGTTTTTTTTTATTATTATTATTCCTAAAGCTTGGTACAACTTTTGGTGTGGTGTATAGTCCGTCTGTGAAAGAAAGAATGTGAAGCAAAACAAGAAAGAATCCAAAATGAAAAAAAGACATCAGAAATTCACAAGACGGATGAACTTTCACATTGAAAGGTTATTTCAGACATTTTTCCCCCCTTCCGCCGCTATATTACTTTCACAATGCGGTAGTGTGAGGAAGTATATTACTGTATATCCTGTATGATTATTTGACTGATGGATGATCCAATACAATACACCCTATATATCCGAAATACGTGAACGTTATGGGATGTAATTTACAGGTCAGACACCTTTAATAATTTATAAGTGTGTGTGTACAAGGAACATTTTTCTGGCTTTATCCATTACCAACCTTAATGTGGGTTGAGGCTTCGGACGTCATATTTTCTTTGCCGTTCCGCATCCAAGTGCGTTCGTTTTTCTCTTTTCCCCAGAGCTATGATGCAAGAACAGCGCTTTTGCGACATGCGAGAAGTGCAGACAGCCTTGTGGTTAGTAGCGGGTGAGTGAGAGAGAGAGCGAATTGCAGAAGGAATTTTATCACCTCTCAAATGTGCATGCTCTTGTCTTAGTTAAACCAGTTAGCCACCGTTACAGAAGCCATTGGGATGCTTTATGTACTTGAACCAATTCAATTATTTGTTTGGGTGAGTCAGCTGGAGGAGAGCGAGCCTGGGAGAGAGGTAGTCATAAATCAGGCCTCGTCTCTAAGACAAGGTCTCTCCCTCTTTCTCTCTCTCCTGAATGCACCATACTGGCTTCAGATGAGTGGACAGGAAGTGCCTTGATTAATGTAATGCAATAGCAGAAATGGCTGCTAAAATGCCCCGGCACGCCTGTTCGGAGATATTTCATTTATGGTATGAAATTGCGGACGCTCCTCGCCTCGCCCCTCAGGACACCGTTTAAACCGTTTATTCTTTCCTCTTATGCAGTCAATCAATACGTATGACAGTAATGACTATTTAATTCTGTCTCTTCTGTTCCCCCTGTCTTTATCTCCTTTTCAATCTCTCTTTCACTCTCTCTCTCTCTCTCTTACACGTATCACTCGTTTTTCAGAAGAAGGAAGGTGGAGAAAGGGGAAAAAAATATAACGTAACTCCCTTGTGATCTCTCTCTATCTATGCCGTCTTTATCTATTTCTCTTTCCCACACAAGAGAAGAGTTATACGACTTTCCGATTCAGCACTGTTCAGCAGCTTCGACTCCATGCCTAAGCACCCTTTGATAAGATCTCTTCCATATACAAACTTCGATTGAACGGACACATTCCGATATTGCCCTGGTACCCCTTGATCTACTGAATACCCGCGTGATAGGCTTGACATGAATCTTATGGAAATATCTCTATGCAGATTGCAATTTAACCAGGCTTTCTTGCCGAGTCAGTCCTATCAGCTGGCAGGAAAAAAGCAAGGCAGTTGTGCTTTTTGGAGCAATAAACGTCTTATCGAACAGATGAATTAAATTTAGTTTTGACCCAGGGGTCACCCGGGGTCTTCTCAAAAAAACATTACTACAGCGAGTGTGTATTTTTATAACAGAGTTGGCAGTGAAGCCAGTATTTTTTATTCAGAGTCGAAAGCTATGTCAATATTTACGCAATGAAAGTTAGGTGTATTCAGAGTTGGGTTACACACATGCTTGAAAGGAGCTGATATTCTGGGCTCCCGTTCAGGATATCCAAATCACCTGCGCATAGTTAACACCTCCCAAGGTTGGCAGAGGTGTCGAGACTAATGTGGTTTTTCAACAGTGTCTATCTTGTCTGATTGTCAAGATCTTGTCTTGCAAGAATTTTTTTTTTTTTGAGCTTGGAATCTCAAGGATGAAAAATGCTCCCTAAAGAAGCAGATTAGTTTTTTTTTTTTTTTTAATGCAAAGAAAGGTGTTGCTACATGAAAAGTTGTAGTTGTAATTATCACATTACTCACTGCTGCAAATTTGGTTTAATTTACCTTCCAGTCTTTGTAAAAAATGTGTTTATTTTATGTATCATCAGTTTTTTTGTTGTTGTTCTGTTGTTTCTATAGGAATGATGCTTTTTTTTAACAGGGCTGGGTTGCTAGCCCAAGACCCAATTCATTCGTTTATTCTTCTTTGGCCTGGAAACGGTCAGAGTGATTTTGTATGGGCATAGAGCCAAGAGCCATGCCCAAGGGACCATCAATGGGAACCCAGGGTTCGAATCCCTCAACAATCTAGAGCCAGAACCACTCAAGCCACCATTGTCCTTCATTTTGCTTTGCTGTAAGGAAAACATGTTGGAAAGTTAAGCTAACCAAGCCCTTAAGGATCATTTTCATTCCTTCTGATAAATCATATCTTAGGCTAAAATGCTGTCTCCTTTGATATTCTCTTTGGTAGGAAACTTTAGTTTAAATGATTTGACACCGCCCCGAATGATGCGTGAATGAGCAGTTCGTTAAGATGCGGTAGGGGATGTCACGTGGTTCGGAGGAAACACGTGATAGTCTGCAGCCCTCCTGACCGAGTGGTCATAGTAGCCTTAATGTGGAGCCCCCTAGTAATAGGAAGGAATTGGATATGACTAAATTGGAAAGATATATATATATATATAAATATATATATATAAAGTAAGTCGCTCTCGATAAGGGTGTCTGTCAAATGACGTAAGTGTAATGTAAATGAATCGATATTTTGGGGTCAGGTGGTTTAACAGTTAAGGTGTTGGACTACTGATCCTGAGGTTTACATTTAGCAGACGCTCTTATCCAGAGCGACTTACATTTTTATCTCATTATACATCTGAGCAGTTGAGGGTTAAGGGCCTTGCTCAAGGGCCCAACAGTGGCAACTTGGTGGTTGTGGGGTTTGAACCTGGGATCTTCCGAACCGTAATCCAATGCCTTAACCACTGAGCTACCCCTGGCCCTTAGGGGTTCAAACCCAACCACCACCATGTTGCCACTGTTGGGCCCTTGAGCAGGGCCCTTACCCCTTAATTGCTTAGATGTATAATAAAATAAAAAACTTAGGCCCTTTGGATGAGGGCGTCTGCCGAATGCCGTAAATGTAAGGTCAGAATCCAGCGTAACGGAGACACGCTCTGTTTCTGCCCCACTTGTGGAACTCTCAGAATAGCACTTAAGTCTGTAATTATGTTCGAGGTCTGAGCACAACTCCGTACTACTCACTCATAACCCGGCTCTGAATCTGGCCTTGTGACTTACGGCTCCTTTTTTTTTAAACAAACTTCTGAAGCCAAACTCCTTTTGCCCAGCCAAGTGTCTCCAACAGGTTGACATCTGCTCCCGCCCTCTAAGCATCCAAGCTTGCAGCAACCCAGAAAATGAGTTGCCTCCATTTTTCTTTCTTGTGTGTGTGCACGCATGGCAAAATTCTGCTTTCCTCGTTGGCAGGAGCAACTGTTTTTTTGTTTTTTTTTCGTTCAAGGTGGAGAAGCCTGTCCTTGCAATCTGTGCCGCTCAGAGCAGCGCATGTGTCTGTGGCTTCGCCCCACTGGAGCATAGGACGTGTTCTATTCTAGTCTGCACGCGAGCAGGAGGAACAGCGGTGGTGGTTGTTGTTGTTGTTGTTGTTGTTAGTTAGAGAACACACAAACACACACATGTAAAGCGAACGCACAGGACGGGCGGCTTCTGCGCGACACTCGTTTTTTTCTCAAGCGGAGACTGCTTTCCAATGAGCCACCTGTTTACCACACCAAGGCCTGCCAATTACATCCAACACACACATACACACACTTCACAACTCTGACTGTATCTGCTTTTTTATCTCTGAGAGGCTATTGTACATTCAAAGTAAGCTTACTCCTACTTAAAACATGCTTCTCGTGCTGTGTGTTTACACTTTTATGCGAGCGGCTACACTTAAAATAGAGACATCTTTAATCAATGAAAGACTAATCGTATTATGACACATGGGTTAGAAAAAAAATGATTGTTAAGTAATACATTGAGTTGGCAGTTTATCAGGTACATTAACCATAATCGGACATTTTGTCGCCCATCTGTTATGCTATGCTGTGAACAGTTTGGCAGTCGTATCAATGGTAAACCACCGATCAGATATATTATTAGTGTTGGATCATCATTAGTGACACACCAACATGCCACAGTACAGTACCAGCCAAGTGGGTCCTGTGTTCAGAAACTGATAGTAATGTAGAGAAAAATATCAAATAAAGATGAGATGTAGCCATTAATTGTACACCAAGTAAAAGTACTGCTACTCTTCAAAATTTTCTCTAAATATAGTGTAAAATTAGTGATCTATTTTTAGTGACTACCTCCAGCCCTCACACATACAGTCCTGAAACTTGTACCTGCACCATAAACACTATTATATTATATATTAAGTAAATTTACATAACATTGTGTTGGACTGATGGCTCAGTGGTAGGTGTTGTTCCTGCCATGTGAAAGGCCCGGGTTCGATTCCCAGCCAGTGCCCAAACCCCAGCCACTGGATGCAGTGCCAGTCCCAAGCCCGGGTAAAATGGGAGGGTTGCGTCAGGAAGGACATCCGACGTAAAACCTGTGCCAAGCTTGTATGAGCGGACCGGATGCCGGAAGTAGCCTAAAGACCAACAACAACATAACATTGTGTTAATTCGAACCTGAGTTTTAAAATAAAGGTAAACATTTAACCTAATTTGTACATAAACTTAATTCTCATAGTCAGACTATATTACACAAAGATAACGTAGTATGAAGTCACACTTCAACTGGACACTGGAATCGGCCTGGGTGCTCTGCACATGCTCTGCAGTTTCTGCCCCGGTGCAAAAAGTTGAACAAAATGAATAATGGCGGAAGAAGCTGCTAACAATACAGTGGGGTCATCTGTATACACACAAGTGATTAAGCATCTCATTTGTGGATGTAAAATGTAATAAAAAAAAACATGAAACCTACAGCATGTATGAAATGTACAGCACTGTAAAGTTGTCCATACTTTCACCGCTCATTCTACCAGTTTGCTGCTAATTTGTCGATTTGGTCACCTAAATAAACAATACTTACAAGCTGAAAGGGGGCATATCGGCATTTAATGTACTCAAGTCGGACATACTTCGATCGATAAATCGATTATATATGGGACAAGGACAGCAGTTCAATTATAAAGGGCTTATTCAAGCTATAAACTTAACCCGTGCATGCAAATGTACTGATTGTCACTACTGTTCTTTGGGGTCTAAAGGTCTATATCAGTGGTGGTTATATACTTTAGAGGTAAAGTGCACCAATACTTTTGACACCGTAACAGAAAAACGTGGCGTTTGATAAACTGGTGACTCAAACCTGTCCAGGTGAATGAATTTGAGACTCTGACCTGAGAGAGTGTTCTGATTTGTCAGTAATTTACACACCTGGCTGATCAGCTGTAAATAAGTACACCCTACCTGTCTAACTTGGCTTGTCGATCTGCAGTACCTGTTTAATGCCTTAACGCATATAATATGTCGATGCGGTATAACATATTTTGAACATGTTGGCTTTATTCAGGATATGAAGGCCTGGTCGGACAACTATAGTATATAGTAACTCTTGTATACGAGAGAGAGCTGCGTACAGTATGTCTTTGGGTTGACATACCTTTTTTTTTCGTCACACTTTACCTAGACACTCCTTTGAAACGTGTGCTCTTTCTAGGTATTCAGTTACATATTAGATGCTTCAGGTGGAAACATCCGGATTGATCAGTCACCAGCTCGTACAGGTTCCGCACCTGGGATCCGAGTCACGCGTTTTCCACTCGTCGTGCGCCGTTAATTATTTTCCACCAGCGAAATCGTTGATCATCTTGTCTGAAAAAAAACCCCAACAAAAAAACACCTGGATTAGAAAAGCTTATTGAGATCTTTATATTTGTGTTTACTCTGTATGTGCTTAGCTAAGCAAAGAAACTAGAAATCATCCAATTTCCTAAGAACCATTTCAACCCTAAAATTTGCAGGTATTTAAACTTGAATAGAGCGTTTCTCCCTCATTTCCAGCCGTCTACCTGAGTGTTTTTCCAACTTGCATTCAAGGTGCAAGTACTGGTGGGGTTTTTTTTTTTTCCTCCTTCTTTTTTTCTTTTTCTTTTTTTACTCTTTGAGCTGACTCTTACACACACGGTTAATTTCAGGGGCCTTGTAAACACAATCCTCGAATTGATGTTATCAATTGTGATGTTAGCAAATAGCGCTGGCGGATCTGGCGCTCTGTGTTTATCTCCCCCAGCACGCACCCACCTGCTAAGAGGTGTCACACTTTAATGAAATTGTTTGAATATCGCCAGAGCGTTGCTAAGAAACAGCGCTGCCGCTCCTGCTGAAGCGAAGCGCACAGATTTCTGTCATCAAATGATGATTAGAGATGAATGGCACCAGAGGTACAGGGGCCCGCTGTGCCAGGAGCTCGGCTAGAGCAGACGCTAGGTGGAAATGCCTCTTTGCATGTGGGTTTTTTTTTTTTTTTTTTTTTTGGCACCAGTTTGGCCTCTGTGGAATTTCACAGGGCAAACGATGGTGGATTTATGTGTGAGGGTTTATTGTGTCTCTCTGATGGCTTAATAAACTAATGCAATTGGAAACAACGTGTGAAGAAGTTCAGCAGTCGTTAACATTCAAAACCTCATTTTTCAGCATTTTACCCTGTCACTTTTCAGATGCTAACAATTTACAGATATACCCTTAACCCATGCAGCTTTGATTCCAAGATGACTCAGTTACCGAAAGGCTAAAATGATTGGAGCTCGCCATGCTATTTAATGTACAATGGTTTATAAATACTAAACAAAAAACAAACAAAAATATAAAAGCAAACCAGAAAGCACAACCTAAAGCATAATCTTTAAGACATATGAACAAATGTATTGTATCTAGATTTTGCAAAAATTGTATTTTTTTAAAGTTGTGTTTTTAGTTGTGTATTTTTACCTTTTGATGTGTATTAAATTTGCTGTTGTGTTTTTTTGTTTGTTTGTTTCAATTTTATGTTTAATTTTATGTTTTATTTTTTATGTTTTGACTTTTGATGTCGTGCATTAGATTTGCTTTTGTGTTCACATTTTTTTTTCCTGTTTTGAGTTTTGATAATGAGTAGTAGATTTAATGTTATATTTTGACTTTTAATGGTGTATTAGTTTTGCTGTTTTGTTTTTACTTTTGACAGTGTAAATTATATTTGTTGTGTTTTCAGTTTTAACTTTGTGTTTGATGGTGAGTAGTAGAATTGATGGTATTTCTGTATTTGGTGTTTTAACTTTTGCTGCTGTTTTTTTTTTACTTTTGAGGGCGTGTTAAATTTTCGTGTCAATTTTTCATTTTGTAAAATATTTTTTTTTACCTTTGATAGTGTGTAGTAGTTTTTATGATGTGTTTATGTTTGATGCTGTGTTTTTAGATTTAATGTTTGGCTTTTATATTTGCTCTTGCTATTTTCCTGTAATTTTGCATTTTCTTGGATTTGCTTTTGTCCTTTACACTGCTGTTTTGTTTTTAATTTTTTATTTTTAGTGTGTTTTTAAAGTTTAAAACTTGGGTGTGATGCTTTGCTCCTTTGTTTTTAGGTTTGCTGTTGTGTTTTCTGATTCTTTTGTTCATATGTTTTTCAGTTACAACTACCCAGTTTTTTTTTTTTTTTCTAAAACAATGTGAAAATCTTTGCATTTCGGTCACAAATGTGCGTCTGGATATCTTAGTGCCTCGCTGGAGAGTGTGAAGTTTTCTGGCTGCTGATGAGCATCAGGTCTGCCTTCATGCAGAGTGACTGCTCTCCTGTGTTCCTCCCTCTCAGCATGGACTCCATCAAGCTTCTGTGGGACACCTTTTTGGACCCAGTCAGACAGGAGACGGTCTGACAAGGAAGCCCGCTAGAAAAAAGTAGGGAAGATCGTTCACAGGCGCAATTATCGGCCCGTTCTCTACAGGTGCAGATCAATTCAGACCTTTTAATTCAGAGGCCAGTGGAGCCACTACTGAGTCCCACAGAGAAGAGACTAGTAAAAGTCAATGTGCTACAGGAGAGAGAGCAAGAGAAAGACATGTGTATGTGCGCTACAACGGGCTAATAGCGTAAGTACCTCAGATACATATGATTTCCAAAGGTAATGCATCCCTGTACAGTAAAACGAGATCAAGACTGTCCCAAGATGCTTTTCCGCCAGCATGTTTCTGGTGTTACTGTATAATCCATTCCGCTATTTATAGGACAGAATATGTGTCTATTTAGATGTTTTGTGTCACCTTACCAGCTCACAACTTGGCTGCAGGAAGAAACGCACTTAACAAATTACTATTCAGTCCGAATCATGTATCACATCTTTTCAATTTTCCAAAGGGTGAAGTACCTTTTTGTAACATATATCAGTTGTAGCAAGGAACAAGGAGGCCATTTGTGCAAAAAAATAATAAACGGTATATAAATTTGATATAGACTATCTACACCACTTAATCTATGTAGGGCTTCAGGGGCTTCTAGCCTATCCCAGGAAACTCGAGGCACAAGGCAGGGTACAGCTTGGATACGGGTACCAGGTTGTTACAGGACACAGACACACCCACTTATACATCCAATTATACAGTGCAGGCAATATAGAAACATGAATTACCCTATAATCCATGTCTTTGGAATGTTGGAGGAAACATAAAGAGCATGCAAACTTCACGGACATGGGTAAGATTTAAACCCCCAGCCCTGGTGGTGTGATGTGAGGTGACAGTACTAAAGCACTAAGGAACCGTTCTGCCCTATACATTGATTAGCTAACTTTTTAAAGGCTCTGGTCTATCAGCGCTGCTGTAATGAGTAATGAGTAATCTAAGAAGGTGGTGGTGGTGGCCTTTCAGCTGCTCTCTTCAAGGGGTCACCAAAGCAGACCATTGGGTCTACAGTACACATACAAGCTTAGCACAGGTTTTATGCTGGATGATCTTTATGACGTCAAATATACTTTAAGTAAATTTATTAAAAACTTTTTTGTTTGATTTGAAATTTCAAGAAATATATTCCGAAAACTAGCAAAATTTTCTGCCAACAAACATAGATAAATACTGACTATATTTGGGATTTTAACTTGCACTGCAAATAGTTGTATTTTATACCGTATCCAGTCAAATTTATCTACAATTCCTCAATATAAGATTATTACAAACAAAATATAAGATTTTTAGGATTATTTCTAGTATTTTCTAGCATTATTTTTAAAGTACACATTTTTTTAAGCAATATTACTTGCCAACAGAAGAAGAAATTTACTATTTAGAATTTTAACGCTTAAAAATAAAAATAAAAGAAATCTAGAAATAGGTTTAAAAATCTTAAATTTGGTTTCTAGTAATCTTATATAAAAAATTGTCGATAAATCCGACTAGGTTGAAGATAATTTCACTTGATATAACTTTTTTACAGTGTACAATAGGTGTAGAAAAGAGTCATTTTAGAAGTTCCATAAATTCAAATTCCTGTAGCCCCCTTAAAGGCTCATGAGTTTGTCCCTACTTATGACTGTACAACTCTAAAACAGTAGAGGCTCTCTCCCTTTAGAGGGCGTAAACCTGTAATAGATTCAGAGACCCCTTTTATTGTGCACATCTGGGACATGGACGCAGTCTTGTGTTAAGTGTGGAAAATAAACGTCATGATTGGCTTTTTTTTGGAAAATTTCTTTTTTCTGATAAAAAGCAGAGATGCAGCAGAGAAGAGAACCCATCTCAACCCCAGCCCAGTTGCCAAAAAGAAGGGGCCTAAAGCTTTTAACATTAGGAAGGGTTCACACATCCGAGCACAAACCATGGCCTTGATGAGTCCTAAAATAACTGGACAGAAAAGGACACACCTTTGAAATATGGTCACAGTTAACGCAGGGTCAGTTTATCTATGACTCGGCTGAGAGGGGATAAAAAAGAAAAAGAAAAAGCCCTGATATAATAACGCTCTCTGGGATGGGAGGAATAAAGTAATAGAACTTATAGACCAACCAAAAGGAAGGCCAAGTTTGTGTCAGTGTTACACTGGACGGGAAAAAAAAAAGTCTAGTTTGAAAGCTTAGGGAAGAGGGAGGGAGGGAGCGAGAGATTGAATGAGAGACCCTCCAGAGGTTTAGTGATTCAGCAAGAAAGGTTAACAGGAAACGGAGGTTGAGTAACCTTGACCATGGCATATCACGCTGCGACAGGTTTAACGCTGAAGGAGAGGAAAAAGAGTAAACGTACACCTGTGCCAGACATGAACGGAGATTGTGTGTGTTTGTGTGTAGCGGTGTTGAAATGTAAAACCACAACTGCATGAACGGTTATAGATGGGTTACTGTTCAGTGTAGACCTTGGAGATTTCCTTTCAGTGTTTAACGCAGAACATTTACCCAACCAGTAAAACACAATAAACCACAACATAAGACGGATTTATTTGTATTGATTAAAAGTGTTAAGTGGATTGTCATGCCATGGCAGCATATTATAAAAGAGGTTGTTTTATTTTACACCACTGTGGATGAATCTAATTAAAAAAAAAAAAAAATCTCTTATTGTTTTAAGCTGTGCAAGTTTAAGTGTAATCAATGAGTCACATTTGCATACTGGAACAGGATTGGCTTTTACATTTTATGATGTAATAAAATCTAAGTGATGTAAACTAATTTATATTATATTTCTGATTTATGAGATTTAAAAAAAAAATCAGTTATTTTTGATATCTCTAATGGTTCAGCCTTAAGATGCCTTAACCTAATAGTGAAAAGTTGCTAAAAACCCGTCCGTGTGGCGATGGCACAGGTGCTTGGGCCCAGTCAGTGTTGCTTTGCAACTATATTTAGTTTGTCTATGTGAGTTCACAATATTTTATTTGCAAGAATCTCATATTACCGTTCAGCGAATACAACATTACTTCATTTGACATGCAAGTCTTGTCTGATGTCAACTTTTGGCCAACAGAACTAACGTTTTCCTTTCTGAGCAACATTTTTTGTAGTCTAATGAGTCAAACACCCTCCTTATCATCTGCGGATGCGTTTTTAAAGAAGTCCGATCACCATTGTAGATCCTCTGAGTAATTTACACCACTGAAACGAAATCAAGCTCTTCGCCATCAGCCTGGCGTGCGGCCCAGACAGGTTGATTCCCGACTCAAGCCTCCCCAGTCGAAGCGTCGTCGCTGCCAGCTTACAATGAGAGATAATGGAGCGCTTTGTACGGCAGCCAGATTTCAGCTGAATACAGTACATAGTCATACACACAAGTAGGAAATGCATCCAGAACTTTGATTGCCTTTTATTAAACCATCCACCGTGACTGCTTAATCTATAAAATGCTGGAGGTGTGTATGTAGGGGGGGAGAAAGAAATCTAAGCTATATTAATAAACCTGTTGTAATATGTTGTTGCTGGGGTAACGGCTAGTTCTCAGGAATTCGTTTTGGTGTGCATTATCTAACAAAACTTTTCATTAAACAAGATAAATACATAAACGGTGATGATGTTTCTTTTTTCTTCTGGGGAGCTGAAGGAGTCTAGAGAATTAGTGTGTCACTTTTGTCAATAATCAACTTCAGGTTAATCTCTGCTTCATCATACTAACCCACTCTTCATTGTTTTCCTGTAACATCACGCCGTATTGTGTTGTATACCTCGTAGAACCTAAATAATTTTACTGGATCATAAAATCATCGCGAAGTGGTTTGCCCGCCATGACCCGAACTGAAATGCTCGTGGCTAGTTTAAGTGCTCTTGCTAAGCCCTAGGCTATTAATTACCAAACAATAAAGCTTGAAGCAGCTCACACTGTTGGATTAACAGCATTAGGGTGGATGAGCGGAGGTCATGCTCATCTGTCGTAATTAAGTCAATATCCGAGAACTGGACTAGAAACACTGCTCATACTTAGGTGACCTGGGTCATTTGGACTCTTTGGCTTTTATAGCAAAGTTGCAACATTTTGTAGCTGTTGCAACATTTAATCAATGTGTGTCAAATGAAAAAAGAACCTTGTTTGCTTTTATTTATTGTAAATAAAAAAATAATAGAATGCATCAGTGTAAGTATTCTATTTAATAAGTGCCCCAAGTTCACAAAAAAATTGGCTCTAACCAATTAAACTAACTGTTTTAATAGTTTTCTTACATACACATTATGTTTTAATAATATGAAAAATCCAGTTTAGTTTTGTGTGTGTGTGTGTGTGTGTTTTTTTTAATCAAACTCTAGCACATGTCAGGTTCTAAACCAGATCTTTGGAGAGGAACGCATCGACATACAAAGATGCTGGCTGTTGTTTAATTAACAACATCAGGACAATCAAATTAAAAGTGTGTGTGTGTGTGTGTGTGTGTTGATGCTAAAGCTGAAATGACCCTCAGATAATGCATTTTTCAAACCTTAAAACTATTTTTATGTCCTCTTCCAAATGCACTATTTCAGTATCTAGTCAAAGCCACACTTCCACGAGAGAAACGCTGAGCAACAAGGCAGTGGAGGGGGATCTTCTTATATAAAGGTAACATCAGGGGAAAATCTAAGCCCTGGCAAATACAAAAATGTAAAAAGAACAAAAAATAGGGTTTCCTCCTCTATACGGTTCGAGTCAAATCACGACTTGTAATGAAATTAGTGACTGAAGGCATAAAACTGATCGACATTTACAGATTCAAGCGGTGATGACCTTTTTGCATCAACATTTGTGCAAACCTTTTAAAGAAGGCCATACATCCATGAATTATAATCCTAGCCAAGGTGGCTCGGAGGCCACTGCAGTTGTTCCATGAACATACAACAAGTGAATCATCTGATCCTTGAAAAGTGCTGGTTAACGTGTCACCAACTTGCAGAAGAGTCGCATCTGTTTGTGGGAACGGTACACACAATAATTCATGAACATCACTTGTACATTACAGGAACCCCCCCGGGAGTTATTGCCACATTCCCTGTACAGTCCTGACCTCGCTCCAAGTCATTTCCAAACATTTCCAGTTTGGTCTATTAAAGGAGTGCCTGTGAGGCCAGTGTTTCAGAAATGAAGCAGAGAGTCCGATCATGGCTCCTGTGTACTGAGAAAATTCTGCAATTCTGTAAACACTGGGTTAAGTGTATTAGTGTAGCAGGGGATTATATAGGAGTTTTTTTTACTTGCATAACTGTTTTCTGTTATTCTGCATAATCAAAAGTCACGGGTTGTCTTGAACACCCCTCTTACACAAACATGAACAACCAAAAAGCCTAAACTGATTAAACAGTGTCATCTAATAGTCACCTTAACTATACCTAACCTTAACACTAACTATTAACACCTTAACACTAACTAATTACTATGACCTTCAGATTTAAAAAATAACTGTTTTTTTTTTTTTTTTCAATTGCTGAAAATAGATGACTGCAAACTGCATGTTTTAACTCTGGTACATGTAGGTGTGTAATAAAACGTGTACAGTATACAGCACGGTGGTGTAGTGGTCGCCTTGCACCTTCAGGGTCCAGGTTCGATTCCCAGCCATGTTTGATTCCCTTCTCTGTATGCATGGAGTTGCATGTTCTCCCCATGTTTGTTGGGTTTCCTCCAGGTAATCCGATTTCCTCCCACAGTTTAAAGACCTGCAGGTTCGGCTAATTTGTGGTCCCAAATTGCTCGTAGTGTGTGAATGAAGGTGTGAGTGTATATATGGGTGTGCCCTGCGATGGATTGGCACCCTGTCCAGGGTGTACCCTGCCTCATGCCCTAAGTCTCCTGGGATAGGCCTCAGGCCCCCGCAACCCTGAATACAGGATAAAGCGGTATAGACGATGAGTGTGTAATATATGATTTATTTCCAGGCTGCCCATGTTACTGCTCCATAACAGTACATAAAATAAAACAAGAAAAAAAATCCTAGGCAATCTTACGAGGGTCCCTAGTTCGATCCCAAGACTGTGTTACTGTTAAATGTTCTTCACATTTTCACCAGGTGGTCTAGGTTCCTCCGTGGTCCCAGGACGAGGTTTAAATCCCTTGTGTTCAAGTCAAGGAAACTTTTTTCTTCCTGTGCGTTGTTTATTAATTAAATGTACTTTTTCGGTTAACAAATAATAACAGGTTTTAATATCAGACTTTTTTATGTGTAAGCTACAGTGTTGAACATTATGTCCGATGCTTACTTTCTGAAGAGTCGCACAATGAAATGCATGTGAAAAGGGTGGGTGTAAAACGTGGATGTGTGTGAGACAGGCAGGAAAGAGACAGACAAGATGATACAACTTGCATTGCCTGAGCGATGCTCGCTGTGTTTACAGAGACATGTTGGTATAAATAATCCAGACGTGTCTGCTTAAGCGCTACCTGTTCACGGCGCTCTCGCAGGACCAATGCTCTCCCTGCTCTCACACTCACCAATAACCTTTAATATTTCATACGTTCACTCTGATCTGTGCTGAGAGAGTCTGCTCACTGAGAGGCAGAAAAGATAGAGGTATCCACTCTCCCCTTTCGCCCGGGATTATTTTCGTACCTGTTCAAACGCACAGGAGTTAAATTATTCAGCATGTTGGCCTGCTCGCGCCAGCAGAAGAAAAAGCACCTACGAGCACCGACAAAAAGGCATACGGTGAGATAAAGAGAGGCTGCCTCGGGGAAGATAAAAAAAAATAAAATAAAAAACCGAGAGAAAACAAGCCAGCCGCTTCTCACAAACCTGAGCTTTAGGTTGCATCATCTATAATGCATGGAGCGCGCACTTACCGAAATGGATCACGGGGAACTCGTACATGTAGCCCATGCAGACCTAAGCTGATATGACAAGGTTTTAAACCTATTACTAATGTAGCCTGTTATTTTTAGCCGAGATTATAAAACGCAGGGGGCGAAGATAGGCTTTGCTGACGTCAATGTTTCTTTACCTGGTTCCAAACTTCTGAACCTGCAAACACTACAAACCACTATAGTGAAGGACTGTAACCAAACACGTTTTTTTTTTTTTTTTTTTTTTTGATCATTGCTCTAAGGGAAAATGTGTTTTGAAATGTTAAGCCAGAGAATGTTTGTTTCAGTTCCATTTTGTTTGGCCAAGTTTTTGGTAAAATGAAACCACAAAGTAACTGCTTTATATCCTGAAAAACATGTAGCATTACAAACCATCATCTCAGCAACAGGCAATTGAGACAAAACAGGCATGGACTTGAAAAAGAAAAAGCCAGAAAACGTGTGTTTAAGCTCTCTGTTTTGAAATTGTACACTGCAAGACCGGAAGGATTTTAACCTCAACTCAAGCAGCATGTTTAAATATTTGTGTAGTGGCCATGAGAAAACTCTTTACACAGTGAAATTTGGACTTTTTACCATATATATATATTGCTGTAAGTTTGAAAACTAAAACTTGACCTGAAGAAGTCTTTTTATGACCAACCAAAAGTTCTACCATTCAAATAATTTATCTTAACATTTTACCCTGGTCTTAAATTCTATCTAGACAAGTGAATTGGGTTTAAAATGGGGGAAAAGCCTGACATGTCATGCATTCTAACAGCAACATTACACTGTTATTTTATTGCTTTTTGATATCACTTCTATTGTTTAAACTTTTGTATATATTTCATTATTTTCATGAACGACATCTTCCAGGCATCTTTTAACTTTTCAAACCATTTACGTTAAACCACCTAGGGTTTGGTTTCCCCTTGTGCCTCCTGGGCAGCTCTGGCCCCTCGGGACATGACACCATGGGACCTCTTAGGTTGTGCTGTAGTGCCTGGCACCTGAACATTGGCAGCAGATACTTTGGGTGCTATGGGTTATGGGGTGGTGCCTCCATGGATCAGACTTGTTAGTCTGGTGCATCCCATGACTGCTTGATCAGACTCGGATCTGGGGAATTTAGAGTCCGGGTCAGTGGCCTTGGGCTCGTTGCTTGCTGGGCCCTGTGTGAGGCAGGTTGTGGTGTACTGGGTGACTGTATCTTTCGATCATGGGAGCATTGACTTTTTTAGGTGGTTTGTGCTGCATTGGCTTTTTCATATGTGGGATCGGTAGACGAGCTGGCCTTTGGCTCCTGAGGGCATGGGTGAGCCTTGGATGCCCATGATCTTGTCACCAGTTTGCTGGTAAATATTTAGTAATACTATAGAAAGGATATCCTGACAACACTCTGGTGCCACACACAACCGCACACCCCCAGAGGTCCTGTGGAGCCATGCCCCAAGGGTCCAGAGCCGGTCCAGAGCCACCCAGGTGGCACTAGCCGAATCCAAAACCTAGGTGGTTTTAGCAAAACTTGTTTTAGAATTACTAAAATTAGTTTTAATAATGGGGCCCAAAAATAAAAAAAACCTATAGTATCTAGATACATTTCCATGCTTTCTTATACATACTTCAGGATCCTTTACAAATGATGTCTTAACAGCCATTTTTATTAAAAGAACTCAATATCTTTCAGGCAAATAAAATTAGTCCGGCTAAGTGCTGAACATTTAGGGTGGTCTGGTGCTCATTATTGTCCTTGATATGCACAATAAGTACATACACACCTGTTGTTTCGGAAAATAAAAAGGAATTATGAGCTGATAATAAGACATGGAAAGTGAAAGGCCTTTAGGGAAGTGAGAAACAGAGAAACAGAGAAACAAATGGGGTGAGACACATAGCACCTGAAGCACATGCAATTTTTATTAATTCCTGCCTAAAATGAGACATTGAGGAGTAAAACTGCAGCACAAACGACAAGAACGATTACCAGACTGATTTATCTTCCCTAGAAGACTGCGTGTATGAACTCGCAATTGTGTATGTGTGTATAATTTTATATAACCGTAAACTTTGTTTTCCCCGCAATAATCGAATAAATATACTAACAAATCTAGTGCTAATTTCAGTCTTATTTCTGTCATGCAAGTTTAAGCTAATGGGTAGAATGCAGAGCCAGTATGTAATACTGAACCATCCTGGCTTTCTTATATGTGCTACAGCCTCGCCCCTGACCATGCCTCTTGATCTACAGTATATCCTCGTAATTTCCAACCCTCATTTAGAAAAAAAACGGAAAACATTCAATTTAATTCAGAATTCCTATTCGATAATATAGGACGGGTAGGATAAATTACAGTGTACTGTATATACATAATAAAGACATACATGACGTATAAATGTATTTCATCTTGTGTATCTTAAACTGTATTTTGTACATAATTCATCTTCTGAAGTTTTATAGGTTTCTGTATATGGCCATGTGTTTTTATGTGCGTGTGTGTGTGTGTGTGTAGTGGCTGCCCTCTTGAGAATTTATAATACTTACTTAAGTAAAAGCAGCATGCCTGTCACAATATCAGCTCCGTTTCTCTCTGAGATATAAAGTCCAACATCTGCGTCTGCCCTTAGAGATTTCTGGAAGCAGGGGCTCTGCAGAGGAAAAAAGGTCTAGAATGAGGACACACAAAGAGACTGCCACCCATAAGAAATGTTAATATAGTATGTCCCATAACTCATACCATAATATACTATAGCATCACTGTGATACTTTAGACATTACAATGGAGGTGCCAAAGGAGGTACGGTGGCACTTCAGTGGGTAATGTTGTAGTACTATTGTGAGAACCACCATACTGTGGTTCCATCAAGTATCTACTGTATTATAGTATGATTGTACATACTGTACCATATTAGATATGTGAGTACATGCTACTGGTGTGCTATAGTACAGACTATACAGTTACAGCATTTGGCCGAAACAGAGCAACTTACATTTATCTCATTACACATATGAGCAGTTGAGGGCCTTGATCAAGGGCACAACAGTGGCAACTGGTGTTGCTGGGGTTTGAACCCAAGACCTTCTGCCCAGTAGCCCAATGGCTTAACCGCTGGCTTAAAACCAGCGCATTACTGTATGCAATGTTAAGACTTTCAATATACAGTACACTATGATTTTTAATTGATGTTACATAGATACATTGGTACCATATTAAATAAATATTACCATTACAGTACATAAAAATGGATACCACATTATTGACAGCATCCTGGTACATGTTACACAGTACCATACTACTGAACATGGTAGAAGTATGTACCATACAACAGTACATATACCATAGTACCATGTAGTTAAAAACACCATGGTGATAAATACCATGCTACAGGTACCGTCAGATTACCATGGTACCTACACCACGTTAAACTTTTAGCAGAAGGACTAAAATTTGTTAAAATAATGTTAATATTTATGTCAGTGGTAAGAATGATGGACAACTTTATCAACAATAGCTGAGTAGCATGTGATTTGTATGCACGTTCATATCTGTAGTAATACAAAGGTGGCACAATGCCAGGGAACGCAAAAGTACCGGTGACAGGGAGCTGCTTAGTGCTGCTGATCTGCACAGCACTTCTACTTCTCCCACTTGGGTTTGTGGTTTGTGGATTAAAGAGCTGTAATAGATGGAAAGGAAGTGATTAAGTCCAGGCAAAAGGAGCTGTCAGTGTCTCGGTGCAAAGCAGACACCCTGCAGCTAAATGCAGTCGATGTGATCAAGTCTACTCTCCTGTCTCACTGCGCGTCCTCCCTTAGTCTCTGTGTCGTTTTCTGAAATCAGCACACAATAGTTTGTTTGGTTAATGGTTTTCCTGAGACATGCGTGCGCACTTTAAGTGCATCTCCTGCGACGCATTAATTCACACACCGCAGGGATCCGAAAGCAAACAAGTCACCCGGAAATGTGCTGTTTTTCAAAGTGGGCATTGCTTCAAACAGCATATTTTATTAAATGCAAAAGGCGTTCTGTAATTACTCTAAAATTCCATCTTTGTATTCAGGAAGTTGGATATAAAGGAAGAAAATGACACTATTTCTCCGATGTCCACTAGTTGATTCTGTATGATGGATGGAGATGAACTGCTGATGTCATGCCATCATGTATGGCTTCGGTTTTGAAATCTTATAATTATTAAAAACAAAAAACCTCTTTCGAAGGATATACAGTAGTTGTCAGGGTCACTCTAACCAAAGCTACTTTGGAACAACCACTAATTTTTTTTTCGCCTGTGTGTTTGATGCTGCCCCTTTAGCATATGCTAGATTAATCAGATTACATTGAATTCAGTAATATTGAAATTCAGATTGAGATTATATTGAATTCTGATTATAACATGTACAAGAGGCCCAATTTTTAAAGGAGTCTTTAGTGTAAAAGCTGAAACTAATTTTCCAACAAATTGATGTTTTTAAGATGGAAAGTATTGAGGGAACAGGAGGGTGGCTTAGCATTCTCATCTTGCACCTCCAGGGTCTGGGCTCGATTCCCGTCTCAGGTTTGTGTGCATGGAGATTGCACGTTCTCCCCGTGCTTGGTGGGTTTCATTCAGGTACCCTGGTTTAATCCCACATTCCAAAGATATGCGGGTTAGGTTAATTGGTGTTCCAATTTGTGTGGATGAGCACTCTGTCCAGGGTGAACCCCACCTTTTGCCCAAAGTCTTGGAATAGGCTTTAAGCCCCCTACAACCCTGGATAACACAGGATAAGGGGTATAAAAGATAAATCAATTAAGTATTAAGCGTTCTTAGACTCAAAATGTAGATAAGTGGTGTTTTCTTCAACATTCAATAAATATTAACATAACACAGGTGAAGATGTTAGTTTGTTAATAATGCACGTAATGCTAACAATCAGGATAAGTTCTGCAGGATAAGTTTTAACCTAACGCAAAAAAAAAGTCACCCCATGATTATTATTCCCCTCTCTATTTTTGTCCCATCATTGCCTGTTCAGGTTGCTGAAGCTGATGAAGCGTGACAAGTCTCAGGTCTGTGTTATGAAAGCAGATGAAATTCACTCTGTGTTTTTTCAGCAGCAAAACTAAAAGCTAAGTTTTCTACTCACGCGGAATGAGTTTACATAGCCGGCCAGACAGCAAGCAAAGCCTGCGCAGGTAGATGAATGGAGCTAGACAGGAAAAAAAGAGAGGATAAAGCCAACAAGAGACAGATGAACAAACAAAGAGCAAAACTTAAAAAAAAATATATATATATATATATATAGGAAAACTCCACCCTAAATTACGTTTACATTAACATCATTAATTATGAATAACATTTTATTGGCATCCAAGAATTATTTTCTAACAATATTCAGTTTTATTCAGTCTGGGATGTCAAATGTTTCTAAGATAATGTCTGAGACCCATTATGTTCATTAAATATTCTTGAGGTAGAAGTTATACAATTTTCCCTGAAATAATAAATAAATATTATATATATTTTTAGGGTAAAAAATTTAAAGTGACCCATAGGTAAAAGTTATAAGTTTTCTTGTGGTAAAACTGACAGGTTGCCCAGGTAAAGGTTAGAGATGCCTGTACGGTTAAAGTTATACATTCCTGAGATAAATGTTATACATGTTGCTAAAGTAGGCACAAGTACCTCGGATAAATAATTTCGGTGAGGTAAAAATGACATACTGTGTATTCCTGAGGTAAGAGTCGTTCATAGATCCAAAACATTTCTTAAAGTAAATGTAGATTATTTCTTTGGTAAATATTACATCCGAGCTCCTGAGATTAAATGTTTCATAGTTACATACTGAGAAAATGTTGACATGGTACTGACCTAAAAGCTGCCAATCCTCCTGAAGAAAAAAGTGGAACATCTCATTTTCTATACCACTTTAACCTGTATACTGGGGGGCCTGAAGCCTATCCCCGCGATATAGGGCATGAGGTGGGGTACACCTCTGGACAGGGTACCAATACATTGTGGCACACACATATACACACTCACACTCTCATTAATACACTATGAGCAATTTGGGAACACAAATTAGCCTCAGCATGTCTTTGAACTGTGGAAGGAAACTGGAGTACCTGGAGAAAACCCACCATGCATGTACTGTATAGCCCAAGGTGTGAATCGAACCCGGAACCTGAAGGTGCCAGGCAACATTGCTAACCACTACACCACTGTGCAGCCTAAAGTAAAGCTTGTTTCTTCAGAGTTTACATTAGCGTTCCTGAGGTAACTGACACATATTTAAAGTTCCCTGGAGGTAAAAAGCAAACATTTTCCTGAGGTAAAAATAATATGTTCCTGAAGTAAAGTAGAGAAACCTCAAAGTTAAAAGTTACATTCCTGAGATAAATGTTAATCTCCACATGTACCTCTGTTAAATGTTACACAGATCTGTAGGGGAGAATTACATGCTATGTGGTAAACGCTAAGTTTTTCTGAAGTAAACTTAGAAGACGCTTCTTTGGTAAATATTATACCTGAGGTACGCCTTGCACCTCCAGGGTCCGGGTTCGAGTTTGCATGTTCTCCCTGTGCTTGGTGGGTTTCCTCCGGGTACTCCGGTTTCCTCCACAGTGCAAAGACATTCAGGTTAGGCTAATTGACGGTCCCCGTAGTGTGTGAATTGGTGTGTGAGGGTGTCTTTGTGTGTGTGTGTGAGCCCTGCGATGGATCGGCACCCTGTCCAAGGTGTACCCTACCTCCTGGGATAGGATCCAGGTCCCCACGACCCCGAATACAGGATAAAGCGGTATAGAAGATGAGTAAGTGAGAGTAAGCAACTTTCTTTAGGTAAAATTATGAGAACGAGGGGAAAAGTTTCACGTCACTGAGGTGAACATTACATATAGTACTACAGTATGTAGTCCTGAGGTAAATGCTGTGAATTTTTTTTTTTTTTTTTTGGCAAGAAAAAAACGTTACCTACACTTGAGTTTCTGAGATAAATGTTGCACATGTTCATGGGGGTAAAGTTAAACGAAAGGTAAACATTGTACATGGATACCCATTCAAACTGTAATTATAGGGCATTAGTAATTTTTTGTATATCGTTTATTATTTCATGTGCGCCTAACCAAATCAAAAACTTGTGATAGGGAAGATAATTAAATCCCTCGGTCGAGTTAGCAAATGTTAATGGGAAATAGGATGAAAAGGGGATTTTAGGCAGGAATTCAAATGACATATACAAAAAATGGAATGTATTAGCAACACGTTAGCATAAAACCGCAATATAACACACAAAGTGAGGGTGTGTGAGAGGAGGGCTTTGCTCAGATCATCTGTGATATGAATGAATTAGAGAAGGTTTGGCATAAAATCACAGGGTAACACACACACACACACACACACACACCTCAGCAGCAGAATTGTGATTTAAAATGATTATGATGTCTTTATGCAGCGCTAAGGCTAATAGCACCCATCTAAACTTGTCAATCTCTTCACAGCCCAACACGACAGCCTTCCTATCATCCCCCTTTTTTCATCCCTGTTATCCCTTGCTTTTTTCCCATCCTCCTCTCAGCCTGCTCGCTCTATAAAACCTGACATCTTAATTTTAATGGCATCATTTTCACATCACCAGAAAAGTGGCAAAAAAAAAAAAAAAATGAAGGGAAGGAAAAGTAGTCATATTTGTCAAATCCGTTTGCAGACTAATTTTCCAATATTGCCATATGAGCATGTGAAACGGGGAGGTGGGTGGGGTAGAAAGGTGTGTGTGTGTGTGGGGGGGGCATTAGTTAATAACGGCAGTTCATCTCAGGGCCAGAAATGTGCGCGCGTGTTTGTGTGTGTGTGTGCGCGACAGGTGACAGAACATGATGAAATTGAGTGTTGTTCTAATGGTCGTTCTGTTCTCCCACTGGATGATGACAGCACCGTAATATCAGGTCTGAAGAATGTCCATTTAACTCGGCATTATTCTCCTGTCTGCCATCACTTACACACATGCACACACACACACACACACACACACAGAAATCACTGGAGGTGTGTGTGTGTAGGAGTGTGTAGGTTCAGCTGTGTGATCACCTGGATTCTGGCAAACTGGTGGGAGAAAGTTTAGTTTGGCCCAAACTCGCAGTCTTTGATCCCACAGAGAGAGAGAGAGAGAGAGAGAGAGAGAGAGAGCAGCCATGTCTTCACTATTAGAAGTATGTTGCCCCTCCTAATTAAGATAAACATGTTCCTGAGGAGTAGCAAAGCTCCCCTTGTAGCCCATTTGTAAAAACATCCAGGGCTTTAGAAACACACACACACACACACACACACACACACACACACAAAGCACTAACCAGACACAGTCGTAAGTGTTGGTGGTCTTAGAAAATATTTGAGAACAAACCTAAAGTTCAATATATTTATGTGTGTATCTGGACATGTGTGTGTGTATGCAAAGGTGGACAAATCAGTGACCTCGGATGAGAAAATTTTATTACCCAGGCTGTATGCGACTTTATTTTATTATTTATTTATTTTTTACTGGGAAAATCATTTATTCATCCATTTACTCGCTTGTCATATTAAAGTTAAACTGGAAAGCATCCTGTCCTGAAGACTTGCCCATGTAAGGAGATTTTAAACTAGTTATTTTCATTGGAGCAGTGAGACAATATTTTGTTGGGTTTATCAGGTTTTACTTCTCCGGGCTGACTTGTGAGAGATCCAGTGAAGGAATGATGGAGAGAGAAGATGTCAGGACAACATGGCACCGCCTTTACAGCTTAATCACAATGACTCCAAAGCATCTTGAGCACTTTATATAAGCAACCTCCTGTCTGTTGACTAAATTTTGCTCTTTTTACACGGCCTTGTCGTACTCTAATCGTTCTACAGGCTCGAAGCTGGGAGGGGGTCCCTGGCAACTGTTCAGTAAAAAGAAAGAGAAAATGGAGCGAGAAAAAGAGTGAGGTTGGGGTGGTGGTGGTGGTGGAGGGGGGAACAGAAAAAAGTTACATGGGAACTGTGTTAAGGTTGAATATTTCTTAGAATGAGCCATCTGGCGTCAGACAGTCTGTGTGCAGAGGGGGGATGTCAGTCTTAGAATAGTTCTGTACACACTCTGCCTCTCTCTCTTTCTCGCTCTCTCTCTCACTGTGACGAGACCTGGCCTGCACAGTTTAGTAGCGACCATGATTATAACATCATTATATCATTAAAAGGCCACACTGATTTGCCTGATGAATGTGAGCGGCGGTGCAGAGGCAGGCAAAAGTGATGGCTGCTCTTCCTACACCGTCTAACAACTTCATCATCCCTGCCACTTCAAGTACTTAGGAGCTCCAAGTACAGCCAGACACCTGTATCCATAGCTAAATGGCATTAAAAAAAAATCTTGAGCACGAATTCCCTTCTAGCTATACACTTTTAAAAATATTTGATTTGGATTATAAATTAAAACTAAGGAAAAAAATATTTTTAATCCAGAATTTGTATTTATCTCATTCATTCCATGGTGCTCACAACGCTGAACAACATTCCAAGAGCATGTTAATAATAAGTATCCAGAGTGTGTGGAAGAAACCCACAAAACTCCATGCACACAGACCCAAAGGGGAACTCGAACCCTCAACCCTGGAGGTGCAAGGCCACAGTGCTTAACACTATGCCATGCACATTTTCATGCACATTTGGTAAAATGTTACTAAGAATGATTATATATACTCTCTGTCTACGAAATAATGTAATACTAAATTTTAAATGATAAAAAAATATATATATATTATATATATTATATCTTGAAGTTTTTAATCAGAATCCTTAAATGTTATACAAAAATTACTTATCAATGAATCGTCAATCTGTAATTAATAAACTAACAATAGATGCTTATAAAGTGCTGAAAACTGAAATAATTGCGTATTTTCCATATTTATATTTTTATTATTGTCATTTATTCCTCTTTATTTTTGAAAAAATTAAAAGCGGTGCTTTTAATTTTGAAGAAGACTGAATTATTAATAGTAATACAGATTGCGTTGGATCTCCTAGTGAGTAGTGCACTATAAAGATGTTTTATTAGAGACAAGCTGGCAACTATTTTCAGTTCCTTACAAGTCTTTGTTGACCTTTAAAAAAAAACAAAAAAGATTTTTAGTACTCATTTTGCTGATTGTAAGAGCAGTCCAGATGTGTGTTGATTTGTCATTATTGCTGATAATCCCACTGAAACGTGGGGGTAGGAGAAGCTTATGTGTGTGGATACGTTCAAGAGCGTGATACACAGTGGGACACATTAACGGACAAGCTGCTCGGAGCAATTACATCAACGCGTCAGATAGAGACAGCGACACTTTAACACGCACAAGCACACATAGCAAACAAACAAAAAAAGGTGTTCGCATCATCGCCTCCATTTATTTGTTCTTTAGTTCAAACCTCGATCTTTCGACTCCCACAGCTCCTCTATTGTATGATCACAGACGTACCTTGTTAAAAGTGTAATCTCTCACTTTCTCCCGCTCGCTCTTTATCTTTATTTCTGTTGGTTCTGCTGTCTCTCAGATGTGTGAACATCAGACCTGGCCATTAGAGCAGAATACACACTTTGCTTCGGAGAACACACATCTCCGGCTTAAGCTTTAAAAATTCATCCATGGAAAGTGAGCACCAACACCTACTTCAAAACCTTTTCACTCAGATTGAAGCCCTGCTACACAAACAGTATATAGCCGAAACGTATTTTCATCAAAGTATCTTTAAATATATATCTCTGTACGGTATATCCGAAGGGCGTTCAAATAAAACCGAGAATTGAATTTCTTATAAATGAAGGTATGAAACTGATTGAAATTTACAGAAGAATTCAAGCACAGTACAGTGATGAGACTCTTTGCCCCTTTAAAACAAGTCTGTACACCCATGAATGACTTCCTCGGGGAAACCTTCCCTGCAGTCTTTCTTTAGAACATTTAGTTAGTGGAACACCTGGTTCTTGAAAATTGAGGGATAACTTGTCACCAGCTTGCCAAAAAGATACACATCTGTCTGTGGGAACTGTACAAACAATTATTCAAAAACACCACGTGCACATTACAGGAACTGGCTGGGAATTATTGACATATCTCCCCAAACTAATTCTGAACTTGCGCCATGTCATTTCCACATGCACTAAAGGAGTTCCTGGGAGGCCAGTGGTTCAGGTGTCAAGCAATAAGTCCGATCATGTCCCCGGCGTACTGAGAAAATTTTCTACCTTGATGGCAATCAATCACTAGTGAAACTCTGGGAAAAGTGCATTAGTGAAAAAATAGATTATTTAGAAAAATAAAGGCAGTTTTTACTCTCATAAATGTGTTCTGTTATTCTGCGTAATCAAAAGTCCTGGTTTGACTTGAACAAGGTTTGAGCGACAGTTCTACAGGTTTTGACATAAGACCAGACTGACTTGAGCTAACAAACAAGATCTCATTATTTGCCATATGTACCTTACAGCAAAGTTAAATCTTTTTTTTTTTTTTCACATAGGATAGAAGGACACAGTGCCCCTGGAGCAGATAGGGTTAAGGCTTAACAGTAGCGACCTGGCAGTGCTGGGGCTTGAGCACCCGACCCTAACTGATTGAGCCACCACTGTTCACTACTAATGTAACTCGAACAACCACCATGACGAGCAGAAAAGCATCTCAAAAACCATAGAATGTCAAACCTTGAGGCAGGTTACAACATTCACTCATTCACTCATTATCTATACCACTCTATCCTGTATATTAGGGTTGTGGGGGGCCTGGAGCCTATCCCAAGAGAGTTGGGGCACGAGTCCAATCCATCACAGGGCATACCCACACACTGTACAGGGAATTTGGGAACGACAATTAGGCTAATCTGCAGGTTTATGGACTGTGGGAGATAGGTGGAGTACCCAGAGGAAACCCACCGACAGGAATCGAACCTGTCTAGGAATCGAACACGGACCCTGGAGGTGCAACGCTAACCACTAGACCACTGTGCCACCTCAGGATACAACAGCAGAACACAAAAATCAGGTTCTCTTCCTGTCAGACCTAAACAGGAATCTAAACCTCACCATTTGAAAACCTAGTGATGTGTTTCATCATAGAATAAAGGTGTTCAGTGAGAAGATCTGTGTAGTCACCAACAATTTTACCAAAAAAAAAAACATAAAATGGCTGTATGGATTGATTCATTTCTTTAAATATGGCCTGCAAGCACAGGAGGTTTTTTCCTACACGTGAAACATGCTGAAGAAAGCTATTGTTCCCTCCATATTTGTTGCAATATATCATTCTTCGCCTCATATATCATTATTTTTCCTGTGTTCCTCACTCAGCAGATTCAATTAGCTAAGTTCTCAAACCCTATAAATCTTATGAATTGCACTAATTTAGGAAATAAGGTCAGACTCCTTTAAAACACATCAGTAGATTATGTTGATAAAATCTTTTTTTTTTCTTTTTTTCCTTTTTCAAAATGAATACCCCCCCTACACACACACCCCCGGCCCCATGGATGGTGTGTCGCTGTGTGTGGAGGTATGAAACATGCATTCTAATTACAGAAGATAAAACAGAATTAAATGTTAATTTCCGTTCAGGAGTGTAAATCAGTGTTTTATGAGAAGCGTAACTCCAGAGAGGTGCGTACCTTTCCTACACCATGACAAATGGCGGCAATTAGAGGGAAAATTGTTCATAAGATACACATTTTCATAACTTGGAATCAAATAATTGCCGCCTTTATATTACACAATAAAAAAAAAATAAAAAAAAACTGAAATAGTTCTGTTTGGGAGCGAGCTCGATGAATAGTTTAATAGACAAATTTATTTCTTCACTTGCAAAAAATATGGTAGGTAGCTGGTTTGTGTGTACAGTACTGTATGCATTCTTATCTAAATGCAAATTGTACAACTAAATCCCTAAATACTGCAACATTCAGGCCTGGATGAGCTCCGGCAATCTACTCCCCACCAGAGTGGAGCAACCTGCTGGGGGAGAGCTTTTCTTATATGAGGTCACATTAGGAGATCACACGTTCTAATTGGCTGGACAATACAAAAATAAAATAAAAAAGGACGAAAGGAATTTATCTATGTCTAACAATGTCGTAAATCTAAATTTGGCATAATAGGTTTTCTATTTCTATCTAAAGAATTGGGATTAAACAGGGATGGGTACTCAACTCACTCAAGATTCGCTAGAAAGCATAAAGTTTGGACTTTGGAGCAATGGAAAATGGTCATGTGGTCTGACGAGTTCAGATTAACCGATTAAGTTCAGATTAGAGTTATGGGTACAGCAGGGTAAAAAGAGCATGTAGCGATGCACAAATCATCCAGTAGATACAGTAGAGTCCACTGAACAAGCCTCTGGAGGCAGTCTTACAATCAGGGGTTTCTTCAGTTGTTCAGGTCTAGCCTCAGCAACATGATGCGACAATAAAAACTAGGATTGTGGTTGTTCTTTCAGCTTCATAAATTTTTTTTAGCATTTTATTCTACTGTTTAAAAATTGCTATGAAAATATGAATTTTTCTTTTTGGCACCTCATGTTGCTCCACTTTCATTTCATTTTAAAAAGTAACTATTTACACCCTGTGTGTGTGTTAGTGTGTTGGTGTTGGTAGTGTGTAATTGCCCCGATGATCAAACCTGTTTGAAGATGCAGCGCAGCCGTCATCTTCAGGCAGATCTGCTAGAAATGTCCTCTGGAGAGAAATAGGGAAGAAGTGGGTTCAGTGTGCGCATTCGTACTGTGTGTACGTGTGTGTACGTGTGTGTATGTGTGTATGTATCAGGGGACTGACTTCACTCTTCCACTGTAAGCTCAATAATTCACGACCACAAATAAGCACGTTATGTGTCAGAAGGCTGATTTAACTAAGGAGCTGCCTGGTAAGCAGAGTACCGGCCAGCCCTGACATCACCACACACACATATACCAAGAACCGGAGATATAAATAGCCTTTTAAAAAGACATTTTAAGAATTAAGACACACTTTTGGCAATGAGTAGTAACAAAAAGGGAAAAAAAATTAAGTGTGATTGTCACAATTGTCAATGTTTGCAGCGTAATTAAATAAAGAATTATACAAATTATTATAAAATAAAATATATATTATACTTCTATTTTAATGTTTGTATTTAATTTTTGTCATTTTTGTATATTCCTACATTTAAAAATTATTATTATTATTTTCTCCATGTTTAATTGAATTGTATCTGTAGTGCCCTTTTTTACTTTTATTGTAATGACTCTTATTTTAGGTCATAAACAGTCACATAAGCATTTCACTCCATATCAAACTGTGTATGGCAGCTGGGTGGTTTAGTGTTTAGAGCCCCTCAAGGGTCCGGTTTCGATTCCTGCCATAGGGTCTGTGTGCACGGAGTTTGCATGTTCTCCCCGTGCTAGGTGGGTTTCCCCCTGGGTTCTTCAGAATCCCCTCACAGTCTAAAGTCATGCAAAATATGCTCATTAATGTTCCCAGTTTGCCTGTTGTGTGTGAATGCACATGTGAATGTTGGTCCAATGGTATCCACTATTGGTCTTGATGGTCCCTAGTTAGACTACAGATTTTCCTAGATGGATGGATGGCATACTGTGTATGGTTGTGTATGTGACAAAGAAATTTGAATTTGACTACATCTCCCATCAGCCACTGCACACCACCTGATGACACCCTAGTCACATGACTGCTTTGCACCTTGTTTACATTTACATTAATTAGCACTAGCATCGTCATTCTTTTGTTGTTGTCACACTATTCACATGTGGTCGTGTTTCTAAGTTGTTGGCATTCTAATAAATCTATTCCGCACCTGTGTCTACCTCAACTCAAATACCTAAGAAAAAAAAAAAAATCATAAAGTAAACAAACAAAAAAAAAAGAACAAGGAATAAGATTAAATAGTAAATAAGTGAGGTAAAATAGGAACTTGGTGATAAGCAAAAAAAGAGCCTTCTGACTAATCAAATTGGAGAATTAATTAATATCAATATCGCAACCTGACAATTAATTCCCATTAAAATTTGACACTGGACTTCAACGATACAGTCTGAGTCCGTCACACACTCATCACGAACGCGTCAGAAAGATTTTATTTTTAAATGATGTGACACTTCACGAACTCAAAAACAGAGCAAATCAAAACAGACATCTTACACTTTTGACAGCGTGTGGTTTGTGTGATCAACAGTTATTCATGTTTTTGCATCAACATGCAAAGACAACAACATGAGAGATTAAATGTTACAGCCATAAAAGGTTCTCAGTTTGACGCCCTGAAGAAACCCTTCGAGAATCCTATTACTGAGTACTTCTAAAAATGTTCCACATAAACTATTGAGGCTTGAACCCTTACCCGCTCTTTTAACTGCCCAGCGCTGGGAGTGACGGCGTAAGAGGAGAAGGAAAAGACGGAACCACATAGGAGGAGCTGACGTAGCGCCATGATGCCTGGGTTTGGCGAGCGAGGTTAAACCTCTGAAAAGAATGTTATGTAAGATGTCACTGTCGTTGCATTCCCTCTTTAACCACAGGGGGAAATGGGTTCACCTTCAATCAGTCAGCTCATACCTGGTGTCTTAATGGACATTTCTTGATCTTGATGATATTTGAAGATGTATGAATCATGTACTGGGACAACGCAATATCGGTTTCATGTAGAGTAAAGTGTCAGGAGGTGGTAAGGTGGTGTCAAGCCCAAATAGAATCAATTTCTTGTTTACAGGAATTCAAAAATTCAAGTGGCATTACAAATCAAAAAACATAATAAAAAAAAAAAGGCTCACAATCAAACTGCATCACTTACATCAAATCACATTAAATCTACTCATTCAAAAGAGTTTGCAGGTGAAATCAGGGATGGGGGAGGTTCAGTGGTTGAACCACAAAACGTCCACATCGTCAGGCCCTTAATGTTAATTGCTCTGGTTAAGATCGTCTGCCAAATTTTACAGTATAGAAGTAAATGTTTAGCTAGCTATCCATCCATCCACAGTCTACATCTCTTATCCCCTGCATGGTCACAGGGTCTAGAGTCGTTTCCAGGGGACTCATGACACACAAGGCTATTGTCATCCAAACACATCGCAGGGCGCACACACACACACACACACGCACAGTCAATTTAGAAATCCCAATCAGCCTACAATGCATGTCTTTGGACTGTAGGAAGAGACCAGAGTACCTGGAGGGAACCCACCAAGCATGGGGGGAACATGTAAACATGTAACGTAACCCCTGTAAAAACGAAAAAACTAAACTAATTAATCCATCATTTTAAATTGCATTATAGTTTACAAATCTGGAATTTTGGCTGAAGTGATTTTTCAAATCAACTTGATTTATGGATTTAAAAATGAAGACAACTGTTGTTATTGGTTGCTTATACTTGGAATCGTACGGTCAAATGAGGCCTGGTGCCTATCCCAAGGGACTCAGGGCACAAGGTGGGGTACACTCTGGATGAGGTGCCAGACACACACACACATACACACACACAGACTACGAGGAATTTAGAAACGTCAATTAGCCTAACCTGCACGTCTTTGAACTGTGGGAGGAGATTGGAACACCTGGAGGATCTTCTGTCTTTGCAAGTGGGCGGGGCTTCCAAAAAGTCTGTAACAGCTCAACTAGCTTTATTTTTTTTCCCCTTCCCTCGTGGCAACTTTGGATTACAACTATATTCCATTACACTGTGTACCTGCGTATACAGTTGAATTGAATTATTAATATTGTATTTCATTCTGATTTTTTTTTAATACACAAAATCTGCGCTCTGATTATTTTTGGCCTGAATTAAAAGGATGCGTCTATGAGAAAAGACATTGCGTTCACGCTTGTTTCGCTTAGCATAGACATCCAGAATGAACAGCACCCTAAGACATAAACCAGCTCTTATCACATTATCTACAGTCTGTGTCTGTGTGCCAACACGCTCTCACATGTATGGACATATGCACGACCTTCAAGCTCACGATGCTGTCTAATGTTTGAACAAATTGTTCCTGGGTCGGTTTGATTAAGTTTCCAGGAAATAAAGAAATAAAAAAAAATAAAAAATAAAATAGGGAGGGACAAAAATGAGAAGAAAAATGTCTCACGGTCTATGATAAGGGGTGCGTGGCAATGTGCGTTAAAAATAGCAGGCCTCAAGCTGAATTTATTGAGATATAATGAGAAAGGGATGTGCGGAGGCTTTTGTTCAGAGAGAAGAGAGGAAGAGAGCGATCAGAGCAGATTTCTCATGTGAAAGTTTGGGGGAGGGAGAAACTTTTTGTTTTTTAACTCAGATTAGTCGTGTAAGAGATAAGACTGCATAGCAGAATGCCATAAAATTAATAAATTAAAAAATGAATAAATAAAGCACATATCTAGAATTAGTAATTGACAAATTTATTTTTGCACATTGTTGAAAAGTAATGAAAGGAAAAGTTACGTAATTGTACAAAATGTAAGTTTTCTAATCTGTTCTAGGGTTTATTGGCTACATGACAAGCCACATTTTTTTTTAAATCGTATTAACTTCAAGGGATGGAAAATGGGTCTCTTGTGAGGAAACAATTCCACAACAGACGTTCCACCACATTTAAATGAACTATAAATGGTTTGAAAGTATGATGTCATTCTTTAATAAAATATTCTGTCATACTGTTTTTTTTTTTTAAATCATATTTCAGGGAGAAAATTATGGAAAACACTGCCATAAAGGGGTTTATTACTTTCCCATAATAATATATTTTCCCAGGTATTTAATCCTTAAACACCATGCATATTAAGGACAGTACACTGTATATGCTAAGTAGAATAAGAAACTTCACTTTAGAATTAGAACATCATTGTAGCATGACACAGGAAGTAAACCCCTCCGCAATATAAATCCACACAGGAATATTAAAAGCAAAAACAATCTAGGCGTAGACATAACCAGCCGAATTTCTTGTAGAGGAGTGCATTACCCTAACAAGTCATTTAGTGGAGCTTCAACATCTTTTCACATGCTTTCTTCACACCAGGGGGATGAGGTGAGTCGTGTGGCGTCATCGTGTCACTCAAGCCCTCGCCATCTCATAGCGTGAGCGGATAACTTTTACCGCAGTGATGCGGTAACGAAGCTCGCTCCTCTCGCATTTACACCTCCTTCACCCGCAAATCAAAATCAGATCGACAGAAAATTAAGAGGGAATGATAGAATGAGAGACGGAGTGAGAGAGAGAGAGGTGCCCTTGTCGAGCTGGAGGTGTAAGGCTGTAAGGTGGTACCAGTGCTCTTAACACCTCTCATCCGCTTTTAATTCAATTTGGAAATATTCAGGCAGAAAATGAAATGATTAGCGCCGGGGGACGCTGGGAGAAGAGGTGAGAGAGGGAGAGAGGGAGAGAGGGGGAGAGGCGGTGTCACAGAGTAGCGCCTTTCGGGACGAAGTGTCAAAACACACAGCATACATCTGCCCCAAGTAAGGGTCGTAACTGTCGGTCGGGCAAATGGATGCGAAAGAGAGGGACTGTGAATATAAAAGATGTCTATTTTAGGTCACAGGAAGATACGGAGGATCATCAGAACCAAACTCGAGGGATTTGGAGAACGTAGAAGTGTCAACAGAAGAGCAGATAGCGCGGCAGAACACTTTCTGTGTGATTACCTCTGATTACAGAAATGTCACTTTGTCCACGAGACCACACACAGACTCAGAGAGACCAAAGAGATTGTATGACAATCATCCTCGCATAGAACAACAACAGTTCTGATACATTAAGGAATGTACAGCGTTCGGTGTATACACAAGCGCTGCACAGTCCGAAGACATCAAGTTGAGCATTTGATCTAATTTATGAGATTTGCTTAAATACACTTTTGCCCATGGATGCATAACGCTCTGAATAGACGTTAGCATCATTGTGCGCTAGGTTTCTGTCATATCTATTCATTTAAATTTTGTATCGCATTTCTGGACACTTTAGTGCTCATGTTAATTATTGTGTTTATGCGGGAGGAAAAAAGTAATTGGTAACAATTGTTTACTCAACTTGCGTTTAGATCATCTGATCAAGTAAAGTGACCTTCATTGTAAATATGACCTAGAAACATTATATATATATATATATATATATATATATATATATACACACGCATCATGGTACTGTCAGATCCTAGACACAGTTTGGTCAGAAATTTGCTATAATATGAAAGATTTGTGACATTATAATACACAAAAAATTAGACAAGACGGGTCTTTTATTGAGCTGGATCAAGTAAAGAAAACAACTTTGCTTAACAAGGAGAAATTACTCGAACATCGTTTAAGAAACCTGAAGGGATAGTTCTCACAAATGGAAATCACTTAAATGCTTGATGAATTTGCATGGTAAAAAAACAACAACTAGTTACATAATTTTTAATAGTAAAAATAAGACCATTTGCACACACAGTGTGATAAAAACGCACAGGATTGGGACTAAACAACTGTGTGTCCATAAGAAAACCAAAGCTTGTTAGTGTGACATACTGTATCTGAAAAAAAGATATTCAATTTTTGGGCATAAAGATCAAAGGAAATAAGTCATGTGGTCTGATAAGTCCAGATTGACCCTAGTCTAGAATGATGTGTGCATCAGGGTTTATATATATATATATATATATATATATATATATATATATATATACTGTATATATACTGTATATATATATATATATATATATATATATATATATATAATGTAAAGAGAGAGCGAGAGAGAGCAATTTTTGTTTTTTAATCCTTAACCATTACATATTCATCGACAAAAATGTTATACGCTTAAAGATAACACTACCAATTTTTTATTGTCTGCTTACGCTAGTTTATTTGTTAGTAAACCGATAACAGACATACTAAATAGTAAATAATATATTTTCTTATTAAGCATTGTTGTCCTTATTCTGTGCAACCTATGATTATTATAAAACAGCACGCTGTATGTATTGACAGTCAAGAAAGTCAATGGACAATCATGGATTAAAATGTAGTTTACAGTACTGATTAATATTCGCCTTTATACCTCATTACATTCATTGCATATGAATTTAATGCCTGAAGAAGTATTAAAGTGACAAAGATAAAATCCTAAGTCATTCCTGTATATACATAATAATAATAATAATAATAATAATAATAATAATAATAATAATAATAAAAAATACATTATTATTATTATTAATGAAAAAAGACTTATACTTAACACTTTAAATATTTAACACTCTCCCATGTGATATTACTGCATCACTATCATGTACGTTAATCTGGTGCTAACATTAGCTAACTGCTTTTGAGCCAGCTGACCGTATTTTTACGTGAAAAAATAAAATCTGTAAAATTATAAAAAATTATGTTTATAATGAAAAAAAATATTGTCACATTAATTTAAAAAAACGTTTTTTTTCCCCCCCTAGTTTAGCCTAAGTTTATTAGTCTATCGGTTTTAAAATGAAAAATAACCGTCCAAATGTCGCAGCACGTGGACGCAGCCATCTGCGTCGTGTGATCAAACCTAAACACAAAATCTGAGATCGCTGGCTGAGCAGAAAAACAAACAGCCGAAGATCTACAGGTGTTCCTGTTAGTTCAGCACTTCTAAACCCCTGGACCTGACTGCAGAAAGCACAAGAGAGCAAGGCAGAGATAGATAGAGAGCAAGAGAAAGAGAGAGAGAGAGAGACATCATGTCTCCTTGTCTCCCCTTGTTACACCATATGCTTGTTCCTGAAAGCAGCCTTGATCACCTATCAAAACACTGACAGCTTCAGGTGTGTGCTGTGTGTGTCAGCATGCATGCTTCTCTATGTGTGTGTGCGTGTGTTTTTTCCCCCTCTCGCTCTCGTCGCTTTGAACACCTGTCAGACATGCCGTGTTCGCTAAATCGAGGACCGTTCCTCTGTGCGCGCTTACATCTTTCTGATACAGATAACAAAGTGTGGATAAAACACTACACGGCTAGAACAACACACACATCTGACATGCACAGAAAGGAGGGTTTCAGCGCAGTAAATAAAGCTGAAGATTTGATAGATAAAACACTACAGGCAGAAGGTGTTGATTAATTTTCCATAACAGCAACTCTGACAGAAAAAAAAAAATAGCCACACATTTTGTTAGTTCTTGAAAAGAAAAGAAGTAAACATAACTTCTTTTTTTTCCATTTGTAAATGTTAATGCAGATTTATTTTACATTTATTTAACTTGGGAAAAAAATAGGTATTAGTTACAGGATGTGGAAAAGTTGTAAAATACTCAAGAGCCCTTTTAACCTTAACTCAACAACTGGTTGAGTCTAGCTCTAAGAAACCTCTGTCCAAAAGGTCATTGATTGTCCAGTGTAGAAGTCAAGGCAACAGCTGGAATACAAAGGAAACTCTGAGATTAAGATGCTGTTAGTTAAATCATTATTCGCCACTATAAGGGCACAAGCTGGGGCTCGAACCACCAACCTTTCAATTCATAAATCAGTGCCTTAGCCCTCTAAACCACCACTGGCCCACTACTAGTACACCATTTCTCTGTGCATTTACATCCATATCAGTAAAAACACCAGGCCTGTAATATATTGTGTAGGTTCCACTTGTGCCACTAAAACAGCATTGCTTCAACCAGGCATGGACTCTACAAGACCTCTGAAGGAGTGCTGTTCCTTATCTGGCATGGTATCTGGCACCAAGACATTAACTGCAGATCTTTCAAGTCATACAGGTTGCTCCATGGAGATGCTCGATCAGAGAATTTGACGTCCAAATCAGCACCTTGAACTCATTGCCATGTTACTCAAACTATTCCTGAACAGAATCCTGCAACAAACAAAAAACACACTGGTGTCAAGGAATATTGTCGCCATGATGGCTTGAACTTGGTCTGCAACAATGTTTAAGTAGATGGTACATGTCAAAGAGACTTTCACATGAATTACTATACAGGACCCAAGAGGTGAACAGGACAATAAATAAATCCAAAATAGACCTCAAAAGAACCTCTAGAAGTGTAAGGTGAAGTTTTTGGAAGGGTCTTTATAGGACAATGATTTGAACATTGTTAGATCTTAGATCAAGCTAATGCAAGAATATCTCAGGACTAGAAACATCCTGGAAGGAAGAGTGAGTGAAGATTCATTAAACCAAAATAGGACTGATGCGGTACTGTGTATTTTTTTTTTTTTTTCTGGGAAAAATGAGACGACTGCAAAAATCATAATTTCTTCAGGTGTTGAGTGCTTTTGAACTTTTTCTTTCGTCAAGAAGAAGTCCTTCTTCCTCTTGATCGCATTCCAAAGTTTTTTTTTATTTTTTTTTATTGGGGCCCTACCAGGTCTCTGTCCAACCTTAGGTGTCCACCCAGGTGTTAGCCCAAGCTGAAAACGTCCAAGTCTCTATGTAAAACCTCAGCATGTCTCTTACTTGCTTCTCATTGATGAACGTCTTTTTTTTTTTTTTTTTGCCTTTGCATGACTTTAGCTCCACCTCTAGGAGTATATTTTGGACTGTACTCACTGTGGATATCACCCAAGCTTTATTTTCGTGTTTGGTTATTGATTTAGCTGGGTGTGCCTTTTGCACACAGCTGTATACAGGTATATGTGGATTCATTACGAACCTCTTAAAAACAAATTAGGTGCATATATTTAAACCTCCCTAGAAAAACTGATATATACCATATATCTTGAAAATGTGCCTCGATACAATGTTATGTACTTTCATTGATTATATAAAAAATGTTATTATATAAAAAGTGTTAGACAAGACAGCCAAAGATCTTGTGTTCTATCAGTAAAATTCAGTTTCCAAACCAGATTAACTGAAAGCTACATATCTATTTAAGGACCGAGTAAAAACGAAAGGTATCACGCTTTGACCCGTGCTTCGGCCTTGCATTATTTTAATCCAGCCTGCCTATTTTTAGGCGCCCTCTCCGAAGACCTTCTGTATGCGAAATGTGGGAAAGCTGCATCCTTCTCTCTTCACACCCCGTTTGAAGTTTCCCAGCCTCTGTGTGCACCGTGAGAGAGTGTATGAGGGGGAGCACTTCCTCTTAGGATCCTCTCTGTTTGCTTTTGACAGAATGGCATTCCTGATTTCTCGCAGGAAGTGAGCTCAGGCCAAAGGCGATTAAAGTTGGGGGTGGGGGCAAAGACAACAGGCCTGAGTTTAGCCGTGTCAAACAGGGCTGAAATATTCCCCAATAAATTCCGACATCGCGGCTGTAGCAGGAGCGCGATCCCGCCTCTCTCTCGTGAAAGTGTGTGTGTGTGTGTGTGTGTGTGGTGTGTATGTGAGATCCACGGATTTGTTTGTAAGGAGAGAACACATGCCGTACAGTGCATGTATGAACATAAACACTCACCGCTGAAGACATACACATGTTTATCGCTTGCTTCAACAAATATGAAGAACACCATGGGAGAAAGGTTTTGCAGGGCATGAGGGAATGCACGCATGCACCCACACACGCAGAGTTTGTTTACCAAGTGCACCACTGAGCAACAATAGAAAGTTAAAAGGTGTATTTTTAGAGCCGACCCAAGCTTTCTCACCCTCTAGTAATCCGAACCGTTAAAAATGTATGAGCTGTACGCTGGTGTGTTTAAAACACGGCCGCATGCATACTGCATGACGCTGCGTTACACACACCGCGACACGGAGGTCAACAGCCGTGCAGTGTTCATCTTTTGCCCACAAAACCTGTTTCCCAAGGCCTCTCCGAGTAAGATATAAAAGATACGAGGCGCTGATCAATATTTCACAAGAGGAACGATACGAGAAATACAACAGAGAAATACACTCGATATGCGCTCGCTCTCTGCTTGGCTATTTTTCCTTCTGCACTTTCTTTGTATGTTTATGGCTGTTTCCTGGCAACTCGTGTTCTAACATGATTTAATCCATAATTTACCGATTTTCGCTTTTGGCTCGCGGCCTCCAGCGTCCACCTGCAGACGGTTTGCAACGTTTGGACTTCTGTGCGCTTTTAGAGAAACGAAGAGAAAAAGCAGATGAAAGAGAGCGATATCCATGAACCCTCCGGGGTCTCAGGAAGCAACTGTTTTGGTGTTCAACAAGAACCTGCTTTGCTTCAAACGCTAAGAAAAACATGCAAACAGCTAATCTTTTATCAGACCCAAACAAGCAGAGGGATTTGTAGAGGTCTCGCTCAAGACTGTTGTGAGCTAGAGGAGCGAACGGGAAGAACCCGAGTGAGCACTGACCCAAATCACACGACTGTATTGCAGTTTCTTGCTTATTTGATCCATAGCAACCTGACTGGTGCAGCTCACCTGTTCATCATTATCTACAAAGTATAATGCACATGTGCCGTAATGGATTGACAGCAAAATGAGAGAAATGCCATTTTTTTAGCCTTTTTTTTTTTTTATTTTTGGCCAAGTAATTGCCGACGAGCACATGGCGTCGTCTAAAACAAACGATTTTAGTTGAAATATCACTATATAGTCTTCTTTTAGAAGTTTTGAACGATCACCATTACTGGATTTGCTGCTTTTGGGAGCTATGATGCACTTCAGTATTTATGAAAATAATATTTATGACACCACAATATTTATATTTATTTATTTTTAATTTCATTGTGTTCTGTATGCCTGGTTATGTCAGCAATGCTACGTTCTCCAAACAGGATTTCTGAATTCTGTTTTATACTGTATAGCCTCACGTTATCACAGATGTATATACAGGTGGTTGACAACCGATCAGTTTATATATGGTTCATCTCTGTATTATGATAAATCTGTTGTTTGCTGTAAACTTGTGTTTTTGCGTTGTTTTTTTAACGTTTCTCGTGATCTTTAACAAACTTTTTATTGAAAAATCAATGTTTCTTTGGGTTAGGTTGGATGAATAAGAGTTCTAGTTTGCTGAAAGAAAAATCCTCAGTTCTACATTAAACTGGTGAGGCTTTCCAAAAAGCACATGAACGAAAGAACAGTTAGCCCTTCTCATTATTGCTGTTGAACATTTTGCAGTCTGGTACTGGTAGATACTTCTGATTGGCTGATAGTTTGAAGAACTTCCCCAAAACCTCCACCATCACTCACCCCACTAGGCATTTCACTTCTACTGGGAAGAGATTTAACCCAGGTGGTTATGACTAGCTGTCACCCGACTTGTGACATGCAAGTGCCCTGACTGATTTCCCAAGTACATCAATGTCACAGCAGACAAGTTGACAGGGACAAGAGGAGAAATGATACTCCCTCGGCACAAAACAGACCAAAGCTACACACATAATTGTGCAATTTTGTAATGGTATGCTGGACCATTTTCCCTTTACACTTCATTTTCACTGCCCCTTCAACCCCCTTTTGTACTGACTGGCATTTTTAAGAGCCGTGGTCTCTCAGATCTACTCAGGGTTATTATTTTAACCTTATTTTAGACATTTTATCCTCTTCTTCACAAAAAAAGATTAATGCCCAATGAGTGTTTGGACTAGTCATCTTTCATTAGCATCTAAAGAATAATTTAGCACTCGATTCTTTTAATCAATTTTCTGATCAAGAAATCTCTCATTAATAATATTCTCAGTAATCTAAGGCGGCTTTGGTTTTAGGATATTCCAGCTTTGATGCTGCTCTGTTATATTCAGTGTAGCTTTTATGTTGGAAAGGTCTGTTGTCTCTCAGGGGTTAGAGTTGGCTTTTCTTTCAAGCAGAAATATATATCAAGCTTCTATACACACCTAGAACTTTGTCTTTAGAATTCTTGAGGAACTTTTTTTTTTAATTGTATTTGGAAATATTAAAGAAAACAGTGTTCTACAGTACTTTATTATTTTGTATGAACTTTAGATGATCTGTTGAACCCAAACTCCAACACTGTATTGAAACTGTGCTTCCATAACAGGAACAATTCACTGTAACCCAGGTGTTTGTTTGTTGTTTTTCCAATTGAGAAAGCCAAGCCAAGACAAGATAGGCTAGAGTACTCAAATATACATTAAACATGTAGGTTCCTCATGTGCCACCAGGGCAGCTTTGGTCCCAGATGGTATGACTCCATGAGCTCTATGTGACTATGCTGTAGTGTCTGGAAGCAGGATGTTAGTGGTGGATCCTTTGGGTGTTGTGGTCTCTGCATGTATCAGACTTGTTGGTTCCTTGGAATTCCATTGGATTGAGATATGAGAAAGCTGAAGGCCAGGTCAACCTTGAATTCTTTCCCTGATAAGCCCCATACATGGCAGGCTATGGTGCACTGGGTGTTCTGACACCTTTCTATCATAGCCAGCATTAAGTTTTTTTCAGCTATATGTGCTACATTGGCTTCGCTTTTAGATTTGACCAGACAGGATAGTCTTTGCTCCCCTCAAGCATACTTAAGCATTTGGGTGTCGGTGATCCTGTCACCAGTTTACTGGTATGTAATTAATAATTGATAAAGCACTAAAGCACACATGATCACGATTTTATCAGGGCCAGCGAAAGTTCTGTTTCAGTAGCTGTGGGTGTGGGTGTGTATCAGTGAGAGGATCTGCTGACAGGTACAGAGGAGCAGGTCTTAGGGAAGAAACAGTCACATCATGAATAACCCAGAAAGTCTTATTAAATATTTACAGCGGTAGATTTCTCTCTCTGTCACTTCCTTTAGAACAGAGGGAGCCGGAGAGCAACACATGGACCTGTTAAAGCATGAAAGCATGCCACAAAGCATCGTGTGTCCCTGTGAGAGCTTTGTCTCAGTCATCCAAAGACCTGCAGATCCCGAAACAATAAATATAGCAATAAATATTGATGACAGTAGGCCGACGGAGCATCCTGTGGAGAAACCCACACACAGGCATTTACATCTTAGAGCCCTGTCTATACCAGGGAAGACAAATATCACCAAATCTTTAGAACAACAAAAATATTTGCCCGTCCCACTGCTGGCGAGGGATTCGCGAGGAGGAGACCATGTTAATCTTCCAGAAAGCAGTCGGCACATGAAGAAAGCGCAGCCACCTGATCAGTCCGACACGAAGGCAAACACGCCCGCTATTATTCAGCTATTTCTCCAGATATATCTTTACTGACAGGCTTTTATTCCCTCCATCCATTCTTATAATCAGATAGAAGAGACAAGAGCCTCTTGAGGCCAATTCACTCTCGCGCAGGGGAGGCGAGACAGGCGTCTTTCTCTCCAGGAAGCAAGCAGCTTGTCTCTCGCTCTCTTTAACACGCACTGGCAGCGGTTCTGACGCGTGCGGATATATTGCCGAGCTGATTCAGGTGAGAACGTTTTAGCTGCAGTCAGACTGGAATAAACTGCTTCATAAATCACTAGATCTCACAGCGCAGCAGAAAATCCACCCAAACTGGAGTGACGGTTAGGTATTTAGCGGCGCAGCTATTGCTGTAAAAAAAAAGAAAAAAGATGAAATATATATATATATATTAAAAATTTAACTGTTTTCATGATTTCATGATGTCTGATTTCTTAAAGAAATTTAGAAGATTAAACCCTAAACTTATAGTACTATGCAATCTTGAGCCCCCCTTGCATTTGTAATGTAGTCTTGAAGAATAGTTCTCCAGGTTTCCAAAAAGATTTATATATTTCCCTCTCTCATTTTTTGGCAAGTTTCTGTCTCTTATTTTCAGTCCAGTAGCTGAACAGTTTCAGAGGGATGCTTTTTGTTTAAACCACACAATGACCTATGAATTGTTTGAACGTAAAAAAGCATCTAACTTGAGCCATAATCCAGTGAGAAACAGGTGCAGATAAAAAAACTTGTTCCCATTTCTTTCAATCATTTAATTTACTTTAATATGAAGCAATGAGGAATGGCTCAAGAGGTTTGCGAATATACACCGTATATCAACTGTATAGTAGAGACCGAGGGAGGTGTAAACTTTTGCACTCAACTGTACCATATAGGTAGCATATTTTAATAAGGTAGATGTGTCAGCAGGAAAAGTTAGGGGGTAATAATGTATACAACACAAGAGTTAATTTATTGCCGTACATTTGGAAGAAAAAAAAAAAGAAAGAAAGAAAGAAAGAAAGAAAGAAAGAAAGAAAAAATACAATAAATGAAATTTAGGAGAGAGAGAGAGAGAGAGAGAGAGTAAAAGCTGTGTCAGTAGTCTGTATAGTAGTACAGTAACGGAGCCAAACTTCATCCCATTATACAACTATAAATCTGGAGTCATCAAGAGTGGGAGAGAGAGTGGGGTGGGGGGAATAATGCAAACAGTAAATCCAAAAATCAAAACTCAGCATCCCTTCTTTCTAAATGCAGCGCTGTCATAAAAGCATTTCTATCGATGAATGGGCCAGCAGAAAGGTCAATAGTTAATTAAATAATCTATCACCTCCGGACTGCATGGAGAAAGAGTGGGGGTGCCACTCGACTCAATCAATGGCAGCGGCATTAAAAGGTCAGCTTCGGCTTTATGATAAGTCACCTGCTTAATGTTTACTCGGGAAATCAAGTGGACAACGAGCAACGCTCACTTCCGCTGCTCCGCCCCCTCCGTTCCCGCTCCTCAGGTCTGAAGATTTGCTTTCACCCTGAGTAATAGTACGGCATTACTAAGCGAGCCATGTGCCGAGATTGCGCGTCGTCGCCGATGCATCATTAGACTATGTTTTTCTGCACATTCATTTTATCACAACGTGGCCACTGTATCAATTATGAATGAGCTCTGCTCTTATACGGGCTTTCTACATCCTTTATTTGTGCACTCCACGGGAAGGTACAAAGCGTCTGCCTTGGCAAACAAAGGCAGGATTGCAATTTCAACAGATGCTTCTAAGAAAATAGTAATTATGCAAATCGGACAGAATAATCGCGACGGTATCCATTATTTATTAGGTACACCTCCGGTTCGAACTTCGCTATGAGGCAAATAAAATGACTCCTTTTCCAATGCCCCCTAATTATGCATATGGATCATTTACGTTTTAAAATGATTGTGGTCATTTCAAAATGACTGCAGGTCTGAATTACGGCCGGCACTAATTCAGCTTAAAAAAAAGAAGGAAAAAAAAGGAGAAATTGGAATTTCTATGCAAATGTTTGAGAGCATTAGCATCTCTTTTAATTAACTACTTTTCTGAAGTTAACAGAAGCCAGATTCCCTATATGAGTCAGATGAATGCAATATTACTTTTATCAATATAAAAGCAAGAAAAATAAAACCTTCAAACTAATTAAAGCACCCTTTTTTTGGAGTATACTTGTCACATTTTATAAAGTAAAACCCATTTGAAAACTAAAAAAAAAAAAAAAAACACTTTCCAAAAAAAAAAAAAAAAAAACCCTTTCCAAAGAACATTTGAGGAACCATTTTTCCCCTCTAAAGGTGTACTTAAATCATTTTGACTTTCATTCATACAAGTGGTTTATCAATGTCAATGACTCTTGTACTTTTTTTGTCCCCCTGGTGGAACCTCTACAGGTTTTAAGAAGACTCCTACAAAAAAATCTTAGCTTTCAGAAAGGACAATTTAACAAAAAGAAAAAAAGGAAGATGTAACCATCCAAACCCATCAGGAAGCAAAAAGGCTAAATACTCACTGCATGTAGACAATAATATCCATCCAGGTAAAATCATCTGAATAGTTTAGTTAGCTGTATCATCAATTTAAAATAAAATTATTATTATTTTTTTGGTCTGATCAGATTTGCAATCATAATTACGAGTGACTTTTATCTGATTCAGCATGCATGTGCACATCATTGCATCTTTGCTTGCATCTTCTGGGTTAAAACATGTCATGTTTTTGTGACCGCTCATTAATTTCTAATAGTGGAAGCATTCTCACAAAAAAATATGTTTTGGATTTATCTCTGCAGTGGTTCTCAACCTTATTCCTGGAGGCCCACTGCCTGCCTATTTTAGCTTTTTCCCTGCTCTACCACACCCACTTTAATTAAGAAAAGGCTGTTAATTAGTTGATTAGTTAAATCAGGTGCGCTGGGAACTGAGAAAGCACTAAAATGTGTAGAGCAGTGGGTCCTCCAGGACCATAACTGAATCACTGGTGTATTGGATATATCTGATCTAGGACCACATACGAAGGTGACTCAGATCCAAACTAAAAAAAAAAAAAAAACATACTGTAAGATTTGCATCATGTTGGGGTACAGAGTCATATTTGAGTCATTTCAAGCTAAGGTTAAATCCTACAAAAGATTGTTTCCTTCTAACCATCACAGCTTTATTCTGTATACAGGGTCGCAGGGGCCTGAAACCTATTCCAAGAGACATAGGGCATGAGGCGGGGGACACTCTGTACAGGATGCCAATCCATCACAGGGCACACAGACGCTCATTCTTACACTATGGGCAATTTGGAAATGCCAATTAGACTAATCTGCATGTCTTCGGACTGTGGGAGGAAATCGAAGGAAACCCACTAAGCAAGGGGGGAAACGTGCAAACTACACACACACTGACCTGAGGGTGAAATTGAACCCGGACCCTGAAGGTGCCAGGTGACAGTGCTAACCACTCAGCCACTGTGTTTCAACAAGAGCATCTTTACAATCAAACCCCTCAACTATCCAAAGGACTTTTAAGCAAGTCTTCATTTAGCATAGAACTGTCAACTATTCAAAGATACATTGAAGTTTTTTTTTTTCTTTCTGCACAGTATCTCTTGAGTTGTACGAGTGAACTTCTTACATTCTTTAGAGTGAACGCCTTTGAGAATATAAAAAATAAAACAATTTAAAAAACATTTGAGAAACCTTTTTCTTCCAAATATGTACTCATCATATTTTGACTTCCATTCATCCCAATCTTTCGGCTTGTCATCAATGTCAATCACATCTTCAACTTCTTTCTACTATTTTTATCCAGCTGGAGGAACCCTTAAGGAAACTTTTGACTTTGTGGACTTCAACAATAATAATAAAAAACTCATTTTTTTTTTTGTGAGGGTGGTGGGGGCTACTCTAAGGGGTCTAGATCAAATTTTACAGATGTGTATTTCCATTTCTTCGACAGTGAGAAACCATAGCAATGAACTTTTAAATAAAAAAAAAATGTACACCAAAAATACTTAACCATCTAAAGAACCTTGAGGAACCTTTCTTCTTGGAGAATGCATCATGCTTCTTTAAACTCTATTCTTCCGAGGGTTTATTGCGTCTATGAGTTCTATGTTATGACTCGATATGACATTTTAGGAATTGTTTGTTCTTCTAGTGAAATCCTAAAATGTCCCGTGTAACATAGAATTCCTTTTTAGAGACGCTTCCCTTATGAAGAAATACTCCTACACGAGTAGAAACAGCCCCAACTGTTTTTAATCCCTTCTCTGTAAAGTTTCCCTAGAACCCATGGCATGAGACAATCATGTGACTCATCCCATGAAACAGGAAGGTCAAAAACATTACTCATCATCCAGCATCCATCGCCATGAAGCTGAACTGCGTCCTCGGGCTTCCGGTCATTTTTTGTATAGTGGCCTGTTCCTGAAGAAACATGGAAGATGGAGTGTGTGTGACGAGGGGAAATATCTTGCTGAGAGTGAAATTGTGTCAGAATCTCTCAGTGGGAAAGCTCTTTGTCCTCTGCTTTTTCACACTTATTCATTTCATAAATCTTTTGCATTTGGTGGTGTCGGAAAACATCGGGTCCTTTTTCCCGGCTGTAAAAGTGACATAAGTTGGAAGGAGGCCTCGGTAAACAGACACGAAATGAAACAAAAGGCATGACTCTTTGTTCGGGGTTTGATCTCTTCACAAACTCTGATTGATTTAGTCATTATACTGCATGAACATTTATATTCATATCAATCACAGGTTCCTCCATGAGTGTTCTTCCAAGGCCTGGGAAAAGTCACAGGGTGGCGGGCGACGTCTTCCCGTCACCTCCTGGAGTTTGTTGTTCTTTTAAGCATGGCCTTCTTCGCCCTGATCCTCCATGCCACTTCCTGTCACCCTTGCATGAGAGGCTGTCAAAATAAAGTCTCCCCGCCGTTCTCCCCGCCTGCCAGCGCCCGCTGCCAGCTTCAGACGAGCAGGAAGAGCTGGCACATTCGATTGGTCACGCCAATCGGAACACTCATCAATCTCGCGATCTCCGGGCCTGTGTGGGTCGCCGAGCCCTGTCAGCTCCGGAGTAATATCCGCCTCCCAAGATCCTCCGTTTGACACGCTCTGTCTTAACCATGTAAAAATAGTTCCATGAGATAAAACTTTGCAAGTGTGTGTGTGTGTATGTGCACGCATTCTTAGCTATGTGATAAAGCTCCGTTTCACACAATCGTTCATCTGGAGCTTTGGATCAAGGCTGTCAGTTTGTCAGCATTAGAGTCTAAGAGAGACATGAACAGAGAAGCAGAACCTAATCAGAATAACAGGATAATACCATTGATACACACACACACACACACACACACACACACACAATCTCTCACATTCTCCTCATGTCCATCACTTGCTATTGGCTTTTCTACATTATCGAATTCTTTACTCTGAACATAACTGACATGACTCTAAGAGCAAACAGTTCGCTTTGAAACTTTTAACTCTTAATCTTATGTGCACCACAATAACGGATATAAAATATCTGTTTACAGATTATTCCAAAAACAAACCTGGATTCCGGATTCTAACCTGGAATCTGATCCGGATTTCCCAGAGCAGCAAAGATAAAGGAAGAGCAGCGTGTTAATGTCAGGTTTTATACTGTACTGCATGCTTAAATATAACTGGAATTGGACCGAGACGTACTCCTTTGTTGGAATACAAACAAGCAAAAACTGTCTGTTAGTCCCATAATGCTATCAGTATTTGTATTTATTTATTTAGCACTTTGAAAATTGCATCTACTGTATATCCAATATTAAAAGTGGGTGTGGTATACCTTGCAGTAGAAAAGCCAGACATGTCTTTGTGATGTCAGAATTCTGGACCTTTACACAACCACGTATCACTCATTATTGGAACTGAAAACCACCTGTAATACAGTGCATCCGGAACGTATTCACAGCGCTTCACTTTTTCCACATTTTGCTATGTTATGACTTCGTTCAAAATGGATTTAATGAATTATTTTTTATCAAAGTTCTACAAAGAGAGATGGAGAACCTTCCAGAAGAACAACCATCACTGCAGCACTCCACCAATTTGCCCTGCATGGTAAAATAGACGGGCGGAAGCCACTCCTCATTAAAAAGCACATGACAGGCGTTTGGAGTTTGGAGCCAAAAAGCACCTGAAAGACTCTCAGACTATGAGAAACAATTGTTTTTTTGTTGAAGCAACTTTGGCACCCATTACATCCTCAAGTCTTGATGTTACATCCTCAGTATGATGCTACAAGATGGTTGATGTTCTGAAAGGTTCTTCTCTCTCCACAGAGGAACACTGGAGCTCTTTTGGACTAACCTATGGGTTCTAGGTCACGTCCCGGACTAAGGACTTTCTCCCTCATCGTTCACTTTGGCAGTGCGGCTCACTCTAGTCCTGGTGTTTTCTAACTTCTTCCATTCATGGATAATGGAGGCCACTGTGCTCATCTGGACCTTCAATGCTGCAGATATTTTTCTGTACCCTTCCCCAGATCTGTGCCGTGATACAATTCTCAGAGGTCTACCAACAATTCCTTGGACACCATGGCTTGGTTTGTGCTTTGGCATGCACTGTTAACTGTGTGTGTCTTTTGAAATCATGTCCAATCAACTGAATTTACCTCTGGTGGACTTTAATTGAGTTGTAGAAACATCTCAGGGATTAGCAGTGGAAAGAGAATTGACCTGAGCTCAATTTTTGAGCATCATGGTAAAAGGCTGTGAATAGTTATGAACATGTGATTCATTTATGTTGTTATTATGGGGTATTGTTTGTAGAATGTTTTGGAATTTTGAGAAAAACATTGAATTTAACCATTTTTAAAATAAGGCTGTAACATAGAAAAATGTGGAAAAAGTAAAGCACTGTGAATACTTTCCGGATGCACTGTATTAACTACTCACTCACTCACTCACTCACTCATCATCATCATTACCGCTTAATCCTGTATTTAGGGTCGCGGGACTGTATTAACCAATGTGTTTTATATTTAGGCTTTATACCTGGCAGGTTGCTTGCACCAACCATTGACTGCATAAGAACTGATCAAACCCTCTGTGATGTCGCTCATAAGTTTTCTTGGCAGTAGTTGATTCGTCCTAAACCCATGCCCAAGCCATAAATGGATAAATGGGTGGAACAAATGGCTGTTGGTTGGAACATCCCTTAGTTATCACAAGCTAGCGACCTTAACTTTGACTTAGGTAAAATGCTTACCACTCCTCTTATGCATAAGTTTTTTTTTTAAACTGATACATCAAAATTGACCACCTTGTACACTTGTCATGAATGGGGCATCAAGTTATGGAGACCAAACTGCATCTCTCAGTTTGCATTCATTACTGTTGACACTATCATTAATACCAAAACTCATCCAAATGGAACATTTGGTTATGGACCAATGGAAAGGTACCCAGGCAAGTACCAAAGGCAAGTACCCTTTCCATGGCAAAGAGATCCTATTAAAAGGGAGGAAGGTGGGTATTGAGTAAGGATGAGTAATGAGGGGCCATTAAAAATGCCATGTCATATGAAAAGGTTGGCTTTGTCAAGGTTGGTGGGGGAAGTACTGTATATTAGCCTTTCAAGGGGGCCAGAATCTCTAGCAGCACCACTGGGTTAATGTACATTGTAAAAGCCAAAAAAAAAGACCCTTTTTATTTTCTCCTATTTCCTTTACCTGGAAAAAAAGTAAGGAAAAAGCGAGGCCTGAATTGAGCAATAGGACGAGCGACAGAGGAGGATAAACGTCTCCTCTGAGGTCAGGCCGGCTGAATGAAAGACTCAGGTAGCGGCGGCTCGCTTTAATAAAAGGGATAGAATTTCCATTTGCTCGGGACATTCTTAATGTATTGTTTTTGCAGTGCAGACAGTACGAATGAGTCAAGAGCCAAAGAATACACTTTATAGACACAAATAATCGTAAATTGGGAATGTCACCTTTAAGCTCGGGCATTTTTATTATTGTTAGTGGAGCTGCGGAGAGGTTGATGTTTTATTCTCCCGAGGGTGCTGGGAAGAGAGGCTTGGAGAAAGCGCAAGAGTGAGAGAGAGAGAGTGAGAGAGAAAGCTAGAGAAAGAGATGGGTTTCCCATACCTCTCAGAGATTGATAGCAGATGGTTGGCTCTAAAATAAACCTATCCATTACCAACACAGTCTTTTTCATACCACACGCGGTTACTGCTCTGCATCTTTACAGCCTTTGTTGGGACCTGTTACACGCATGCACAAAGTTCAATCATGAGATACAGTCCATACACTTTATAACACACACTCTTCTGAAAAGGTGTAAGGCTTTTTATTTATTTTTGCTAACAGGAATCACACTCAACATTTCCCAGGATGGTCACAAGGGTTGTCCAAGCGTTACTGTAGTGTATGAAGGCAAGGCCTACGACAAAATGAAAAGCATGGGTTACACTAATGAGTTGGGAATTGATCTTTAATATAGTGGTCTCTTATTACCAAACTGACCTCAAACATTTATCTGACCACAGGTATGTGGATAACTGATCATCAACACCCATTTGGGCTTAATGAACATCCCATTTTGTCCCCAGATTTGATTCTGCTGGTGCTGTTACAGAAACCTCCTCTCTTCTGGGAAGGCTTTCCAATAGATTTTGGAGTGTAGCTGGAAGCATTCGAGAGATCGGGCACTGAAAAGGGACACGTTTGAGTTCATCTCAGTGTTGTGTAGTGCCGAAGAAATTAGGTCTTTGTAAAGAACATGCAAGGTAGCACTCCAACCTTGGCAAAGCATGTCTTTATTGTACATTGGCCATTTTTCAGCAATTTACTGTCTCACTTTAAACTATAATTACTTAAAATGCATGCAAAAGTATTTATACTGAAATTGATGTAAGCTTTCAGAAGCATGTGAACTGTAAATGTATAGTTGCAACCATGTCAAATTCATACTGCAATATATTAACAATCCTGCATTTTGGAATAATAAAATCAAGAGTTACGGACACTACATGAAAGGGCATAAAATTGTATTTAGCAAATTTTTCCTTTTATCTGATAAAAATGTAAATGTGTATGCATATTTACAAAAGTGAAGCATGGATCGAAAGATGAGAAACATTAAGTATTATGAAAAATGGTGTTACAGTATATGAAAAATCACTTTTTTACTTAGGTGAGCTACATTTTCGCACCAATACCATGTTTTGGCCATTATGTAACAGTATGGTGCAGAACACATACTATAAATGGTTGATGGTGAGAAAGGCATATAGATATCCACAAATCTTTGGCTAAATAGTGTACTGCCCCCTCCTGGTGTGGAGAATTATTGTCTTCTTCACAGGCACAAAACCATCAACTGTCACCTTTATGGTGTTTTCAAAAGGCAACTTTTCTCAAAAGAATTGAGATGATCCTTGGTTGGTTTTGGCCAGGGATAGTTTTTTGATGCGCATGTAATGGCTATTAAACTGAAACATGAAGCGGCCACTAATCTTAAAGACTGGTCAGACCATTCCCAACCTGCGTCACAATTCATTCCAATAGAGCCAGGCAGCTTTAGCAAAACAGACAAAGCAAACATTCATATATTCAAATTAGATTTGTAACACTTGACTGGCTCCGAGCGAGTCAGGAGGCCCGGTTGCCAGCTATGCTTCAGCGTGTGTATGTGTGTGTGTGCGTCAGTGCAAATTAACTGGGCCTTGTGTTTTCGACTTGACATTAATTTTGAGGAATAATATTGAGGAGGTGCGACATGTTGCCTTCCGCCTGCCGTGTTCTAATAAGTACAGCAGAGCTCGCTGGGAAAGCAAGAGCTTATTAACTGAAGGCTAAGGTACGCAGATGAGAGAGAGAGAGAGAGAGAGAGAGAGAGAGAGAGAGAGAGAGAGATTTAAAACTGCAATATACCTAATCCTGAATATATTACCTATTTGCATGCAAAATGCTATATACAATTTGAATATTAATTGAAATATGGAAATGACGTGAGCACCAGTAATCACTGCTGTTGCTGAAAGGTAACCGTACAAGGAATATGTCATTTGTTTAAAGTTGTAAATCACAAAGGCGGTATGCGCGGTCAGGGATGTCGGCTGATAAGCACGTCACCTTTCTGATTGATGAAAGCGACAAATACCGAGGAACGAATAAAGGAAAACTAATGAATGTACAGTATACAGTTTTTTTTTTCTCATTACAGGAATCTACTGTACAGCATAATGCCTGCAATTTGTCGAAGAAGAAAAAAGAAAGCAAAGCTTTTCTAACTCGTGGGATAAGTGCAGCCTGCGTGCGACTGCGTGTTGACACAAGCATTTGTAATGAATTGATTCAAGCACAGTATTTCATGTAGTCATGGATTAAATTACATTACTGCACAAAAGAGGTAAAAGGGAGCTCCTATATGGGCTTTGAGGTGTCCAGTCAGAGCTAGTAAGAATATAATGCACAAAGATGATAAAATGTGCCGCTGCGGAATTCATCCTGCTTCTTATTGTTAGTGCGTTTGCATTTTATTCATTTGACACTTTTATTCCAAAGTTACTCATGAGTGAAATGCTGAAATGCTTGAAGTATGGCATCCTTTGGGTCTTTTAGGTAGACACCAGAGTTATTTCTGATATACAGTACCCTCAATTCTTTATATTTTGCTTCCAAAGCCAGACCTTTTGGTATTTTTAATGTTGTCTTGAGGAATAGTTGTCCAGGCTTCCTAAAGGACTTTTTAGCTATTATTTTTGTCACTTAAAAAAGAGCAATACTATTTAATGTTTGTTAATCCACACGGTGACCTATGAATTATTTATAAAAGCATAAAAAGTATCTAACTTAAGGCAGGAACCAGTGAGAAACAGGTGCAGATGATCAGGCCGGTGATCGGTGTACTGTACTGGTGATGCTGAGTGCTGACTTGGTACAGACGAGACGGGAAATGAGGTCGCTGCCAAGGGTGATACCTGAACATATAACACTTGTTATATGGCCCTTTAGACACTCTGCAGCCTGTCGCTTTAAAACATTTTGTTCCCATTTCTTTAATTACTTCCATATAATGTGAAGACATCAGGGGGTCAATATTTTTGCACAGTTCTGTATGTAATTAAAACACATTTTTATGAAAATAAGACAAAGAATTGCAATGTTTCAACAATCAACTTTTATTGTTTTGAAATGTGTTTTGATTTGAAGCGTGTGTGTGTGCGTGCGTGTGTGTGTGTGCGCGCGCATCAGGATGCAGGTGGGATCTATCTCTCTGCCAGCTGTGCTTCCTTTCCATAACCAACCCTAACATCTGTCCCCAGATTATAGATTATGGTTGGATTAATAAAATGATTCAGCACTCGTACACACACACACACACACACACACACACACACACACACACACACACACACACACACACACACACACACACACAGTGTATCTTCCCTGAACTAAATCTGCCACTGGAAGATAAGCTTCTCAAAGAGGTACATGCATAACTAATGCTGTCTAAAAGTTGCATTTGAATTTTATTCGCTGAAAATATTTAGGATTGGAATATTACTGTTCCTTTGTTAAAGTAGGCAAGAACTGTCCTCTTATTTTAAGCAATAAGCTAAACTTAAAAATGTGATATTTCGAGAAAAAAAATGCATATAATTGATCCAACAGATTCATCTAAAACAAGTTAGTTTTTACTATATGTGCTCATTATAAAATGACCTATAGTAATACTCACTGGTTTAAAAAAATGTTTTCCTTAAAATAAAAAAGAAATGACTGAAAAAAATCGTATTTTTCTGCTTTAGCTAGCAAAAAAATATATTCTGTACAGAGTATGCAAAAGTATGCATCTTATACACAAAAACACACAAACGCACACACAAGCTGATTTTCATGTCCTCCCCTCACTGCCTCCTGAGGTCTCATTACACGCTGAAGCACTCGGGTCGCAGCCGGATCGCCAGACTTTTCCTGTTTTAATCTAAAACCAGTGACCCACACCATCAACCAGGAGCTGGCTGGGCTTGGAAAAACGGTCAAAGGCCAAAGCAGTTGCACATGTTTAACCTAATGTTCAGAACTGTTTATCTGCTCTGTTTTGTTATTTGTGCATGTGTGTGTGTGTGTGTGTGTGTGTGTGTTTCTGTTTTCAGCTTGGTATTATTTAACGCAGTGTGCACAATAAGGCAATATCCTCTAAGCAGTTTCCACTTTAGACATCAAACGTCCAGGGGAATACCTGACATTTAATGTAACGTGCAACTGATTTACTCTAATACCCTCCTGATCACTGCTTATTAACAGTTTTTTGTTTTGTTTTGTTTTTTTTTCAATCCATTACTTTAGGCAAGGTTTCAATTCTTTAGGACGCTCATAAGGAAAAGACATGAAATGTAAAAATGTATCAGCTGTAAGACAACAAGAGCTACGCAAACACTGACACTGGAGACTCTTACCGTAAACGTTAAATTAACAAGTCTGCTACAAGACACCAGTGTACACTTTCATTTCAAGCAAGCTAGGCTGTTTAACTGAACCATACCAAATGTACATTAAACTTTCAGGTAATGGTAAGGTAGGTACTGTAGCTCACTGAAGCGATGGGTTGGTGATCAGAGCATCGGGGGTCGAACCCTCCATCCCTGGGTCGCCAGGGTTTGGTTCTTGGGCAAGACCTCAAACCCTACAACTAGGATAACGGGCGAAAAAACTTTTTAGGTAACAATGCATTATGTCAAGCCTGTTATGTCATTTGAGGCAAGAACAAAAAAAAAAAAGTTTTTTTTTTGCATAGCCCCTCCTCCTTAATGTTGACTCTTGGACCCAGTTTTGTGTTCTGATTGCCTGGAAAAATGCACTTCCACAAAGGGGTGATGCGACGCTCATTTGCATATGATGCTACAGAAAGTGATGCAATGCATTTGAAACAGGAGTGAAGATGAAGGTATTTCAGGCATGCCAGAATGCATGATCTACACTAAGTAGAATATTAACAGAGGCATTTCAGAGACCTCTAAGACTTACGCATACTTATTAAAAAGGAGGATATCATGGCACCTTCAACGCTGATGATGAGAAATTGCCACAATGTACTGTACATAAAGTTAATAAAGTTAAAGCAGCACAACATGATGTTGGTAGCATCAGTAGCAATTACTGACCTTTAACTGATTCATCGCGTCTAAAATTCACGACAGAAACTTAACCTACATATATGTAGCAAAAGTATATTAACAAGCGCAGGGATCTCAGAGGTGAACTGATGAAGTTCACCACACATGCATTCATGTCTATACATGAGAGGCTCTGGTTAAGGTTTAACCAGAAGTCACTTCTCACCTCTAATCTTTGCATGTTCTAATTTCTCGATTCCTTCCTCCCTTAATTAAAGAAAAAAAAAACACCTTAAAAACACAACTATGTTGGTGGGTAAGATTTGGGTGAGACTCTAACCATCCTCGGTGCTGTCACAGGGTGATAAGAGAGAGAGAGAGAGAGAGAGAGAGAAACTCAGAGAACAGTTTTTCTCTTTGATATGGAGCTCTCCATTATCCCAGTAAGCGCTAATATTTAACGACAACGAGACATGAAGTTGGAGAAGAACAGATAGGGGAAAGCTCACAGATGTACTGAATGATCCACAGGAAATAAAAAAGTCCAGTTTTAAGATCATAAAATCTTTGCCTATATAATCTTCATGTCACTTAATGTATGAATAGATTTTTTTTTTATTAGATTTTTCCTTTTTGTTAACAAACTGTATATTTAAAATTTAAATTTATAGTTGAATGCCAAAGTGTTGTTAATGTACCATAAAAACATAGTTGGGTTGTTTATTTTTAATCTTTTTGATATTTAGGGCTGAATAAACATTAATTCTAGAGAGCTCTTATGTTATACCCGATGCATTGAGCATATGTCTAAATAAAGAGCCACTGTGGGTTTAAATAGGAAAACTTAACTGTGGTGGGTCTGTATGTGGATGGGTGACATAGGAAAGAGAGAACAACGTTTAATGTTTAACTTTGTTAAACATTAAATTATTACGAACAAATGTTTAACTTTGCACTACAATAAATTTAGTTTTTAACTTAAAAATGAGACAATTTTCCAAAACACGGTTTTCTTTTAATGGTTTATGCAATACAAATACTATAAAAGGATGAGGGGTCTTCAAGTCATACCAGGATGAAATTTCTCATGTACGGCGTAAAACTGATGGACGTTTATAAAAGACTTCAAGCTCAACACGGTGATGAGTCCTGATCCTTGAAAATTGATGAATAACTTGTGGCTAACTTGAGGAAGAGAGACTTTTTTTAGTAGAAGCAGTAAACACAATCATTCACCAACACCACTTGAACATTACAGGAAATGGGCTGAGATTTATCGCCGCATTCCCTGTACAGTCCTGACCTCGCTCCCAGCCGTTTCCACATATTTGGGGCATTCCTGGGAGGCCAGTGTTTCAGACTTAAAGCATGCAGTCAGATCATGGCTCTGGCATAATAAGTAAACTTTCTACCTGGTGTCCAAACACTAGTGGAATGATGGGATAAGTGCATTACTGTAGCAGGGGATTATATAGGGAAATAAAGCGAACTTTTACTTTATTTTTTCTATTATTTTGGTTTGACTTGAACACACCTCATAGTTAATGCACACCAATGCCCTTTATGTTCGTAGCGGTATTACATTACTAAACAATTATGAATTATAATTCAACGGCACATTTTGAACTCCAGAATTTCCTTTTGTGTGTCTTTTACAGTCATACTTTTTGAACGATGGTAAATCATGTATTGTTTAGTTAGAAGATTTAATTAATGGAATTTTCTTGGCAGTTTTTCATGGCGGAGAAATTCCTTGTGTCTAATTGTGGTATGTAATGGATAAAAACAAAAACAATGGTACAAATAATGAAACTGTGAGACTGTGGGAAAAGAATGATTGAAGTACAACCCACACGAGTTTGGAGAGAGAGAGAGAGAGAGAGAGAGAGAGAGAGAGAATAACAGTCCACCCAGCTTACGTCTACTGCAAATACAGGAATTATGGCCAAGTTCCTCCTTGGAGAAATAGATATCCTAGGAGTAAAGAATGGCCGATGGTCAAAGGCCAAACAGCCCTCTCTCTCTCTCTCTCTCTCTCTTCTGACCAGCTGTTCTCTCCCAGGTCTGATTAGATATAAACCTGTAGCTCGGGGCTTTTTCTAGCATTTCAGATTCCCTCATTATTTGGCCCATAACATTTGTAAACTGGGTAAAAACCAAAGAACATGTGGAAAAATAATTTCAGGCAGTCATAGTTACATAATCTGTTTAAGTCTTCAGCCTCGTCTTTTCCCGTGTTTCTTTAATGTGGTCAGTTCTCTGAATTGTTACTATTCAGAATAGCTTAAACACACAATACTGTACATAAGCAACTGCTACTATTTTAGGAACTAAACAGGCCTTAAGATATTCAACAGCTGATAGGATCACAAAGCTCCAACTCATTTCAGTAGTGGATTATTATCCATTCCAAAGCAGCTTAGCACTATGCCTTGATCTCACCTCCAGGGTCAAAGGTTCATAAGTTTTGCATGTTGTCCCCGTGCTTGATGGGTTTCCCCTGTGTATTCTGGTTTCCTCTCACAGTACAAAGACATGCCGATTAGACTGTAGTGTGTAAGTGTGTGCATGCTTGTGCCCTGCGGGGACTGGCACGCCGTCCAGGGTTAGACACCAGACTCTTCTGAAACCCTGTACAGGATAAGTGGTATAGAAAATGAGTGAAGGAGTGATTTATTGCCATTTCTTCATCCTCAGGGAATGGGAATACATCCCCAGTGATGAAATTGGGCCCTGTCCAGGGTGTACCCCAAGTCTCCAGGCTCTCTGTGACCCTGCATACAGGATAAAGCGGTATAGATGATGAGTGAGCGAGTGAGAGGGAATACATCCTGAATGGGAAGCCAGTCTATCTCAAGTCAATCACTCAAACCCATTAACATAGCCAATTCACCTAGTAGCAAGTTGTTGGGAGGAAGGGGGTTAATCAAAGAACCCAGAGAACAGAGGAACCAACATAGGCATAGAGAGAATGTATCACACAGATAGTAACCAGAGCTCAGGATCAAACCAGGAACCCTGAAGATGTGAGGCAGTACTACCACCCTATAGTGAAGAAGAGTTTTTTTTTTTTTTTTTGAGAAATATAATTGGACCAGATGGGATTTCATTCCCATAACTGTGCATTGCATCGAGTTGACATCAACTTACCGCAAAGGCTTCATGGACCTGATGAAGGTCTTTAATAATTAAAACAGCTCGAGAAAAAAAGTATGCAATGCACAGAAGCTCCAACAGCTCACATATGTTTCTCACACTTCCATCCTGGCCCACCTTTCTGCCCCAAATCTGAGCCCAACTACGGAACGTTGTGCGATGAATAAAGCTGTCAGCACTCTTTTTTTTTTTTTCCATTGAGAAACGGAAAGAGTGATAAGCAGTGTTGGACTTGTGCTTAAAAAAATGTGAGATCTCAGCAGGGAAATTATAGTCGACACTATTAACGTTCCCACAATTCACTGTTTCCGTCTGAACAGAGGGGACGTTCGAATGTGTACTTAATAACAGGTTGGGCTTACTCTGGAGCCCACGTTCTGCTGCGGTTCGCTGTTTATGTGTTCCATCACATTTTTCCGTGCATTAAAATCTAATCTGTGTGTGTGTGTGTGTGTGTGTGCGCGCGTGTGTGTTAATGCACGAGTGCCATACCTGTTTGTCAGGAGTATCACCGCTGCGCAAGCCAAGACGGAAAAGCATTAAAGCTCAGCGAGGCGTTCATAATTAGAGGAGAGAGACAGGAGGGAACCACGACCACAGGAACATTTTTACTTACGAGAAAGTCATTGAAATTAAAGGAAAATAAATCAGCCGCTCCTCTGAGAAGATCCTCATGTGCTCCGTTTCAAAATGACATCAAGTGACAGGTATAACAAACATGTTATGTCAAAGGGTGTTTGTATTACTGACTGCATGACGCATCTGGTGTAGTGCGGGAAAGTATCATCTAATGCTAGCTAGCTGACTAACAAAAGCTACTTTGCTAAGATTCCTATTTCTTTAAATAGTTAGTTAATGTTCAAAACATATTTAGAAATGATTTGTACAATGTAATTACGTTTACCTTTACTACTGTGTCATTCTACAAAAAAAGTGGAATTTGGCATAAATTAAAAATAAAAAATCATAAAAAAAAATAAAAAATCGGAAATGTGTTTCTTCTTTCACGCCGAGAACTTCTTCAATAGCAATAACTTACATTAAAACCTTATGGATCCACTAAAGGTAGAGCGTAATGCATTTGTTATACATTTAATAACTGGTGTCGTTTCCCTTCCTAGTACACCAATGACAATTTACAGAAAAATCATAACTATTTAAAAAATGGCTTCCAAGTGTAAGTCCACATTGAACTTTAACCAGTTAAAATTTATGTTCAATTTTGACATTTATAAATAAATAACACCAACGACAGAGATAAAAGCTTCCCATCAAACTGCTTTGTTTTCTGAACAAATAAAAAGAGACATCTTACATACCTTTTCCATTTGTTCATGCTCTTCCTTTAGTGATTTAGGCCAGGGGTAGTTCAGTGGTTAAGGCATTGGGCTACCACTGTTGGGCCCTTGAGCAAGGCCCTTAACTGCTCAGATGTATAATGAAATAAAAAATGTAAGTTGCTCTGGATAAGAGCGTCTGCCTAAATGTAAATTTACCTTAAAATAAATCTCCTTTTTTGGGTAACAGTAACACTAATGACATAATTTGGGGTGAGTGATATTTATTTCATATTACTAATTAGAATCAATTATGTGTCAAAGCTCCAATAATAAAAAAAAAAAAAAATGCTAATTGACCTGATTTCTAAAAAAGAAGCATTTGTTAACCTGGAAGACATTTTGACAAGATTTTTTAAATATTTATGGATTTATAAATGTTTATATCTTAAGTGATGCAAAAAAACAACAACAACCAAAAAAATACTAACGTGTTTCATTCATTCATGCATTTTATGCTAGGTATTTTGCTAAAGACATCCCAAATCCATCATTAAATAGTTCGTAAACATAGAGGATTGTAAAACTGCTGTTTTGTTTTATTACTAGCATTGGCTAGCTCCTTGTGGTTATATGTATTGTATAAATGTACTTAATGTTTGCTAATAACAAAACATGCTAACTTGACAAGTTCTCAAAGAGGATTTTTTATATTTATTTATTCACTGATATTTATTCCTAGTTGTCTAATAAAAAAAAAAAGACTGGATATGTGGGAAATCCTTATATTTTTCTTTAGACATTTCATATAATCTGAGAGGATTTCTGAGAATATTTTATTGTCAATCATCTTTGCTTGTAATGAAACAAGTTTACTTTGTTGTTGTTGTTGTCGTCAGAACAACACTTATCAGAACAACGCACTTATATTTACCAGTAATTAGCTGGTTAGAAAGTGGTTAAGATGTCATAACTTGATAATATTTTCAAGTAATATATTAAAATGTTTATAATCTTTGTTAATAATAAAATATAATTTTACCTTGACAAAATTTCTGAGAGGGTTTATCTAGCTGGCTAGCAAACGTTAACCAGCTAATATCTAAGAAAGTCCGTGTCATTGTGCTAAGTGGGTAGGATTTCATAGATTAATACGATCAGTACTTTTGAGAGAAGTTTGTCATATGCTCAATGCTATTTCCTTTGAAATCAATAAAGTATCTATCTATCTATCTATCTATCTATCTATCTATCTATCTATCTATCCATCTTATAGTACTTGTGTATGTGTTCAAGCTGAGAGCTTGATGCTAATGTCAAAGAAAGGTGACCCAAATGAAACCTCTTCACATTCTCATCTCCTGGGATCTCTGATCACGTACACCTCCGCTTCATCCTCCCTTTTCTCTCTTCACCTTTCCTCTTCTTCATCTATCACTTCCCCTCTCGTTCTCTCACCTCAACAGCTTTTTAGACTTTCATAAGCTCGTTCTAGATGTCTCGCTCGCACACTTTTCCTTCCATTCCTTCCTTTACCGTCCTCAGGGAGACGGAGGTGAGACCACCATCTCTAATCTGCTACCCGGAAAGCTTGTTCACTCTCTCCTTCATCCTCACCGTTAACCCTGCCGCCTAGGAGCACACATTTACCTTTTAAGCTTGACAAAATGCTCTCTTGCCCCTCTGAGACGCCATCAGAGTCCCAGCCGGGGACCTGAGAGAGCTTTTATCCTGTGTCCGACCCCCATAGTGAGTCATCTACACACCAACCCTAACCTCAGTTAAAAGTCATTTGAACATATACTGTAATGCTTAAGGCATTTAAGAATAAAATGTATAGTTTAGGCAGTCTAGAATTTGTTTTTATTTCTGATATAAATTGTATATTTAGTTATTTTTTGTTATTGCTTTTTTAGTATTAATTTTAGTGCATACAAATGGTATTAATATGTTAAAAAAATGTTTTCTGCTAATACTATTGTTAGTTTTATAAGTTTTGTAGTGTCAGACCTATTACATTTATTATTACATTTATTACATTTAGCAGAAGCACACATTACTAACCTAAAGTGACTAAATGACTAGTTTTAACCCTAATCACCTTCACCTCCGGGGTCCAGGGTTCAATTCCCACCTTGGGTCTGTTTTCTCAGGATACTTTGGTTTCCTCCCACAATCCAAAGACATACAGGATAGGGTCATTAGCGTTTCCATATTGTCCAATATATGTGTGTGTGCGCGTCCTGTAATGGATTGGCACCCAGGGTGTAACCTGCCTCATGCTCAAAGTCTTCTGAGAAAAGCTCTTTTTCTTTTGTATTTGGTCCTAGATGGGATACATATCTTATACAGCATCATGTGACTTAAATATGACCAGTCAGATTGGAATTAATGTGACTTTTTAGCTGTGTGCATGTATGGGCTTTCTTCCTTCTTCCTTCTTCTGGACCTCAATAAATACAGCCGTCAAATAGCTTGCCTTCTCCAGAGCAACATGCCGAGCATATTTTTGCTAAAAGTCACTTGTAATTTCTAATGTAAACTGTGCAAATCTGATCTGACCAAAAATAATATCGGAATTGGGCAATGTTGCTTGTAATGTAAATGTAGCTTTAGAGTTAATGGGTCAAACAGGTATTTTTAATTTTAGGCTGAAATATATTACCAGAATCCCAAAAAAAAAGTGCTATTCTTTGCTAGAAACTAAATAAAGGACTTAATGTAAAATAATTGTAAGGGCTTTATTAAAAACCAAGTGCGATTTTAACTACGGCATACCTTATGTGCACAAAACATAAAAAACACAACACTTTTCTCTTCTTAAGTGTTGCGTAAGTGTTGTGCGGGTGACAAGATGCAAACTATGTTTCTCTTCTTCATACATATGCATTCTTGTGTGGAAAGGCAGAGCAAAGAAAGTGTGAAGAAATTCGAAGTGTAGAAGATCACATGTTCTGTTTTATGGAGTTTAGTTTGAGTAATTAGCTAATAACTTGGTGGGATACTTAAAAAAACATAACCTCATTTATATGAATTATAAATGGTAAAGTTTTAAAGACATGCTTGGGCAAATCTCAGTTTAATAGGTACTAGACGGTGTACAGTGTTGGACAAAAGTGAAATTCTGAAAATAATGAGAATCAAGATAATAAGAATAATGTGTTACTTTATGCATTTAAATTGCTATACAACAGTCACAGAGTCCTTTATTCTTCAAAACCTGCTTGATCTGGGTGGGCTTAGAGTCAAACAGAAGTCTGCGCTACTCCAGTGTCACTTTCTCTATTCAAGCCTGCTTTATCTGTATTGCTTCGTGAAAATCACAGTGATTTGCTATGGACGTTTGCAAATTAACTTAAGAATTCCCTAGTTTTAGCCATTTTTGTACGCAGGTCGACACCTTGGCTTTAGAAAGTAAAACATATATCTCACGTTTTTGTTCTATACAGTAACGAAATACGGTGGTACCTCAGCATATAAACGACCCACCTTAAGAATTTTCCCCTAAAGAATAAGAAATTGTTCTTAGCATACAAAGCATTTTCATCATATGAGCAAACAGAACCGAATGCCAGCTAAGTTGCGCACACATCCAGGAGTCAATGGAATGCCAGGTGAAGCAAGTTTGTGTGTTATTTTGCATTTTGTGCAATATTTGGTGAAGACATAGCACCATGGGTCCTAAGAATGTTAACAAGGACGGTAGCAAGAGGAAAAGGAAACCGTTTTCAGTTTGTTTTTTTTAATGCAGCCGGTGGCAGGAGAAATCATAAATTAAGGTTAAGTAAGGTTTGATATTTATTTATTTCATATTTTACTTGATTTACATGTCTTTTCTATTTTGATTGATAGTAAATGCAAAACTAACCAGTGACATCACCTGTTTTGTGTTCAGGGAGAACAATATTGAATGTCAAATGTTGTCCTAACACTTTTGGACACTGCTGTAGATTTCAAAAAGGAAAGCAAAAGTGTGTACAGTTTGTTAAGTATGTTCAAAGTAAACATGTGACCAGATGCTGTTTTAATGTTTCACATACAGGATCCAGAGGTTCTACTGTACGTTGGACACTTTCCTGGTGAGGATCTTTAAGAAAATTCAGAATGTAACTTTCCACTTCTATTATGTTATCACTCATTTCTAAAGCGGTTGCTTTGCCTTGAATTAAAACCTACCACTTTTTCTCTCTGTAACCTTAGAAAACACTTTCATGATGTCGTCAAGCTTCTCGCGTTTCTTTGCCACCCTTCCCACTATGCTTACTCTTTCAGTGCTCTGCAGGACCTGAAGTGGCTTCGATTTCTACACAATGACAGATCGCTCTGTGATGTGACACTATTTAGAGGTGCAGGACCAGGGCCATTTTTTTCCCTTGTGAACTGTGTGTATGTGTGTGTGTGTGTGTGTGTGTGTGTGTGTAATTGTGATAAATCAGTTCTAGCAGAGAGCAGCCACGTGGCCTAATGCTTGCTGATGGCTCTGAAATATACATACGTGTAAATGTTATGCCTTGCTTGGAGTTATTAAGGCATGAATCAAGGCAATATTTCAGAAGGTCGATCTGCCGAGTTTCCGTTTTTAATACCTACCTCAGAGAGGCTAACTTGAGCCAGATGTTCCAAGCAACAGGCAAGAAAGACCTGGCTGGGCCTACGACCAAGAAACACGTCGTGTTACACACAAGCTCTCCTCTGAAACAGACTCTCTGGGAATTGAGCAGATTATAATAATTTAGTGTGAGCTCTAACTAAATAAAGATAAAGATATTCTGACATTTGGATCATATCAGGCTAGAAAGCAGGTTTAAAATGGACTTTAAGACTTAGTATCATACTCAATTTTTTACTTCTGTCACTGGCTGTAGCGTAAATGTTTCTGACTTTTTAAAATTTAAACTAGTTTTTTTTTATTGTTTTAGATGTTTTTTTTTGTGTGCTCTTATTGGTGAAGTTTTATAAACCTTAGTCATGCTTCCATTTTCATTTTAGATAGAAGTGGTTTCAACTGGCAACTTTTCTAAACCAACTTGTTCAGTCTTTTTCTAATTGTGCTGTCATGGACTTTAACATGCTCAGTGAAGCCTTTAGGGTCTGAGATGTAGCTCTTACACCTATTCATACACTACAGGTAATTTGGAAATAACAGCCTACAGCGCTTGTCTTTGGACTGCAGGAGGAAGCAGTGTACCTGGATGGAACCCACCAAACATGGGGAGGTGTAACATGCAAATCCACAACAATGGATGGCATCAGTGCTAATCACTAAATCATCATGCCACATATGGAAACCTCTACGTAAACACAAATCCTTTCTAAGCACTGCGCCATGAGATGTGCGGCATCAACGGTGTCAGATGCACCACCATGCCATTAGCTGGGTTATATCTGCTTGAACGATGCATGATCACATCATGGAAATATACATTTTTTCTAACATTGGTAAGTTTGGTTTCAACATGCTGAAATCCACACATGCTCCATGCAACCTTCTTGAAATGCAAATGTTGTGTATAGTGCAAATGTTTAGGTTGATTTGAATGATGAAAATTATTCATTGCCTGAAGTATTATATCAACTGTTCACAGAAACGATAAAGATAGCTAGTGTATTTTAGTTTAAACAATTTCACTGACAATTTACACAGTGCCTTAAGAGGCATACTGACTTGTTACTGTACCTAGCTTAGCATAGCATTTTGGTGTACGCATGTGTCCATTTTAAAATTGAATTAGATTAGAATACTTTCTGAATAAGTTCTGCCCTTGATGTCTACAGTCATGTTAGTTTATTGCATTTGGATGACCCTCAAAAAAGCTTTATAAAGGTAATAAAATGCTCAAAAAGATGATAACGAGGTTCTCTTAAAGGGGATTAGTCAGTGAGTATTACAGTACAGCCTGGTGTCCCTCGTTAGTACCATTAGTTTTTTATTTTATTTACTTCTTATACCCAGCACACAAGACAAATATGATTAGGGTTTAGTCGATTATGGACATTTTATATGTAGTTAACAATAACCCCCAATATATCCTGAATGCGACCAACAATATCTAACACTTTCATGGAATTTTATTTTAATTTAATATTTCAAGTTCTGGTTTAAAGTGCACCAAACCTCAAAGTGCAATTTTGTCAACACTAAACAGTGACATCAAGGTTCAGAAAATCAGAACGTCTGGCCATTTCCCTGGTGTGTGCAAAATTTTCATACACCGCTAACATTCTTGGCATCTCAATACAACGGCATCATGCTTCCCTTTAGCTCAGACATTCGTACCGACTCGCACTTACACACACCTCCATCTGTTCTGAGAAAAGCCCTCCAGCCTTTCACACACACAAAATCTTTTGTCTTTAATCAACAATCATCGCAAAGAAGCACACCTTTCAGCAAATAACTTTGTCTTGCACTTTTCCTGTTTGTTTGACACGTACGAAAAAAAACACTCTAATACTAAACCTGTTCCATTTTTTTGTGTGTGTATGTAAGCTGTTTAATTTTTTCTTAGAAAACTGTTTAATTAGTTAGTAAAGTGATTTCAGTTTTGAAATACCTTGATCTCAATGATACTAAAGCATTTAGTTGTTGTAGCAACATGGTCTCAGACTTGCGAATGATGTAGCAATCGGAATTAAGGTACGTTTTATGTATGATATTGAACAAAAGCCTTATGTGGCTTAGGCACTGGGTTGGTCAATGGTTCGAGCCCTGCCACTGCTGTATCACCACTGTTGGGTCCAACCAGTTTGAATTAGATTGGACGACATCATTATATCCTCAGATTCCTATGTTTTGTTTGAAAGAAGTCCAACTTATACTTTAAAGAAAATACTTTTCTGCTCACGATAGCTGTAAAAAAAGTGGCTTTCCTGATATTTTATTTATTTACATATTCTTCTTCTTCTTTTTCTTTCAGCTGTCCGTACATTTGACTTTCCACTTTTTTTATTTAAATACCAGTTGCCCTTCCTGATGCAATCATCCCTTTTTTTTATCTATACTTGGGACTGGCACTAAGTGTGATGCCTGCAACCTAGGGGCTGGGTTTGGACATTGGCTAGGAATCAAACCTACAGTAGGCCTTCTGCCTACCGTTAAGACACCAACACCCTTTATACAGTACACCGGACTGCAGTACTAAGAATATACAGTACACAAATCAGCCATAACATTAGAACCCAAATCATTAAGCCACTTATTGTGTCGGTTCCCCTTGTGCCACTGGGGCAGCTCTGACCCCTCTAGGCAAGACACCACAAGACCGCTTGGGTTGTGCTGTGGTGTCTCACACCGGGACGACAGCGGAATTTTTTTTTGGTGCTGTGGGTCGCGTCAGGGGTTCCATGACTTGTTTCGTCTGGTGTATCCCATGAATGCTTTAAATGGAAATTAAGATGTAATGGAAATTCAGATGGTGGATTAACAACCTTACACTATTTGCCTGCTAAGCTCCAGACACGGCAGGCTGTGATGCACTGGGTGTTAACCAACATGAACTTTTTTCAGCAGTTTGTGCTCCATTGACTTTTCTGTAGGATTGGACCTGACCATGATCCTGTCACTAGTTTACTGTAATATTATTGATAACCAGGCTTATTCATTTCACCTGGATGTGGTGTAAATGTAGCATCTGTAAGATCTACAGTCTGTACAAACCAGCACTTGTGCTCATCAATGGCTGAGGTGAAATTGAACATCCTAGTTGCAACCTTTATAAATAAACTTAGAAATAAACAGCTTCTTAATACATTTTTTATAAGCTTTATTCCACTGATGCATTAAGGATCTCTAAAGAACACACTGATTGTATAGATATCTGTATGGATGAACTGGCTAGAATCACATGAGCAGACAAAGAGAGAGAAAGAGACGCTGTGGCAGGCTAATCAACTTATACACTATTTATGATCACAAACAAGGGGGAAGAAAGTTAGAGAGAGAGAGAGAGAGAGAGAGGTGGAATAAAGATGAAAAAAAAAAAACATCAATCCCAGATCCCTCTTTGTAGCTCTTCTAGTCACTTCATGTTTACCTACGATGTACAAAGGCGGGAATCATGGTAGCAAATCCCCTGATTTATATATTTGCTCCATGCTGTTGGGCTTAAACGAAAAGAGAAAAACTCAAACAAGAATCAAACGGAATATCAAAGCGCAGTGAAGAGAACGAGCGAATATGTATGTTTGTGTGTAAAATAAACATTTTGACAGCACGTTGATGGCAGCTGAGCCGAGTGACGGAATTTGCTTGATCTCTGAGTGAGAGTTGATTTAGAGGAAGGTGAAAATGCGGCAGGAGGTGGAATCGGGCCTTGCTGCACTCCCAGCTTCACACGGCATAGCAAATTCACTCCGACTCACTCCGCAGCCATACGGTAGCTACACTTACTGTATAATTAACAAACTTTATTCCCGCCTAATTATTGCAATTAGTGAGTATCCTAATTTGCATTCCTTCTCACATGCCGACGATGTGTTATACAGTGCCCTGCAAAAGTTTTCACACCCTTTGAACTTTTCCACATTTTGTCAACCACAAACTGAAATGTATTTTATTGGGATTTTATGTGATTAGACCAATACAAATCGGCGCATGATTGTGAAGTGGATGGAAAAAAATAAATGATTTTTATTTTATTTGACAAATATAAATGTGAAAATTGTGGCATGCATTTGTTTCCCCACTGAGAATTGCTGTTAACAGACGCTCTATATCCAATCTGACTGAGCTTGAGCTTTTTTGCAAAGAACAATGGTCTAAAATTTCCTTTTCTCGATGTGCAAAGCTGGTACAGATAAAATCCCCCAAATCTTGGTTCTACAAAATATTGACTCATGGGGGTCACTTTTCAGATATTTATCTCTAAAACATTAAAAAAAAAAAATTTCTTCCACTTTACAATTATGTGGCACTTTGTTTTAGACTATCAGATAACAATAAAATACGTTTGCATTTTTGGTTTTACAAGGCACTATAAATTAAGTGCTTTTATTAAGTGGTGGGAGGACGCCTGAGGGCGTCAATGTACTGTACGTCACTGCTCCGCCTGCTGCTCCATTTGTATTTAGCAAGGTTAGACATGCCGTCAGCAGTGAAAAGCTTATGGATTGAAAATATTTTGACAAGTTAAATTTGCATAATTGTACAAAATAGGCAAAATAATATTATATTGTAGTACATAATTGTGAAGTTGGAAAAAATTATAATCGTTTTTTTTTTTTTTTTTTTTACAAATATAAATCTGAAAAGTGTGGCGTACATTTGTGTTCCCAATTAGAATTTGTGGCAATACTTAAAAATTGCTGTCTACAGACGCTCTCCATCCAATCTGACTGAGCGTGAGCTATTTTGCAAAGAACAATGGTCTAGATGTGCGAAGCTGGTAGAGACATACCCCAAAAGAGTCGAATTTGCATGAGTGTACACAACAGACAGAATAATATTACATTAGATTTTGAAAAATTAAGTTACTGTAAACTACCTTAATAAGGAATATTCAAGACATTGCTGCTGGCATCATCTCAGAGAGGAGACTCATCAGCACTAATACTGCTCCATCACCAGGTAGGGATGAAGAAAAAGAAAAATAGAGGAATGAGACCTTAGAAGTGGCAGAATGGTGAGAAATAAGAGAGAGAGAGTGAGAGAGAGAGAGAGAGCACCAGAGGAATGTGTGAGGGCATGGGAATGGTGGTGTGACGATGCTCAGCACCGAGACTTTGGCTGCGTTTAAAACACTCAGCCGCGCAAACCCAACAAACTGTTACTGCTATCTCTGCACCTATCTCAGCACTGGGCCTGAGAAACATGCACACGCACACACACACACACACACACACACACACACACTTAATTATTTATTTACGCCTGGAGTCTAAATCTGGGTCACCAGACCCCCTATCTTCCCTTCCTTCACTCAGAACTCGCATGAGCATTTTCTCTGTATTATTCTTATTATTATTATTAATATTATTATTAAGTCCTATTCTTATTATTATTATTCTTTTTTTTTTAAACATCCGTGTATGAAAAGTGCTAAATGAAAAGCTGTCATTATTGTCAACATTGCGCTGATGAGAATTCCGACTCATCAGACCAGTGATCATATTTCACCCACAACCGGGGACGATTCTCAATCCTATTTATCACACGTTCGGCGAAATCGGAATATTACTTAATATGAAAATCTCTCCAATTAATTACAAATTTATTCCGTGGACATAACCAGGCTTTCACATGCAAATGTCCTCTGATTAATACCATTATGTAAATTTCAAAGCAAAAAAAAATAATAAAAATGGCACAGTCTGCATTTAAATACATTGCAACGTGCAATTTTTTTTTGTGCAGGATTGAACCCACGGTGTAACAGCAGCTTCTATAAGGTGAGTGTGGATTACCATATGTATGAGAATCATTGCGACTGACCTCAGATCAGATCTACAAGCTCAAAGCGGTATCCCTACACTCGGTCCGGGGTGTCTCGGGACAGATCTGACAGCTGTGCCCGATATTCATGGCCTCGTTGTGTGCATATAAATCGCAGCGTCTCGGTGGAACTGACTGCGTTTTTTGTTTCCCAAATGGATATTTTATATATAGATATCAAAGTTCTTTAAAAAAAAAAAAAAGATTTAAGAATCTAAGAGCATTTATTTCATTTATTTATTGTACTGGAGTTGGTGAAGGTTCAATAATGTACTTCTTCCAAACCAACACGTTCATCCTACAAAGAAATCTCTATCCTGAGGGGGTGTGGCTTATTTCATGATGAGCCCACCTCTTACACAGGACACAACACCTTACTGAAAATTTAATATATACAAATATGTCATCTTTTACATTTAACAGGTGAGCATGTATGTTTTTGTAGGCATAAGATGGCCTTTTTTTCCTTAATTTGTCCCTTATTTCTAAGTTCAAGTCAAACCGGAATTTTGATTGCGTGGAATTGCAGAACGCAGTTATGAGAATGAAAAACTCCCTTTATTATCTATATAATCTCCTGCTACACTAATGCACTTATCCTAGCGTTTAAAGTTTTCCCAGTACACCGGATCGATGGTCAGACTGTAGTGATGGCTCGTTTATGAATGATTCGTTGTTTTTGAATGTATCTTTAACATGATTCAGATGAACGAGTCATCTTGGAGAGTGATTTGTTCATTTTCTATTGGGCGCGCATGTGCAAAGCATCGCAAAACCTCCGTATGTTATATACAGGAAACAGAATTAAACGATTCTCAGCAATGAGTCTTTGAGTCTCGAGTCGTTCGTTCTTTTGACATGTGACTCTTATAGACCCTATGTGGTGCAATATATTCAAAAGAACGAACGACTCAGGTTCAAGTTATTGTCATTTTTTTTCAACGATCAGGCGTTCCACTCGATAATCGTTCATGGGAACAACTGCAGAAAACTAAGAGCCACCTCGTAGGCCAGGATGGTCTTTTATAAATCCTGGTTTGACTTGAACGCCCCTCATATCTAACGAATAATGTGCTTTTACTGTGACAATCCCCTCATTCCGAATTCTGAAACAAAACTGGATAAACAGGGCCAATATGCAGCCTGTATAAACAGAAAGTTAATTAACGACGTGTTAATTGAATACAAGGTCTATAATTGTTGTACTACGAGCATAAACATCGTCTTCTTCAAATATTATTAATGCGTCTTTTTGGTTGCACCTATTAGAGATTCTTGTCTGTGAGTTAATTTCATTATGCTAATGAGCCCTCATCCTAACCGAACCTAGGCTTTGATCCATGTTAATTGTCGTGATCTTCAAAGACAAAGTCACCGCTTTACTTTTAAATGAATTTTACATTTTTTTAAGCAATCGTATGGAAATGAGAGGCATGTAATTAAATTTTTATGATGTGCCTCGCTATTTCTGACGGGATGAAGTCAGCAGCTCTTGCTAGGGTTTTTTTTTTTTTCTGCTTCGCCGTTTAACAGGCGGGAAAGTGAGAGTGGAGAGAGAGAGAGAGAAAGAGAGAGAGAGAGAGAGGATGCAAAGATTAAAGAAACTGAATATCCAAGACTTAATTTGTACTGATAAACTTTAGGCTTTAATATGCTCTTTTGTGTTCACAGCATGAAATCATCGCACAAGAAACTTTTCTTCCCCTCCCTCTCTCTCTCTCTCTCTCTCTCTCTCTCGCTCGCTCACTCTCTCATCCACCCTCCCTATCCCTTTTCTCTCCCTTTTAACTTTTTTCTCGGTTTCCTCTGAGTGCCTGACATGCGAGATGGTTTCGATAGTGTGTGTGTGAACCTGCAGAAGATGGAGACGTTAGGCAAGGAGGAAGATCATGCACTTGAGAATATCACACAATCTTAAATGCAAACTCGAAAAAAAACCAATAACCGCACTAACCTGGGTGAAGGCGAGATCGGAAAAAGATCTAGATGATTAAGTTTTGGATGTGCAAACGTGTTTTCTTCAGCTCTAATAAGCAACTGAGTGTGTGTATGTGTGTGTGTGTCTGTTACTGCGAGCACTGTGTTTTGGCTTGGACTCCTTCAGGCTTAATTACACCCTGATGGCATGCTCCTGATTTTGGCAGCATGGCCTGGACTCATTTCCTTATCTACCTAATGTCCGAAATTTAACTATTACTCACAACAGGCATTTCGGCGCGTCTGATGGCCGGGTGCGATTGGCGCGGCTGATAACTCACGGGAAAAGAGAATCTGGCAGCATCTCAGCTGCCTTAGGTTAATTACGTCAGTCACATAGTGGGAAAATACCAGCAGCACCAAAGCTATGAGTAAACTAGTAATCAGCGTAATCAAAATCAGAGGGTTTAGGTTTTTAAAGAAGTCGCTCAGCCAAAAGAGAAGTTTACGCTATTTTCCACTCATCGCAAATGGGCTAAATCTGTCAAGATATATTTGGTGTCTGGAGATTAAGTTAAAAGGATGGAGTTATAACCACCAGTTTGGCATCACACACACAGTAACCCCTGGGCCTACACTACTGTTGAACCACCTTTGGGTCCAACTGGTATTTTTAAAAGGACAACTTTTTTATTCAATTAGCATTTTTGGCATGAGGTCTGGCCTTTTTTTTTTTTTTTTTAACAGTTTGTTTTGTTGGCTTGTCTAGTTGCCTACAATTCTGACCAGTGTCCCAGCATCTACTGATGAACACCACACCTACAACGTGATGCTACCACCATCCTGCTTTATGAGCCCAGACCTCAATGACCACACACTTAAATTATTTTGCTGTAGGTGGGATCTCCTATTATTACAACAGATTACATCATCCCCTGAGTCAATACTTTGTAGAACTATCTTTGGTTCCAAATAAAGCTGGAAGCCTTCTGGAAAACCTTTCAACAGTCAGTTTTCAAGAGTTTTCAAGAGTTAAATGTAGGGATGCACCGAAATGAAAATTCTGGGCCGAAAACGAAACCGAAATTTTTGGATGCCCTTGGCCGAAAACCGATACCAAAACCGAAAATGGCTTAATTAAAAAACATGTTTAAAATATTTTCTTTTTGTTTGTATTAAAAAAATGTTGCATATTGCAACTTTGCTGTCCTCATCTGAAACTTTGAAGTGCTTCCAAACCGCCGACATACTCCGTGTTTGATGTGTAATGACAGCGCGAACGAGACGGGAGGATGGGAGAGGCGTGGCGACAATTTCGGCTTTTATTTTCGGCGCTTTCTTACGTTTCGGCCGAAACCGATAATGCTATTTCGGCCGAAAATTTTCGGCGGCCGAAATTTCGGTGCATCCCTAGTTAAATGGATTTGTACAGGGGTTGTTCTGAGACATTTTTGTTCTTGGTTTTAAACCACTCCAGTGTAGGTTTTAAAGTATGCTTGTAACTTGTTATCTTGTTAAAAGGTGAAGCTCAAAATCATGTGTCTTGGAGACGGGAGCACTCACCTATCATCTATACCCCTTTATCCTGTATACAGGGTCGCGGGGGGCCTGAAGCCTATTCCAGGAGACTTAGGGCATAAGGCAAGGTACACCGTGGACAGGATGCCAATCCATCGCAGGGCCCACACATACACACATACACACACTTACACACACACTACGGGCAATTTGGGAACGCCAATTAGCCTCATCTGCATGTCTTTGTATTGTGGGAGGAAACCGGAGTACCCGAAGGAAACCCACCAATCACGGGGAGAACATGCAAACTCTATGCACACAGAGACGGGAATCGAGTCTGGACCCTGGAAGGCGACAGTGCTAAAACAGGAGCAAATTTTTGGCTAAGATTTGCTGATGAAATGTTTCCATAAAGCTACCACCACTATGCTTTACTTTAACGCTGGTTCCAGATGTCAATAATTACACACCATCCTAAATCCTTATTAAGTGGTTAAAAAGGGATCATATATATGGCAGCATGGTGGCGCTGTGGTAAGCACTACAGTACGTGCTTGCACCTCCAGTCAAGGGTTTGATTCTCGCCTCAGGTGTGTGTGTGTGTGTGTGTGTGTGTGTGTGTGTACAGTATGTGTGTGTGTGAAGTTTGCCTGAACCTTGTCCAGGACGTAGCCTGCTTGGTGCCCAAGTTCACTTGAAAGAGGCCCTGAATATCCTGTAATAACTCTCGCTAGGACAAAGCAATCTAAATGAAACAATGTACAATGTTCTCCTCAGTATATGGAGCTTAAAACACGTCGAGAGTCGAACTGATAGGGTAGGCGCCAGACATCTATCGCGTACCCCGTCACTTAATTACTCGCCTTTTCATCTGGATGGTGGCGTAAAGCAATGAGCAGCACTTCGAGCATCACAAGTAAATGCAATCAATTACACCTATGTCAAGGTTTGTAGTGTACAGTGTGTATATATATATATATATATATATATATATATATATATATATACGGTGGCCCTGAAATTCAAAACCAAATTAACAAGACGGAAAACAAAATAACTAATATCTGACTGGCCGAGAAGTGCAATACAAATTAACAAAACGGAAAACAAATTAAAAACCAAATAACAAAACCCAAAACTATTTTTTTTGGAGGGGGGAGTTTTGTTGTTTTGTTTTTGTTTTTGTTCATTTGTTTTCTGTTTTGTTAATTTGTATTGCACTTCTCGGCCAGTCCGATACAAACCGGAAAAGGTAGGTATAGTTAGCGAATGACTTGTTTACCACTGATTGGATGAGACATCTGTCACTCAAGATATAGAGGAAGTAGGAAGTGGTTTCTTAATCTTGTTTCTTGTGTGTTCTGCTTCACTTTAAACTATGATGGCCGTGAAGTGCAAAAAAAATAACAAAACTGACTTCAGGGCCACCGTAAGTTCGCCATATTTGAAACCACAATAATGTTTGCACATTCATACACACACAAATCTACCGCTACTACAAGTACTTCCTGTATATCTTGAGTGACAGATCCAATTAGCGGTAAGCATGTCATTCGCTAACTATACCTACCTTTTCCGGTTTGTATCGGACTGGTCGAGAAGTGCAATACAAATTAACAAAACGAAAAAACAAATTTACAAATTCAAAACCAAATTAACAAATCCGAAAACAAAATAACAAAACCAAAAACAAAACAACAAAACTCCCTCCCTCCAAAAAAAAATAGTTTGAGTTTTGTTATTTGGTTTTGTTATTTTCTTTTCGGATTTGTTAATTTGGTTTTGAATTTGTAAATTAGTTTTTTCGTTTTGTTAATTTGTATTGCACTTCTCGGCCAGTCAGATATTAGTTATTTTGTTTTCCGTTTTGTTAATTTGGTTTTGAATTAGTTATTTTGTTTTCCGTTTTGTTAATTTGTCTTGCACTTCAGGGCCACCGTATATATATATATATATATATATATATATATATATATATATAAGCAACAGTGTATAACTGGTTTAAACATGTTGGCTGGACCTTTAGAACACTGTTTTGCTGTATGTGTGTGTGTGTTTGTGTGTGTGTGTGTGTGTTTGTCTGTGATATAAATAGGTAAAGGCCAGATGGTCTTTACCTTTTGATACCGTATTAGATACACAAAGCCTCTTATATGTATCATCCTAATCCACCTATCTCAGTGCTTAACTGCTGGCCAGATGTGCCCAGGTACTGTAGTGTGTGTGTGTGTGTGTGTGTGTGTGTGTGTGTGTGTGTGTGTGTGTGTGTGTGTGCATGTGTGTGAGAGAGAAAGAAAAACATGGGGCAAGTGTGTCAGGGTGTGTGAGTCAGAGCAGAGCATGTTAGCATGTAGGAGTGTATGGGTGCGGAGCATCACATTGTGTGTGTATGTGAATGCATGTGTGTATGTCTATGTGTGTGTGTGTGTAGAAACAGAGGGAGTGTGATCTAAGAACTGAGTGCTGATTGAGTTTCAAAGAGTCTGGCAGTATCGGCTGTGGTGTGAGGCAGACAGCCAGGAGATGTTAGACACACACACACTCACTCTTCCCAAACACACACCCATCCATAAAGAGGGTTTAATACTCTCCCACACACCCTTAACGAGTATTTAAACACACATTCACAGCCTCCACTAAAGAGGTGCCAATATTTCATCCTGTCCCTGCCGTGCCCTGTAAGAAATCTTCCTTCTCTGCTTCACTCGTGTGCAGATATTATCCAGACGAACGCTGCGAGCCTCACTCCCACTCTCCGGCCAGCGTCCACAGGGAGACTGCTTTTCTTTGTCACTGGCATTTTGACCCTGACCAGGAACTGTCATGTTAATGTTTGTAACAGCAACGCCCAATTCCCACTTTCATGGTTTTCTGAACCCTTGAACCTTACCGATTTGCTACAGCAAGCACATGTATAATGCCAATTACATACAATTGGCTCTACGATGCTCTATGATCTCAACAGAGAGACCTCTGATAACTAACAGAAACGTCCTGGTGCGTGGCAAACAAATTGACACAGCGGTCATACAGTAGCACGCTTTAGATAAGGCCATAGCTAATCATAGTACATCATGATGCTCCTGTATCTCACTGTAGCCACCTGTAGGTAGAGTACCTCTATAATCACGCAGTAGCTCCAACATAACCCTGCTGTAAATCTCTGTGGGTTTCCGCACCTCTTCGGCCGGCTACGACTGCCAAGATTTGACTTCTGAAAGCCACGGATGGCCACAAATAGGCCTACGGGAAACATACTGTGGACGCCCCGCAAAATTATGATTCAGAAAACGCTTAGAAGATTCATAGGCCATGCTGGGAAGCTGAACATTCACTACAAACACACTCTGGCAAGCCACAATCTTATGATCGCTTTGTAAATCTTGGAAAAAATTTGGAACGGGGCATCAGTGCATTCACTAGTTTGAGTAAGCAAAAATTTTTATATTTTATTTAAATAAATAAATAAATAAATAAATAAATTCTAATATACTAGTAGCACAAATTTTATTTAGACAGTTAAAATGTTGTGATCCAAAGATTTTAGAAAATACTTTTCCCTGATTTTTTTTTACCCTTGTGTTTAAAAAATAAATAAAAATAATAATAATAATAAATATTACATTTTATTAATATAATAAAATATTCTGATATATAGAAATGTTATATGTTCTAAATGCAAATGTTCTATTTTAACTGCTCAGTTTTAGAAGCTTGTTGTTCTTTACACAAATAAAATAAATTGGAATATAATTAATATTGCATATAATTGACTATAATAGTAATAATAATAATTCAATTCAAATTTATTCATATAGCTCTTTTAACAATGGTCATTGTCTTAAAGCAGCTTCACAAAAGTTTTAAAAAAAATTTGAAAAGAACATTTATGGAAGTGTGATAATAATGAGATTGTCACCGATGAGCAAGCCAAGGATGAAAGCGACAGTGGCAAGGAAAAACTCCCTGAGATGACAATAGGAAGAAACCTTGAGAGGAACCAGACTCAACAGGGAACCCATCCTCATTTGGGTGATAACAGATAGAAATTATATAACATTATGTGTGTTATGCAGCTGAACATTCAGTATAACAGAAGTTCTCTAAATTAACGTGGAGTCCAGATCAGCACAGGGACGAGTCAGTAGGTGCAGAGGGCAGATAGGGTCTGGATCACTGGGAGCACAGAAGCAGGATGTGTAGATCCAAACCATCATGAAGCAGAATCCAGCTGAAGCTGGTCCTTCTCTGGATGTCTCAGGATCCTCGCAGGGTCAGCCTTTGTCTACTGAAGCTGAGATCTCCAGATGCCTCGGGATGGGTAGACAAATAAAGAGCAGGTGGAAAGAATTTGTGTAGTTGCCATTCAGGATAGATGTACTGGAGGTTGCGTTTATGGGATGAGTTACGCATATGCCAGATTAAAGAGATGCGTCTTGAGTCTACTTTCTGGGAAACTGTGTCTGAGCCCCGAACATTGTCTGGTAGGCTATTCCAAAGCTTTGGAGCTAAATATAAAAATGCTCTACCCGCCTTTTGTAGATTATTGTAAATATTCTGGAAACTACCAGAAGTCCAGAGTTTTGTGATTTTAAGGAGCATGGTGGATTGCAGCGTATCAGAAGACCGGCTAGATATATGGGAGCCAAACCATTTAAGGCCTTGTATGTAAGTAGTACTATTTTGTAATTAATTCTAAACTGAACAGGTAGCCAGTGCAGGGATGATAATATTGGGGTTATTATGATCATATTTTCTGGATCTGGTGAGAACCCTGGCGGCTGCATTTTGGACTAACTGAAGCTTGTTTATTGAGGACGCAGGACAACCACCTAGTAATGCATTAACAATAGTCCAGTCTGGAGGTCATGAATGCATTAACCAGCTTTTCTGCATCAGATACGAACATAAGATGTTCTTAAGCTTGGCAATATTTCTAAGGTGAAAAAAGGCTGTTTTTGTGATATTGGAAATATAATTTTCAAAGGATAAGTTACTGTCTAATATCACGCCCAGGTCTTTTACTGTTGAGCTAGTAGTAACAGTACAGTAAATCCTTCTAAACGCAGGCTAAATTGTAAGAGCTGTTGTGTACTGGATTTTGGGCTGATGAGTAATATCTCTGTCTTATCTGAATTTAGTAAAAGAAAGGTATCGGTCATCCAATCTTTTATGTCCTGGACACACTCAGTTAATCTAGACAACTTGGGTATTCTGTCTGGTTTTGTTGAGATGTATAACTGGGTATCATCAGCATAACAATGGAAAACTAATCCCATGTCTTCTAATAATGTTACCCAAGGGAAGCATGTATATTGAGAACAGCAGAGGTCCTAAAACCGACCCTTGTGGGACTCCATATTTCACTGACATTACACCAGACAGTTATCCATTTAGATCTACAAAATGGTATCGATCAGACAGGTATGATTTAAATCATTTTAATGCCTGTCCCTGAATACCTATGTGATTTTGTAAGCGATCTATGATAATATTATGATCTATAGTGTCGAATGCAGCATTAAGATCAAGTAAGACTAGTAATGAGATGCAGCCTTGATCCGAATCTAAAAACAAGTCATTTGCAATTTTAACTAGTGCACTTTCTGTACTATGATGAGGCCTGAAACCTGACTGAAATTCTTCTAAGATATTGTTTTCCTGCAAGAATGTTCATATTTAAGCTGATACTACCTTTTCTAATAATAATAATAAACAGATAATAATAAACAGATAATAATAAAAATAATAATAATAAGAGGAAGAAGAAGAAGAATTATAATAATACATTCAGTTTCACTTATCATGCTCATGGCAATACTACTTCTACTACTATGTTAAACTAAAAGCCAGAGCAGAATCAAACTGTACAATTGGAAATCAGAATATACTGTATACAGATGGATAGTTAAATGCTTATGTGTGAAGTCCCTAAAGTCACTTACACACACACACACAGAGCACATTCGTTGTTTTTAAGTCCCTATACCTTCCAACAGCAGAAGGCTCATGTGCTCTGTGAGTGGACGTCTTCTCCGGGAACATCCTGAGTCCTGAATGCACTTCATACGTCATACACGTTACAGGAATTTTTACGGGATCGTTTCTGAGAACACTTACACCACCACAGCTGATATGGTAGGAAGCCACAGGAAGACTTTTTTTTTCAGGTTAACCAAGTAGGCGCATACTGCCACCTTCTGTATGGGAGAGTATAATATTAATATGCAAGTGCACCCGAGAACAGAGCGCAAAAAACAAATCAGTACAAATCAATCATGCCTAATGTGAAAACACCCTACACCATATAACTCCATTACACACGTAATTTTACCTCCTCCTTCTTCTTCTTCTTCTTTATATTTCGGCCATACGACCCTAAACTGGGAGTAGAGGACGTTACCGGGCGACCATCATCCCTTCGCCGTGTCACTCGCTCCTCTACGAATGTTTCCAATTAGGCTGAAGTGTAGCTCGCTTTACAGCACCATGCGTCTCTTTTCTCACGTTCTCTCTCCTCCGCTAATGTCGAAGGCGAAAATGGTGTTGTAATGTCTCCATAGTGTTACTTCTTAATCAGGGGACGCATCCGGTGTCAAGGGGGGAATCTGAATAAAGTGTGTGTGTGTATGTGGTAATGCACTGTGTGTGTGCGATCACCATTATTTCAGTATTTCCTCTGCTTTTTATTCTAATGACGTTATCCAATATGTAGCGCACACAGATTTCCTAATGGCACTTAAGGTGTCTGCAGTGTGTGTGTGTGGGGGGGGATGAAGGGGCGGGGGAGCGTATAGGGGTGAAAGCAATGGCATGGAGCTGGTCTAATTGCCCAGGCCTTTGTTTTGTCAGAAATCCTGCCACGAGCCACACTGACAGCACTTACTGCAACACAGTCCTTTACCTAGCAAGAGAGAGAGACAGAGAGAAGGTGTGTGTGTGTGTGTGTGTGTGTGTGTCAGGTTGTAAGGGAGAGGTGAGTTATGTTAAACTAAAAGCCAGAGCAGACCTCTTTATCATTACTAATAATTACAGCAACAGAATGACGGAATGTATACATCTCTCTTCCTGGTAGAACTCTCTCTCTCCACACACACACACACACACACACACATTTACACATCTGGCCTCTATTTACCTATCACTGAACACAGACATAGAATTTACCCTGTTAAACAAATCCGATTTAAGTCGTCACTTTTCTCTCACACACACACACACACACACACACACACACACACCCTCCAATCATTATAAATGTTTCTTAATGCCAGCCAAATATCCCCACAAGGTCAAAAGCATCAAATATGTATCTTAATTTCCTTAATTTTATTTAAATAATACTTCAGCTTCACTTTACTTTGTAACTGTAATGTAATAGAGAGAGAGAGAGAGAGAGAGAGAGAGAGAGATTAAAAGACTAAGACTGAATTTATGCAATGCACATAGAGAGACGATGAGAGAGAGAGAGAACTAAGATAGAGACAGAGAGACAATGATGTAAAGAAAGAGAGAGAGAGAGAGAGAGAGAGAGAGAGAGAGAGAATTGATGTGCTACATATAGAGAACTAGCGTTAGCGCCCGTCATTGACGGTTAAAGGGTTTGTAGAAACGTTTAAAAGGTTAAAGCTAAAAATAATCTGCTGATCTTTAATGTAATCAGTGATATTATTATTATTATTATTATTATTATTATTGTTATTATTTGAGGTTGAAGCCCACGTACATGACTGTCTGTCCTTCTGCACAGCAGAACTCTGTCTAACTTATTAATACAAAGAAATCACATTCTTTAAGGTTGAGTATCTTTCGCCTTGTTCATGCTAAGTTGCACTTCTTTCATCCTCAGACAAATACACTCCCTGTTCAGTAATCGGAGAGAAATCGAAAAAAGTAGATCAAATAAAGATGGAGGTTTTTTTTGATCTTGATCAAATCCAGAGTGTTAAAATTTATTTATACCACTAATCAAGATGAGCAAATCCCAGTAAAAATATCCAGTTCCGTTATCTATACGCAGAAAACTATCACGTTGATTGGCTCTGTAAAGCCACACCCACCGCCAGGGATAGGATGATAGGAATCTAAAGATGCTGTGACATAATCTGGCACAAATCTTCACTTCTATGCAAGATTAGGATTTAATTTATGGGACATGTTTAACTTCAGGCAAATACAGAAGGACTGGCAAAGTTTCATTCGATTCTGTTCAGCCAGTTTTGTGTGAAGCTGTATCAGAATTTCACAGACACACACATATACAGACAGAAATGTTGTATAAAATGTATTTATATAAATGTATCAAAGAGAGAGACAGAGAATGGAATGGATAGACAGACAGAGAGACAGACAAAGAAAGCATAAAAAAGACAGGGCACAGAGAGAGAAAGAATGAGACAGTTTATAACTGAGAGATAGAAAGGGACAAAGACAGAGACATAGAGAGATCGAGAGACTGTATTTACACAACACAGATCGTGCATTGCAAGAAAGAGAGAGAACAGGAGAGTCAGAAAGAAAGACAGAGAGACAGACGGACCCTGGGGACGCAGACCTTCTCCAGCAGAGAGCAGTAGATGAGACACCTTCTGATGCTAATGTTAATTCCTGTCCTAATTGGCTCTCCTCCTCTTCCTCCTCCTCTCTCTATCCGTGTCTCTCAAATACATATACATTATGACATCGCTTGCAAGAAACCTATACCCGTACCTCAAGGCAAGGAATTAATGGATAGATGGATGGACAGAGACAGAGAACAGAAGACAGGAGGAGTGGCAGGTGTGATTAAAACTGCTGTGATTGATGGGGAGGTTCAGGAGGGTCTGGCATTGTTACGCTGCTCGCTCATGCTAACAGAAACCTGCCTGAAGAGTCACAACAATACACCAAGGCCCACCTGCATACACACACACACACACACACACACGTATAAATTTGCATACATTGCCTATACTGGCCTGGTGTGTTTATGATTATATGGAAAATCACATCTGAATGTATAGTTATAGGAATAACAACACAAACAAGCACACACACACCCATACACACACACACACACATGGCGACATCAATGCACTCCCAGAATGCAATGCAGTCACAAAACTGAATAAGAAACCAAAGGACTAAAGCAAAGGCTAAATTCCGTTGGCATTACCATTAGCACGTAGCTCAATGGCATTCTGGGTATTGTAGGAAAGAATTTCACATTTTATATGGCATTAGGAAGCACGTGTCAATCCTGTAAAATAATATGCATTGCAGATTTCTCCAGGAACACTCGCCTCAGCAGCGAGCGCGGAGTCTGTACGTTGATTCGAAATCCTCGACTATCGATCCACGCCTTTTTAAAAACAAATGTACGCGAGCCAAAACATGACCAGTTCGCTGCTTTAAATCAATAACAACAACACGCGTTATCCGATATGCGTCCAGAGTCAATCCATAAACATCAAACCCAGATCGTGAAAAAAAATGCTGGGAAACAGACAAACGTAACAAAACAAAAAACAAAAAAGCGTGCCATGCGGTAAATACAATCGTTAAAGTTTAAACGGAAGCTTATAACAACAAATAAATCCATTTAGTTAGTTTAGTCTGGAAACGCAACCTGGGAATGATGTCATTTCCTGCGGAGTCAATTCGTTTAAGCGGGGGCGCCGCTGAAATACGTGAAGCAGTGCAGATTCTCCAGACAAGGAGGAAATCCGGATAAATCTACTGATTCCATTATGGCTTGAAATGACACTTTCTGGAAATATCAGGCGGGATGAGAGAGAGAGAGAGAGAGAGAGAGAAGGAGAAAATGGACAAACATGTCAAACGCATGCATTTCTTAAAAAAAAATGAATTGAAACAAGAAACAGGCCCTTCATTCAAATATAAACCCTTTTGTATTTGATGATACAAAGAGCAGAAATGAAGGTGTTAAGAGAGAGTGTGTTTTTTTTTTTTCTTCTCTCTTTGTGTGTGTGTGTGTGAAAACGAGCCTCCTCTCAGGTTCTCATCGAAAGAGGCTCAGGTGTCTAATGTGAACCTGAGAAAATAGATGCTGCATATTTTCAGCCCAGAAATGGCACTCTGCATACAGATAATTGAATCTGCAGCCATCTTACCTAAGCGTCGCGTCGCCTTATGGAGATTAATTACTATTAAAACCGCACGCGCACACACACTTGCACACTCTCGTGCGTGCACGCACACTTGACTCGGTGTTGTCTGCTCTTCCCTTGTTTCCATGACCAGGATGGAAAGAAACGCAGCAAACAAAGAATCTTAGACGCCGATCCTTATCGCTAGCCTACATGCGGTTCGTTAATGGATTTCGGGCTCATTATGTGGCATTAAGAGCTCTGCCAAACTGTAAAACATACAACGTGGGGAAAGATAAGAACAACACTGCCTTTAGGGGATTTCTTTAAAAAGAGAGGCTTTCGAAAGCAAGCACCGCTAGCGAAGTTAACGTTGGATTCCCAGGCTTGCAGATGGAAAATTTAAAAAAGGAATAAATAAATAAACCTCACCTGGTCTTTATTTTCAAGTTTGCAGTTGGACAGTTCTCAAGTTCGAGTTCTTGGCTGACGGCAGTGCAACCTGACGTTATGTTCTTGCACTTACGTTCATCATAATTTAAGATTTCACGCGTTGCCTATCCAATTCCTGCCTCTGGTTCTTTTTGCGTGGACTCCCCATTCCTGCTGGGTTTCCGCTTGTGTGTTTGTGCACCACAATGGGTTGGTTGAACCGATTAAGGCTCTGGGTTACTGATCAGAAGGTTGGCAGTTCAAACCCCTTTTTGGCCCTTAGTGTCCTTAACCATCTCTTCTTCAGGGGTGCTGTATCATGGGATGACCCTGTGCTCTGACCCCTTCCTAACAAGCTGTGAAAAGAATTTCACTGTGCTATAAAGTAAAGGTTTTGTCTTCCGCACGTGTGATGCCGATTAAGTGTTCGCTCACCTTTCGCAGATGTAATTTCCTGTTGAGGACTTGTACAGCCCCTTTAACTCCTCCTTATATGATTTGACCTAACGAATGGAACAGTTTCTGCTGTTTTTGGCGGTGCTTTCACAGGTCTACACACACATGTGCACACACACACACACATAGATCTCTCTCTCATTTTAGCACTCCTGTCTTAGCTGTAGCTTTCAAGCACAGCTCAGGAAAGTGCTAAAACTGTGATCACCTCAGGGCCCGAAGCTGAAGTCATTACACACCCTGGCGCTGAAGCCAGATTACTCCAACAGCTTCCTAATAAAGGTGGTCTCCGAGGTGTTGCACCTGAAGAAAGTGACACAGACATGGTGCAATCTTTCCGAAAATTAACGCAACACCCAAAACACTGGGATGACGTAGCTAATTAACGGCGAACATAAAGGAAACACAGCAGCGCTCATTGCCTCCGGATCCTCTGTTTGATTCGATCTGTAGAGCAAAACTAGGGGAAAGCGTATCTCCGCGCAAGATGGACGGAAATCTAAAACCATCAATGAAAATGGAATTCAACGGTTAGAAAGACAGAAGGAAACAAAAAGATGGAAGGAAAATGAAAGGTATTGAAAAACCCGATCCTGATCTCGTAAAGCAATGGGGCTCGGTGCTAAATCAGGAATCATACCTTCCTGGACAATCGATTGTCTGTCAGAGTGGGGACACAGGAGGCAGGCTTCGGGTTACCAACTACATCAGGGACTGTCCCCAGGTACTGCAGATGCATTTCATATCATGTTGTCATACGGTGATTGTCCAAGCTCAAGCTGTCCCAAGAGTCGTGAAGGGAGGAAAGCGGTAATCTGATTTATAACACACCTGGAAAGGACATACGTCTAAAATTTTTAGCAGATGATCACACTGCTACAAATAGGCCGTGGCCACCTCGAAATCATGGCCCAAAATTGTCAAAAACTGCACTATTTCACGACTACATTTTTTGTGGTAGTACATGGTTTTGTTTTGGATGTAACTAAATATGTATACATGCACACTTCTGCAGGCAACCAGGTCTCATCAGGGGTTGTGGAAGCCTCCCAGTGACAGGTCCTCCTCCATGAAAATCAATAGTGCTCAGTGGGAGTGCAGCAAGACTGAGCAGGCGGGCCATATGGACAGGGACATTTTTGCCAGCTCAGGTTGAGTCCTGTTACGCTGACCATTTCATCTCTTCTGTACACCTTCCTGTCCCCAGCATTCATGCACCATCTCAAATATCTGGCCGTGTGGGAAAGCCAGCTGCCACTCTGCAATGGCCGAGAACAGGCCCCGAACCATGCTTACATCTCCATCCAGTGTATTCATCACACACACACACACTAATTGATCACACGACAGAAAATGCGAAATATTGAACACACTCACTCGTTCCCCTACCCTCACTTCAAGTGTGGGGAGGACAAAGCAGGTACGTTGAGCAAGTGGTGCGTCTTCTTCCCGGATGTTTCGGAGAGGAACGCACATAAACAGGCACCCTCTCCATTCCTGACCAGACAAAGCTCCATCTGCATCCATACAAAAGCTCCGGCACTGATTGCCGCGCCACTAGTGAATGATCAAAATACAGGAGCACTCAGATGCATTCAGGCTCGCCCCGTTCTTTCCACGTGCACGTGCCTGATGTTTCCTCTCTCGCCGCACAATTCTAAAGACGCCGGTCTCCGGGACAGGAAAAGAAACCAAACATTATCTCTCTGGATGAGGGAGGGGATGGATAAAAAAGAAGAGAGAGAGAGAGAGAGAGAGAGAAAAGAAGGGGCATAAAAATAAAGCTTTGTAAAACGCTGATGTGAATCTCGGGTAAATAGCAGCCCCGGGTGCCGCCTATTCCGCAGGGAGAGAGGAGCAGAAAGGTAGCAATCAATATTGAAACACAGAAATTAAAGCATTTAGAGGCATAATTAGGGTGTAGGCTGTCTTTCACACCTGTACAGCGCGGGGCCTGCCAGCCGCACACATCTGTCTGCCTGCACCTGCCAAGCACCTGCCGTCGCCTCAATGCACTCTGATTAGGGCGCGAGGGAGCGCGAAGAGGGAGCGAGAGGAGGGCGCGAGAGAGAGAGAGTGAGTGCAAGAGAGAGAGAGAAAGAGAGAGAGAGAGGTAGAGGGACACCGCCTCCTCGCTCCTGCATCAGCCTTATTCCCTGCTCATTTGTGTGAGGCAGGTGCCGGCGGTAATATGCGGCCGAGACACACATGACTGCCTCCTTTATGCCTGAGTTACTGCTCTCTCTTCCCGGCCAGAGCGAAGCTGAAGGATTAATGCAGGGATGTGGGAGCCTCTCTCCCTCTCCTTCGCTTTTCCTTTCTCTCTCTCTCACTCTCTCTCTTTTTTCTTCTCCATGCTTTTACCAAATCCCTCCCTGAGCGATTTGCATAGCTAATTCCTTGAAACCTCGAGGAGAGGTTGGTGGACGGATGGATGGATAGATAGATGAATGGCTTCCTATTTTTTCCCCTTTACACCTTTTGACACTTTACTATTATATACAAGGCTTTTTCTTTTATTTCTCCCTGTAAATTTGGTCAATTTTTATTTACTTGACACTGTAATTTTGAGAACTGCAACAAACATATGAGAAGCATGGGCAAACTAAAAATAAAATAACATCTTGCCAACAAAACTGACCATAAATTATCTAAACCTTATGGGTATTTAGCAAATAGTTTGAACAGTTGATCAGAGATATGATATCACTACATTCCCCTTTGTGTACCTTAGCCCGTGTTATGAAATGCTTGTTTGCTTTAAAATATGATCATGTGGCCACAAATTATTTGATTAATGACCACCCAACAGACTAGCATTTTTTTTATATGAAACCTTTGTCCAAAACTAACTTAATTTGGAGCAATAACCATCACCATGGTAACTGGGGCAATAAACAACATCTCAAATGAGATTTCCCCAATTATATGCAAATTAATAATGATACAGTTAAACAAGAAATCCATAAGACGTGCTCGAATGATTCCTTGGATCAGATCTATGGTTTATGTGGTCCAACATTTCTCCATTGTCCCCACTTACAATGTTAGTCCCTAGGTGCAATCAGTTTCCATTTACTTTCCAATGCACAAAAATGAAATATTGCTTCCTAATCTCTGTATACGATGAACCGGTGGTTAGATAGGTTGTACTATATGATGATGATGATGATGATGAATAGCTGAAATGAGAAAAGAAGGAAAAAATACTTTTACAGTATGTAGCTTTTGAGATGTACAGTAGTTGGCCTGCACATATTGCTTAGACCTGGCAATTCCGCAAGTTGCGTTGTCACTTGAAACTGTCGCAGAAACCACAGATCTGAGTTCATTATGCACACATGAAAACAACTGATTGCTTTTGTATCATTGTAGCAAGGGGTTAAAAATTTTACAGCCTAACCATAAATTTTGGCACCTTTGGTTCCCCTTGTGTCACCAGGGCAGCTCTTGTCTCTTAGGATGTGGCTCTGCAGAGCAACTGGGGGGTTTGATGATACAGTAGCAGCAGTTCCCTTGGGGTGCTGTAGGTTGTGGGGTGGGCATCTGTGGATTAGACTTGTTTGTCCGGCGCATCACGAATGTATGTTCGATCAGATTGGGATCTGTGGAGTTTGGAGGCCATGTTGGCAGCCTTGAGCTCTTTCCCAGCTGGGCACCATGCACAGTGGGCTACGGTGTACTGGGTGTTCTAGTGCCTTACTATCGCGCCTATTATTGATTTCTATCGTGATTTGTGGTACATAGATTTTTCTTTGAGATCAAACCGGACCGACTAGACTTTGGTCCGCATGGACATGGGTGATCCTTAAGTGCCTGTGATTCGGTCACCAGTTTATTAATGCATAGTTCGCTCGGTGGCGATGTTAACTGATCATTGTAGATTTGTTAAGACCGTACTGTACAGTAGATAGACTCCTTGAAGCCTCCTTGACTTTACAAAGGTATGATTAAAGAGAACCATATTGATTTTTAAGAAGTAAAGATTTTTCTTGTCAAATGTAGGAAGTTACGGCACGTAAACAACAACAAAAAAGATTAAACACCTTAACAAGAAGGAGAAAAAAATATACAGGTCTGTACTGCACCTATCAGCAGAGCTACTTTGACCTGTCTTTCTTCCACACAAAAGCCGTTCAATGGTGGGCCGCGACCCCACAACGGCCTCCAGACCTTCGTCTATGAGCTAAATTGAACGTTTGGGCTCGTTAAACACCCACGCGAACACCTTGTCATTTTAAAAGCGAACAAGAAAGCAAGTCCACTGAGCAACATTTCTCCCTGTGCCTCTTTTTTCCTCCCATCTCTCTCTCTCTCTCTCTCTCTCTCCTCTTCCCCTGGAAACTAATAGGATCATTCTCATTCTGCTGGAGCCATTCAACAGTTACAAAATCACCATCTGTGTGTGTATTAACCTGAGCCTGTGGAGAGCTCGCCTAGGCAAGGTACGGCAGCTCCTCTAATGATTCTTAATCTTTTCTTTAATTAAATCGTGCAGCCAACCTGAAAAATCTATCTTAATGCAAATGAGCAGGGCCCCTTTTTGGCATTTGCTTACCATAATGCACTAATAAGGTTAATTTAATAAAAAAATCTGTTCCAGTTTTTTAGAGATAATTGTATGTTTTCTTGAATCATTTTGTGCAGAGAGATGCTTGTTTTGCGGGGGATTGCCAATAGGAGGTGGGCAGGGGAAGCTACGTGTTGTGTGGTGTGGTGTGGTGCCGTGTCCCTATGTATGTGCATGTGTGCGTGTGTCACTGTGTGGCACTTCTGGGCTCGATTTAGCCGTGAAAAATAGAATTTTCAGGAGGTGAAAATGTATCGGACACACACAAGTGCTGCGTTATGCCCTTCCGCCTTTTTACCTTTTTTTTTCCCCATCAGCTTTCATTATAGACAAAAATAACAAAACAAAGGGATGGAAACCTCTGTAGGCCTTGTTTAGTTGGTCACTCATGATTGAGCAGAATATACACACACACAACCACAAAATCACCTGCATAAAAAAAAAAAAAAATGAAGAAAATAGCAGAAATATCCAACCGTGTGTCCAGAGACTCTCTGGATCACAAAGCATTACAAATTGAAAAACACTGACCTCGGATCTGCACTCTTCTCCATAATCGCTGTAAAAATGGATGTATTCTGATCCTAAAACAGCTTCCCTGACCCGCTCTGTGAATTTTGTAGCTACAGGGCTCCGTCCTCGCCTAACTTTGATTCGCCTACCCACAGTATATTTTATCTCCTATAAATGTGACAAATGCTTTGCTTATTTTATATTATCTATATGAATAATTCAGTGGTATCTTGGCTAAGGTGTGAACTAATATGAAAGCGTTGAATTATTAATCCCCTACGCGGTGCTGCGGTTCGGCCACGTGCAGACCAGAAGGGTAAACAGGAAGTTATTTTAGATGGGCTTTTCGCCGGTCACATAGCTCTAAGGCACAGGAGACGCATATGAGAATGAACCGAAATACTTAATGAAGTAATATAAGCTCAGGAGGTCAGGTTTAGATAGTTTAGTTTGTATCCTTATTAAAATTTTGGACAGTTTGTTTCTCATTAAAAGTAGCCAACACTGAAGTTTCTAATCATTTAGGTCATCGGTCTAAAACTTTCATGAATTCGTTACAGGTTTGGACGAATATGGTGTCTTTCTGAGAAAGATTTAGACCATCACCTTTCATACTTATGAGATTGGCAAAAGAATGAAACTTGACTATGGAAGTTACTTCCTAAAAGATGACCAGGTTCACTGGTTTTGACTTGACTCTTCAGTACAAATAGCCACACTGTACATGTGTCTAAAAAACATGGTGTTCTCCAAACTGTAGTGTTGGAGAATCATTATTTCTGATGTGTGATCAGTGAAGAAATCCCCCTGATTACTCAGGGCCTTCCACTGCTTTAGAATGACGGCTCATGCCCTTAAGTGGGTTTCACGAAATCTGTGCCCCATGTCTCCCTTGATACCTTTAACACTTTAGACTTTCCACTGTCTTGTTTGTTTGAGATCCTTTAGTGTGATCTGTACTTCCTAAGCCTGCCAAGGGTGACATGGGTGAGATCCATGCTCAGGTGTAGGCCAAGAAATGAGTAATCCTGACTAGAAATTTCCATTTCTTTTGAACACGACAGAATGAGACACTTCAGGGTAGAGGGAGAAGCTTTGGACATAGTAATAGACCTGGTGAACAGAACCAAGACTGAAGAAGGTCCCGTGTCAGTGTTAAAGATCATGAGAACTTTTGCTTGTTTGGATCTTGTTTGGTGCCCCAAATATCTGTAGGAGGTTTCCCAAGATAATTACTCACCCTGAGGTGACAAATGTAGAGGTCTGTTGATTTTTGTGGATTAAAAACTCAATTGGTCCCTTTCTGTCGTTTTTCTCTTGTCATATGGTGTTGCATGGGCAGCAGAGAAAAACCATATAAAAATGATATGATAAGGAAGACCTTGTTAGTGGGTAGAATTTGAGAAGAAAATTGGTTAAATGTTTTTTTCTTAAATGGATTAAAGTTAACTTTAAAAAAAAAAAAAAAAACAGGTTGGATTGTTGAGTTAATAATAAATGAGATCAAAAATGGCACATTGATGATTATTTGTGGCTCTAGCAGTAAAAACATCCATTCATCAGCAAGTACTAAAGTGTCTAACCCAGTCATGGCTAATAAGTACATTCTCAATGAGTGGTCCCAGCTGAAGCTGAAGTTTCAGGCCAGGCGATGATTTTGGCTTCCAGAAATGACGGGATCTCAACACTTTTCCCAGGCTGTAAACGCTTTCCGAAATGTTTCTGCAGATGCTGTGAAACGGATCGCTTTGTAACTCGACGCACATGAGGCCGCCCATCCCTCCGATGCTTAAGTGTCCTCAGGAGACGGCGTGGTGGAGCGGGGTGCTAAGTTTTCATCTGAGGAGGGAAAAAAAAGAGACAAGAGGAGGATGAAAAAAAATAGAAATGTTTTTCACGTGGAACCCAGTGACTTCCCAGTTCTACTTCACCCAAGCTGATCCTGAATAGCTCCCCTGAGAGTGTGTTTACGACGTAATTTACTCTCGTGCGCTGTCTGGAAACAACTGCTTCATCTTCAGCGCCCTGTCAAAGACTACTCATTTGACAAATGCTCCTTTTTCTTTCCACAGCCAAAATAAATCTATAGAACAACAGAAACTGGAAGAAAAAAAAAAAGTTCTCATTTAGCCAGGCTTAAGGACGACAAAGGCAAGGTGTGGTGCGTATTAATTAACCCTCGTGAGATGGCTTGGAATGCACATCATGGAGTTACCCAATGGTCTCCCAAACTCGCGCTAGCTTGTCACAGGTGTTGCGTTATATTAATGCTTCAGAGCTCCAAGAATGACGTCCTCCCTTAACAAGATGAAGAAGTGCTGTAATTTGAAGACTTGTGTTGTGGAGGGAAATGGCTATTTTGCAGGAAATGTAGTGAAAAAAGAGCAGGGCTGCCCAAGCTGAGACAGAGCCATTCATCAGGCTCCTCAAACACACACAGATCATTATAGCGTGGGAATGTACTTACCGAACACCTCGTATTCACTCCCATACAGCCCATGAACTATTACTCTGCAAAGCGATGTTGAAAATGACCTCAGAAACGTGGAACATTTTACCCATGAGCTTCGGGACTCAGTGATAGCTACATGAGACTAGTAGATTACTGACACTTGAACCTTGCTCTGGAGTCTTTCAAGTTTTACTCTTTGTGCCTTGACGTACAGCAGCTTACTCAGGTTTGTGCCCTGTGCAGGAATACTTATTTATGACAGACCTAAGACTCAGATTACTATGATAGCACTTCGAATGACAGAACGATACACTAAGGCCAAACTGGACTCATTACAATACCATAATATCAAACATAGTGGTAATAAATCAGTGAAATGCAGTGAGTAATGGACTTCTTTTGTCCTCTGGTCATTTGTCCAGACTTGCAAAGATCTGGAAGGTCTCAGAAATGACAGAACTGGCTAAAAGACCATGTATCACTCTGTATGAGTGCATTCCAGGAATATGTTATTTCATGACCACCATCATTTTTTTCCCCCAATCCAATTTTGTTGGATTATATCTACAAACCCATTTTACAAGGAAGCCAAACAAATCTCAACCCAAAATGCAGAATCATAATGAAGTAGGCCACAGGACAAGTCTTAAGGAAAGTTGGAATCAGGGACACCCTCACCTTTATTTTCACTTCTAACAGGTCGTGATTGTGCTTAAAGTTTTGGATCTTGTTAAGGAGGAAAAGGAGGGCACGGTGGCATAGTGGTTAGCACTTGCACCTTGCACCTTCAGGGTTGCAGGTTCGATTCCTGCCTTGAGTCTGCGTTTATATAGTTTGCAAGTTCTCCCCATGCTTGGTGTGTTTCCTTTGGGTACTCCGGTTTCTTTCCATAGTTTAAAGACATGCAGGTTTGGCTAATTGGAGTTCCCAAAGTGCCGGTGGTGTTTGAGTGTGTGTGCCTTGCAGTGGATTATCACCTGGTCCAGGGTGCCTCCAGGCCCCCGTGACCATCTACAGTATACATGATAAGCCTAATAGAAGATGATTGAGTGAGTAAACAAAAAAAATTAAACGGCATTACCACCTCAAAGCTCCAAGGTCCCTAGTTTGATACTGAGATTAAGTAAGTCTTTGCACAGAGTTTCCCCATGTCTGCATGGGTTACGGTTATATTTTATATCTTGGTTCATGTGGAATACCTCCTTCTCCAGGAGAAAGTCCTAATGTGTAGATCTTGTGATGAAACATTTTGTTTTGGCGTAACAATTATTCTATAAATGAAAGGCCCTCACAATGAAGGTTCATAAAAATGTGTTTAGAGAATTGTTTTGTTAAATAATGTATCAGCCCTAGACCTTAATATTAAAATCATAATAATAATAATAATAATAAATGCTTCATTTTAGAGAAGAATTCTGAAATTCTTTTACTTACTTAAGCGTTAACATGTATTAAACGCTCCTGAATTTGATTAGCTAGGATTGTAAACTCATCGCTCTGAAAGCAGATCTCACCTGGATGAACATTTTGCCCACTTAACCTTGGCATTGAAGCAGGGGCAAGACGACAGACCATGTGTCTTCCTGCTATTTCATCCCCACTACTTTGCTTCTATAATCTCTCCTAAGAGAGAGAGAGAGAGAAGTGAAGGATGAAGAGATTTCAGTGTTTTTAAAGCGCTGAGGACTTCCTCCTCTTTCCACGTTTTCCACTCGTCCTTACTCTTTTTTTCCGAAAGCAGGCGGTGTGTATCCGAGTGTGTTCTTATGTGCTTGCGTGCGTTCCCCGGTGGCACGGCCAGCCATGCAGCACGGCAACAGCATGTCAGCGTCGCTACGACAACCGCTCTCCTGACGACCGAAAAAGACATCCGTCAATGTCTTGTTGGCGCGCGATTCCTGCGTAGGGATTTGACGCTCGCAAGGATTCTATCCACAGGCCTAATCAAAAAAACTGTAGCTGGGAAACAGAAAAAAAAGAAAGAGAGAGAGAGAAATAGAGAAATAGAAAAAGTTATAAGAGATGACAGAAAGAGTACAACGTCCAACGGACTGATGCCTAGAGAAGAGGTGTGTCCAGCGGGACACCAAATGAGACCAATGTTAGATTTCTCAGATAGCTCTCTCTCTCTCTCTTTCTTTCTCTCTCGCTCCTGTCTAACAGTGAATAAAATTCTCTCATGGTGAATTAGGTGAGGAAGCCGGTAGCATCACCTTAGAAGAGTCGAGACGATCGCACCTCCTGTAATGAGCTCCTTCAACTCTGAAATAGCAGACGAGCCCCCTGCCATCTGAATTACTCATTCACAGTTAACTCGTATGCACGTGTGTGCGAGTGTGTGTAAGTGTGCATGTTGGGAGACAGGACGACCAGGGTGCCATGAAAAAATTCTTGATGAAAAGAGAAATAAAGTAATAATTAGGGCATGACAACACCATCTTTAACTATGACAGAATATTACTCTCATTTAAACACATAGCACTCACATTAATTGAAGGCTGTGACAGGACGTACCTGGAAAAGAGGGAGAGAGAGAGAGTGTGTGATTTGCTTGCTGGTTCTACTTCCCTTCTTACTCCCCACATTGGTGTAGCAGAGAATGGATTCATTAATCTTCTAAACCGCTTATCATGTGTCATCAGGGTCGTAGAGGCTTGGAGTCTATCCCAGGAGACTTAGGGCACGAGGCTGGACAGGGTGCCAATCCATCGCAGTAGCAGGGGACTATATATTATATATGAGGTCCTGGTTTGACTTGAATACTCATCTCGGATTTCGATCTACTCCAATTTTTAAACAAACATTACAAAATCTCTGCAACAAGGACATCGAGATGGTTGACGTGTAATCTGAAACACAGTGAACATTACAGTATTCTCTGCTCCACAACTGGCTAATCATGGCCTTCTCTGCTATTTCAGTGCTTATAAAAATGACTTGTTTGTTTACTATTATTTTATTCTCACAAGTGTGAAGCATTAACAGATGTATGAAAATACAAGACGAATAGTGGCATGCTTTACACTAAGTGAAGCCCTAAAACTTCTGCAACTTCTGTGATCTCTTTTGTAAGTACTGTAGTTATTAAGGTTCAGGCGACATAACGGTGACATAAAAGACTTACTTGACTACAGTTTAAGAGAAACTCCAGTGTTTAAGTTCTCGTAAACAACACTTTTCCGAGAAGACATGACCCCAAAGTCTGGTTGATTTTGATCAGTGACAACACAATCGTTTCAACTATGGGAAACTGTCCCCAAATTAGCTGGATAAGGGAACAGTACTGGATGTAGTGCCGGTCCCAAGCACTGATAAAATGTGAGGGTTGCATCAGGAAAGGCATCCACTGTGGCGATCCCTTGTCGAGAGCAGCCGAAACACCAACAACAACAGCACAGTACTCCAACGCAGATACAGTACCTGAGCACGGAGATAGATCGGTGCTTAGACATGATGTCATCATCCGACATCATCAGCCATTGACGTAGCTGATAAAGCCATAGCTGGTAAAGTATGAACAACATTGAAATAACATTTGACCTACTATGAAGATTAACTTTCCTTGTTTTCTTTTTTTCTGCTGCAACAGAGAGTGGAAATACTCAAGCGTGCCCGAGTACGGAGGGCAAAGATAATGTGAACACTGGCCAGCGGGGAAGTGGGGAGCGGGGACAATCGTTCCTGGGAACGGTACAGATCATTCATGCCTAATGTAAAAACACCATTAAATTCACGTCGACACTCTGTGTGTATTTAATTGAGCTGCTTTATTTTAAAGAGCGGTACTGCATCTTTTACATTCTGGCCTTCCTTGTCATTAACCTTACCTTTTACTCTTTCTGTTTCTCTTGTTTTGACATGATTTGCTCAAGTGGATGTTCAGCCTGATTGGCTGTTTTGATAACTTTAGATGCCTGTTAGCTATTTTAACAAATTATACAAGTAAACAAGAGCAAAAGTTCACAAAATGTGACTTGTATCATTTGAAGAAAACTCTATCATGATACAAATCGACATCTTTTATCATACGGATTGCACTCAAAGGCTTATAACACAGAATATATTTAGATTTTTACATTTGCTAACCACCTGCCAACAAAACAGTAATCTATCTTGGAAACTTTTTTTTTAACCTCAGATTACCATATTTTTAGGATGAGAGCAACAAGGGACAGGAGCGCTGCAGTGACGGTGACAGGTGTTCCTGCATTAGCATCTACTGCAAAAAAATATGCGCGCACACACACACACACACACACACACACACATACTGTAGATGTAACCATTCTGTAGCAAAGTTAAGGGAGGATTAGCAGGTTAGCAGGCGACAATCCCTGTGTGTATATAAGTCTTTTATCATGTTTCCTGTCACGAGGGGATGAAGGATGGATAAAGCATTAGAGTGATGTATAGAGTGACAAACTGGACTGGGTTCATCTGCATCTGTGTGATACTATCCATGTATGTGTGTGTGTGTGTGTGTGTGCATGCTAATTCAGTTGGCTAGTGTTATTAGATGCTAAGCTAACAGGTCATGGGGTTGTTAACTTCATTGTATGCTTAATTAACATTTAAAACAAAGTATTTAGCTTGAATATCATTGTACAGTACAATAGTACATACGAACGCCCTGCCTTGCAAATTTTTACCTTAAGAACTAAAGTTTTTGCAAGACATTTGCTTCGGCATATAAGGGGCCAGGCGGTTGCGGTTGCCCTGTCACTTTGTTGTTGCTCGTTTGCACATTTGCACGTGCACTTTGTGTTGTCTGTAAAACCTGTAGATAGTCTTTCTTAGTTAGTTAGTTTTTGTTAATTTTTGTTGTAATTTATGTTAGGACTATCTGTCTTGTCTCTGCTAGCAAGCTAACTAGACCTCTTAGTTAGCTAGTTTAGCTTCTCTGTTAATTTATCTTGTAAGTTTATGTTGCATGTAGCACCTTGGTCCTGGAGGAACGTTGTTTTGTTTTACTGTGTACGAACTGTATATGGTTGAAGTGACAGTAAAGCCTACTTGAACTTGAACTTGAACATGTACTTTTGGTAGCAGATCAAAACTCGTTTCTGTCAGTGGAAAGTCAATTACCAAAGTAATATCGGTAAAATGATCTGCATTTACGTTATTTCCTATGGGAAAGAAGGAATGTAAAAAAGAAAGAAAGAAAGAAAGAAATTTTTTACTTTGTCATATTTTTTTTTTGCTGCTTAACAATATGTAAAAAATGTAAAAGATTTTCTTTGTTAATATTTAGTTCTTCTTTGATGAGATGTCTATTGAATAATTTTGGAAGGAGTCTCCAGTGCTAATGCTTATTCAAAGATGAAGCTGTAATTGTTTTTATGGTAACTGTAACTGTTGTTTAAGCCGATGTTTGTCTTCTCAACTTCAAGCAAGAAACAATGGCTAAGGAAAGATTCATTATAGCCGCTGTAACGTACAGTAGGATATAACCGGGACTAAGCTGCTTTGTGAGTTGTTCGTTAACAAATAAATGCATTAAACTTATTAAATTAAACTTATGCATTAAACCTTGATTAAAATAATGCAAATAACCTTGCGTGACTGTTTCTAAAATACTATATTAAGTAATTTAGGAATAGTGTATAGCAGTTTAGCAGAGCAGCCGAATCGGCTAATCAGCAGTACTGATCCTGTGTAAGGCCAAACTCCACAGGAAAAGATCCACACAGCGCTCCTGTACAACACAGCATCTTTTCATTAAGAAACGTGTAATCGCTCCAGGAAACAGGCGGAGGAAAAGCACTGAAAGCTTTTTATCCTGCTGGTTTGGAGTGATTGAATTCTGTATTGAGCGGATGGAAGTGTGCAGTTTTAGCAGTAGGTGTGTTTGGGGACGGTATGAGAGTCCAGGAGTCCGACTGGCCTTTTTTTTTTTTTTTCGATCCTTACGTCAGGGCAAGCCCTGATCAATAAGCCTGATTAAATGCCACATCTCCTCCAACTATCAATATCATATGCTGCGTGTGTATACGGGACAGCAAACGACCTTCCAGGATCAAGCTGTGAAGTTTATATTAAACCATTAATTTATTATTATTATTATTACTATTATTATTATTGCAATTATCATTATTACTGTTATTATTTTTATTTATAGAACATAAATGTAAAATTAGGGTTAGTAAAATACTATCAAGTGTTTTTTTTCTTTAAAAAAAATTTGTTCAGGTCAATTATTATTAAAAGTATTTTAATAATACATGTTTATGTGAAACAAAACAAAACACGTTTATTTATGTATTTCTATTTTACTTGTTAATATTAATATTTGTATTTATTCATATTATTTATTTATATTTCTGTTTATATTTTTATTTATTTTAATTATATGCAATTAATTAATTACACATCATACATGAACAAACATAAATGATATTAAATAAATAAACACTATACGTAAATCTCACAAATTAATACAAATGTTTAAACCAAACAAACAATGTATTTGCATAAGTAATAAAGTAAATAAAATAAAAAAATAAACAAATAAATAATTTCTGTTTTTTTTTTTCATTTACAGGCAAATGCTTTCAGCATTCATAATAAGAAGTAAACATGCTGTTAAAGAAATATACTGTATTGCTTCCATACAGATTAATAATAATAATAATAATGATAATAATAATAATAATAATAACTTTAAGGTTTACATTAAAATTTACAATAATTAGGTAACATTGAATAATGATCATGATAAAATAAGAACTATTTTTATTTTAATTTTTTTTAAATTAAAATTTTTTTCTCATTCTGTTTTGTCTTGGAAATTCCAAAGAAATTCCTGACACTCAGTGAAGTTGTGCAGATGTGGATTAAATGAGGGGTTTTGGAAATGTGCCCCAGTCTGTCGATAGCTCTACTGCATGATCATCGATTGGCGTTTGTAGTGGAGGGGAGAGTAAAGATGGCCGATCAGGCCGAATTATTGTCTGTTCGTGTCGCCTGCTGTGCTCCAGTCACCATGCGAGAGAAGATAAATGAGAGACGATTCCACACGCAACAAGGCAGCCGTTATTCTTACCTGAAAGTGCTGGAGTTCAGTGACTGATGTCAATACTGGGAAAGGATTAAGAGTGGAATCAGGGTCAAATTAATCATCTGATGAGCTGTCTTAATCTCTGGGGATGCTATGCCATTCGCTAACCTTGTTGACAGCATTTATTCTTTCTCTCATTTTCAAAATATCCAAAACGTTTGACCTTATGCTGCATGATGGCTATTTATTTTAGTGATGTAAACGCACAGTGGACATGGCCTAATGAACAGTTTTAACATGAACCCGACCACTATTCCCCTGGAAACACGCAAAAGCTTGAACTATCAGCATGGCGTATATTGTGGTTTTTCACAGTTCCTCAAACTCAGCTACATCACTTCAGTTCATAATGCGTTACAACCCGAGATAAGAAAGAACTTTTAAACTCAACTTTTGGATTTTTCCTTATCTGATGATCTTATGTCACAAAATATATATATATAACAAAAAAAATAAATAGTAGCCTAATTTAGATCACAACAACCCTGACCAGGTACGTACTAAGGATAAATGGATCACAATCTCGACGCACACCTCTAGGCTAACCATCTTTCTTAATAAAAACAATAGCACATCTCATAGTTTTATAATGGCATCGTATTCGCTTACATCCCTACAAGACATTTTCTATCCCTCGAACAGGCGCAGTTGAGGAGCTGATGTATCCCTGTGTCACACATGCACACACTCGTCTCGCTGTCTCTTCTGACACAAGGGGTTCCTCTTAGCGAACAGAAACGCATTGATGCGCATTTATGAGGGCATCACTATCCGTGCTAACATCTGGAATACTCGTGAACAAACGCGCACTGTGTGCGGCGTTCACACCGCCTTTGTGTCGGCGAATACACGCCTTCCATTCTGCGGCCCGAATGTCACCAATGACTCGATTGAGGCGCCACGCAGATGTGTCGTCCATCAGACTCGCCAGCAGCGGCACCGCCAGCCTTCACCTGGTGGTGTAAATTTCGCTTTTGACTTCGTCTCAGGCGTGCAATTATACCACGAACACAAACGATGCAGTCTTGCAAAAAAAAAAAAAAAAAAAAAAAGCGAGAAGGAGCAGGTGTTCCTCAATGGCAGCTCCTGCGGCCCACCTCCGATTTAAAACAAAAAAATCAAAATAGCACATTGATTCAAGAGCAGACGGGGGAGTTTTGCATTGATTGGAGGTATGCTGGGTCTTATTGAAAAGCTGTCGCATCTCTCTGCGCCTTTGCCAGGGCGACTGTTACTCCAACCAGCCTCGGACTTGATTGATTTAACCTGTTGTTTTTCCATGTCCTCCCAAAAGTGCCGATTCCGGCGTGGCCATGATAGCCACACGCCAGCTGTAATTTGCGCTAAACGATCGCAGATTCAATGGATCCTAAGTCAATACGGTATCTGGTACAGAAACACTAACAGGCATAAACATTCAGTTTGAGGTGAATTATTGGCTAAAAGATATTCCCTGTAGTGCCTAGGATCAGAAAAGAAAGGTGATGAGAGTAGAGATGGAGTCTTCATTTTCGTGCTTCAAATCAGTCAGTTGTACGGTAAGACTGTTGGATGTCATTAAAAGAAATTAAGAACTGGAGAGAAAACGTAGAAATGTTGACAGCAAGTAGAAGCAAATAGTAAACCCTTCCATTGGACCTTTGCACTAACAAATTCGATCTCAGAATAAATGTGGTTAAGTTTGGTTCCATTTCACATGAATAAAGTTGTAGAAAAAATGCACCAACCCTAAATTGTATCCAATTCACCAAACCATGGAATACCAAACCCATATGACTGGGGCAAGTGTAAAAAAACATATGTATTGTATCTGGAGAGGGGGCACAATGAGAGACAGGGGGGAAAATATACTTGCAATTAAACCATTAATTTGCATAGTCAACTGGCAACACAGTCATTTGTATACTTGCCTAGGTGTGTTATCAAAGGATTCCAGTAGGAGTCACAATGGAAAATTCAATCAGACGGGTTTGCATAAAGTAAACCAACATGGCAACATTCAAGTTGCTTAGTTTCCAGGTCAAGGTATTTGTTGTTTTAAGGTAACAGACATAGCAGTCATCATGCTTAGACTTCAATTACATTTTTCTGACAGAATTTTTTTGCTTCCTTTACGTACAATGAGGTTAAAGCTAATGAAATAAAAATTTTACAAATATGATTTTTCTAGGAAGTGTAAAGATTCTTCGAACTTCTTTCCAAATCTTGCAAATCACTCAATCGTCTTAGCCAAAGTTAAAGCACCGGACACAAAAAAGCCAGTGAAAGATTATGTCCGCGTTCTCCCCAGGAATTCAGCTATCAAAGTCCTCGCCGTGAGACCACGAGACATCCCTCATTGAGATGGACGAAGCCGTCATAAAATCACAGACTATGAATTCCCAAATGAAATGTCACGCTGACAGTTTATAGCGGCACCCATCTTTGGAGCGACTCGTTAGTTTGACTGCTACCTGCTAGGATCTGACATAAAGAATGACACCCGATGAAGACCGCCTTGAACGAGCGATAATTTATGCACCGTTTAAGTGCGAGGGAGAGCTCATTTTCAAAGATTTTTTTTTTCCCCTTCACATGCGTTTTCTTGACGGATGACACGTTTTATTTCGCGTTTTCTTTAAGCTTTGTTTGAACCCAGGATGGAAACTTTGGAATATTTCTACTTAATGTAAGACCAAAACCAAATGATGGGGGAATAGCAGGTTTGCACCGAGGCACTTTTACTAAACCAAGGTAGTGGAAGATTGATGGAAATGACAGGTGTCTGAATTCACTTTGAATCACAGATACACCCAGCTCACTTTATGAATGAGCAATGGATGGCTTGTCATTGACTGGATAAAGATGATCTGAAAGTGGACTTACACAGTTGGATACTCACCAGTCACTAAATAGAGAGGAAAAAATAGCTACGTTTAATGTTGTAGAACATCCACAAAACGTTCAAAAAGATGCTCAGCATGGTACCAGGTAAGTCCTTGAGACGTTCCTAAGGCACAAAACCTAAAGTTACACCTTGTTAGCTCTGGCTTCTGACAATTCAGGCTTCTTTCAAAACTTTTCCCCCTTTTCACCACTCCTCCTGCAAGCCATGCCATTTCAGTGTCTATGCAAATGGGCTACTGCAGAACCACACCCCTCCAGAGAACAACAAGGCTAAGAAACAAGCCAAGAGTGGTGCTCTCCTTATATGAGGTCACATTAGGGGAAAATCTACTTGACTTGTGTAAGCCCCAGGGTATTAAATGAATGGGAAAAATAATCTGACAAAAAGAATGTCACTGATGCAAGGAAAGGTGTACACATGCTGAACTTTGGTGGCCACTGTGCTACCCAAAAAATACAATGGTACTCACCAAAATATTATGTTCCAACCTTTGTAGCGTACCATAGCAAGTAGCATGGGACCACATGATGCCCATAGTGCCACCAAATTCAGGGGGAACTACTACATAATTTAAACGCATGAAACAAATATTACAATTATGGCACATAAACATGTAAAATATATTTTGACATATTTGTTGTATGTTAAATAGCACCATTCTACAGTACAGTAAATGAATGATTGTACTAAAGTATGTACTGTACCAATATAAACCTTTGTACAGCTGTGTCAGCAAAGAAGCAACATATTAGTGTCAAAAATACCATGGTAAAAATTTCTTATTAAATTTCTTATTAAATTTCTATATATCTTACAGTAAGTTAGAAATCTACCTCTATAGAACGTAGGCTAAAATGTAATCCATGCTAACATGTACTGTAGTTAATGCAGGCCATAATGTTATAAATATAATAATTCATAAGAAACTATGAAAGGTAAACTGAGATTTGACTGCAGATAATACCAGGTGGTATCAAAACGAGAGTAGTTTTGTAACACGCCAAAAGCAACACAACAGTCACAGGGCGCACCGACCTTCGTAAGTCAGTGTGCCACAAGACATCATACTGTGCACATTGGGAGCTCTGCAACTGGTTGAGATTCCAGGTAAAACTGGACAATTATGCTGCAGTGAAGTTGTTTGAGTGGCACGCACGCTTCCAGAGCGGAAGACGACGAGAGATCAGGGAGACCTTTACCCAAAAATTTCAAAACCATTCAGCAACTTATACATGATGATTGTCAGAGAACAATCCACTGCCATTGTTGGTGTGTCATACAGATCAGCCCAGGCAATCTTCGGGTGTGATTTGAACCTGTGCTGTGTTGCTGCCAACTTCGTCCCCGCTGCTGATCCAGAAGCAGAAGAACATGGAATCAAAGTCTGCCAAGAGCACCGTCAGGGCGTTCCGTGGATGACCTGGTACTTCATGTCGAGGTTCATAACCGGCGATGAAACTTGGGTGTATGGGTACGACACTGAGACGAATCAACAGCCTTCACAGGGGAAGAGCCCATCATGTCCATGACCGAAAAAGGCGAGGAAAGTCTGCAGCTCGACCAAGTGCGCGCTCTTCTTCATTTTTTCCGACATGGCCCCAGGGATCAGGACATCAATAGTGAATTCTACTTTTAGGTTTTAAGGCGTCTGGGGAAAGACGTACAGTGAAAGGGACAGGATCTGTGGCACGCAAAGCTCAAATCTTACAAACATATGCACGCCCTCTTATGGTATGTAGGCAAAAAGGTAAAGTAAAAGTCGGAAGGACATTAATAATTGCACTTGATTTTGCGAAAAACTATTGTAAATTGAATATTTCCATATAAATAGATTTGTTTATTCTTTGCTTTGCCAAAGATCTATAAATAAATATACAAATAATTGGTTGAATTAAGCTCTTGTGAGGCATTACTTATTGGAATGTTAGTCATGCGGAGGCCTAGACCTCAGATACACCACGGGCTCCTTTTAATTTCACTCGATATTCTTGCTGGTCCTCGAGACGAGATTGGCAGCCCTTCCTGACTAACTTTAGTGTGTGACAGAGCGAAGCCGGCTCTCCCATGAGCTGAGGAGCGGTGAGAATACACACCACATCAGGAGAAAGAGAGCAGCGAGAAAGAGCAACAAGCGCCGGAGAAGCTGACAGGATGTATGTGTGTGTGTGTGTGTTTGTTTGTTGTTGTTGTTTTTATCTTTAAGAGGACTCTTGAGGGAGGCGGAAACGCACAGTCCACATCAAATACTCAGCCCGGCTGTGTCAAGTTTGTCCAGAGAGTACAAGGAGATAACTCAATCACTGTGATGTAGAAAGATTATGGAGCAAGCAGACAGACAAACAAAGATGACTGTAACGGGAAAAAAAACATAGCATAGTATAAGGAAGCTATATTAATAAAACCGTTTCTTTTGTTTGCTGCGTTCAGGTTGGCGTGGGCTGACGTGTCAGCTATCTTTAGTGTGAGTCGTGCAGGATGGAGCAGCACCTGTGCCTGCCTGAAGACAGATGCCACCATATTGGAATGATGCACTCGAGTGGTTTTAATGCAGCGAGGTAATGCGAGGATAAACGGTTAAACACGGCGAGCGTGCAGAGCAGACTGCCAGTCAGAGCTCGACTCCGCCGCCATCGAGGAAGCGCTAGTGGTCTCGGCACACCGGTAACGCGTGCTGTTGTAACGCGTTATTACCTACTGAGGTGCTTCGGAATTGGTTTCGTTACACGATATGGCTCTAACGGTGTCTAAAGCTTAAGTATTAAGAAACTTTTCGTAAATGATAGTACTTTTAAGCTGTGTCAAAGCTTAACACACAGCATGAATACTTATGAGAGGTGTTCGTGTCAAACCGGGACTTTCTTCATCAAACCCTAGCACAATATGGTGATGAGGCCCTTTGCACAGTAGACCATTTAAATGGTGCAAATATTTAAAAGTCTCTAGTTGTTTTAATCCATGAACGACGATCCTATGAACAACTCCATTTTGATTGTGCAGAATGACAGAACGAAAACTCCCTCTATTTCTCTTTCCAATCCTCTGCTACACTAATGCACATACCCGAGCGCTTCACTAGTGCGTGGATACCATCAAGGTAGAATGTTTGCTTAGTACGCCAGGGCCACGAGCTAATTCAGATCCCACTGCAATTATTTAATGCCTTGTCCTTGAAAAATTGAGAAAAACGTGTATAAGAGTTCACTGCATATGTTTGTAGAACCTTAACAGACAAACATTCACAAACACCCCTTGCACGTTATAGGAACTGGGCTGGGAGTTATCGCTACATCCCCCATATAGTCCGGACCTCGCTCCAAGCTATTTCCACATGTTTGGGGCATTATAGAAGTTCCTGGGAGGCCAGGGTTTCAGACATGAAATATGCAGTCCGGTCGTGGCCCTGGCATGCTGAGAAAACGATAACAAGCAATAGTGAAGCTTATATATATGAACTATATATATATACATGTGTGTGTGTGTGTGTGTGTGTGTGTGTATACAGTGGTGTAAAAAACTATTTGCCCCCTTCCTGATTTCTTATTCTTTTGCATGTTTGTCACACTTAAATGTTTCTGCTCATCAAAAACTGTTAACTATTAGTCAAAGATAACATAATTGAACACAAAATGCAGTTTTTAAATGGTGGTTTTTATTATTTAGGGAGAAAAAAAATCCAAACCTACATGGCCCTGTGTGAAAAAGTGATTGCCCCCCTTGTTAAAAAATAACTTAACTGTGGTTTATCACACCTGAGTTCAATTTCTGTAGTCACCCCCAGGCCTGATTACTGCCACACCTGTTTCAATCAAGAAATCACTTAAATAGGAGCTACCTGACACAGAGAAGTAGACCAAAAGCACCTCAAAAGCTAGACATCACGCCAAGATCCAAAGAAATTCAGGAACAAAGGAGAACAAAATTAATTGAGATCTGTCAGTCTGGTAAAGGTTATAAAGCCATTTCTAAAGCTTTGGGACTCCAGCGAACCACAGTGAGAGCCATTATGGCACAAATGGCAAAAACATGGAACAGTGGTGAACTTTCCCAGGAGTGGCCGGCCGACCAAAATTACCCCAAGAGCGCAGAAACAACTCATCCGAGAGGCCACAAAAGACCCCAGGACAACATCTAAAGAACTGCAGGCCTCACTTGCCTCAATTAAGGTCAGTGTTCACGACTCCACCATAAGAAAGAGACTGGGCAAAAATGGCCTGCATGGCAGATTTCCAAGGCGCAAACCACTTTTAAGCAAAAAGAACATTGAGGCTCGTCTCAATTTTGCTAAAAAACATTGATTGCCAAGACTTTTGGGAAAATACCTTGTGGACCGACGAGACAAAAGTTGCGTGTCCCGTTACATCTGGCGTAAAAGTAACACAGCATTTCAGAAAAAGAACATCATACCAACAGTAAAATATGGTGGTGGTAGTGTGATGGTCTGGGGTTGTTTTGCTGCTTCAGGACCTGGAAGGCTTGCTGTAATAGATGGAACCATGAATTCTACTGTCTACCAAAAAATCCTGAAGGAGAATGTCCGGCCATCTGTTCGTCAACTCAAGCTGAAGCGATCTTGGGTGCTGCAGCAGGACAATGACCCAAAACACACCAGCAAATCCACCTCTGAATGGCTGAAGAAAAACAAAATGAAGACTTTGGAGTGGCCTAGTCAAAGTCCTGACCTGAATCCTATTGAGATGTTGTGGCATGACCTTAAAAAGGCGGTTCATCCTAGAAAACCCTCAAATAAAGCTGAATTACAACAATTCTGCAAAGATGAGTGGGCCAAAATTCCTCCAGAGCGCTGTAAAAGATTCGTTGCAAGTTATCGCAAACGCTTGATTGCAGTTATTGCTGCTAAGGGTGGCCCAAACAGTAATTAGGTTCAGGGGGCAATTACTTTTTCACACAGGGCCATGTAGGTTTGGATTGTTTTTCTCCCTAAATAATAAAAACCATCATTTAAAAACTGCATATTGTGTTTACTTGTGTTATCTTTGACTAATAGTTAATTGTGTTTGATGATCAGAAACATTTTGTGTGACAAACATGCAAAAGAATAAGAAATCAGGAAGGGAGCAAATAGTTTTTCACACCACTGTATATATATATATATATATATATATATATATATATATATATCATTCCTGTTATCTTCCTGGTGCTGTTACCTTCCTCGCTGGTGCTTGGTTGTGACATTTCGCTCGAATCTCTGAGTATCTTGAGACAGACATCTTCGTCTACTTATCACAACCTTATCAACCGAAAATGGAGCGTGTGACGTCACGTCATGTGCAGGTGCAATGAGTCGCGTACCAACCAATAGAGTGTCGGAATGGTGTGTTTATACTTCTCATCCAACCACAATCAAATTCCCTCCATCCGGATGGCGCGATTTATCCGGATGTTTTTTTTTTTTCTGTTTTTCAAATGACAAGCTGAAATAAAATAGGGGTAACAAGGCTATTTTTGAAATGTAAGGAGTAGAAAGTACAGACAATTTCGTGAAAATGTAAGGAGTAGAAGTAAAAAGTTAGCTAAAAAAATAAAAATTTCTACTTAAGATTATATACAGTAGAGAAATAAAGAGGTTTTGTTTTGTCATTCTGCACAATCAAAAGTCCCGGTTTGACACGAACGTGCATGGTGTTTGGAATAGCTGAAAGTTTACACCACCTCCAAACTCTGAGTAAATAAATAATGAGTTGTCTGCTTCCTGCCATTGTTCTGTGCTTTTTTTTTTTTTTTTCCTCTTGCAAAATTATTATTCACCAGTTTGCGAGGTGTGTTTGCGTGTCTGACCCTGTGGGATGTTCAGGCCTCGCCGCTTGGCTGGACTCCAGGTTGAGCGTCGTGCCCTTTGAGCCTGTGCACTGGAAGGCAGAGCTAATCATACTCATGTCGAAGTGAGCACGCAGCCCCGAGCGAAAGGTAGGAATGAGATTAAGACTTCCATACAGGAGAGGTTTCCATAAATCTCCTGCTTTGGCTGATCTCGCTTCACCTACCCCCCAAAGAACAGCGCACACACAAACACGCGCACACACACACACACACAAAACCCCCCTTCCTCGCTCTGTGCACGGTTCCTGAGCTGTAATTACTGAGGAAGCAGCGGTGCCGTAATGCTCTGTAAACCCAGCGTTATAAAGAATTCACCTCTGTAAAATCACTGGATCAACACAGCATTTTACAGCCGCGCGGAAAACCACGCCGGCGTGGACGTACAAGAGGGACCGGACTCGGGCAGGGTGACGGACGTTTACTAGCCATGTTTACGTTTATTAGATTTGAACGTGCCTGTAAATAGAAAGTGTTTTGCTTTCGAAGACTACGCAGTATTGCGAAAGTAACCAAAAGTATGTGAACACCTCAATCATGTGGTTCCTCTGCAAACTCACTCACTCACTCATCGTCTATACCTCTTTATCTTGTATACAGGGGTCGTGGGGGTGGGGTTGGGGGGGGGGGGTGCTAGGGCCTATCCTAGGAGGCTTATTGCACGAGGCGTGGTACACCCTGGATGGGGTGCCAAACACATGCACACACAATTACACTTGCATTCATACACTACGGGCAATTTGGGAATGCCACTTAGCCTAATCTGCTATCTCCTCTGACAACGTTCTTTCCAGGAAGTGAGTCCCAGACATGCCTTGTTAAGGGTTAACATCGTGGTGGCAGGACAGATAAAGGTGGAGGTGGAGGCCATGTGAGCTTACAACACCAATGAATCCAACAGTGACATGAAACAAACATACGGGACTGTTTCTCATCACATCTTCTAATTCCATGGTCTTTCCCATTTTCATTTTTTTCTACACGCTAAAACAATGCAGAAGGCATCCAGAGCATGCAGTAATATCAGTTACCAGTAGATACTGAGATGGGTCTCCTACTTACTTTGCTCACTCAAACTCTGGCTACAGTACCTTCATCAAAACGCTACAAAGCCAGACCAATCAGAGACTGGAGAAAGGCCAAGTCTGATTGGCTAGTGCTGATTGGCAAACAAGCATAAGCGTGTATGAGAGACATGTGTGTATGAGACAGCATGAGGGAGAGAGTGACCCACAATTCGATTTTGTGTGTCTGAAACTTTTTTTGAACAAAACCGACAGAGGAATTCAAGGCCAATATTTGGCACCGACACACCAGCAAAAAATACTCAAAATTAAGCTTCGGGTCAGATTCAAAGCAGGCGATACAATTGTGTGTCATCAAGCATTCATTTTTTTATTTTTATTTTGTTTAAAATATGTGGTATTTATTTTATACAAAACTGTATTTGTTTTTTTCTCCCAATATTTCTTAATGTGTTAAGATTTTTATTATTATTATTATTATTATTATTATTATTTGGGTAAGTGATGATCGCAGGCCCCCCATGATGCCGATCCTGTGCTGCTCAGAACTTTAAATGAACTCAACCCCACACATTCCAGCATCAGCACCTCGGCTTACCGAAGCTCTCGTAGCTGAACGGATGCAAATCCCCACAGCCGTGCTCGAAAATCTAATGTAAAGCCTTCACAGAAAAAAGTAAACAAAGTTTGTTTTTATGAATAAGAAATTGTTCATTGTAAATTAGAATATTAACATACACAAAAAATAAGATTCATAAAAAAAAAAAGTGTTCTTATGTCATTTTACCATAATGATCAGAAAAGTACTAAAAATTGCTTAACTTGTATTATATACAGTATATATATATATATATATATATATATATTCGTTACAGTATTTCAGAAGGTCGCTGGTTCAAGCTCAAGCACTGCCATGCTGCCATTGCTGAGCCCTTGAGCAAGGCCCTTAACCCTGTCTGCTCCAGGGGTGCTGTATTCTGGCTGCCCCTGCGCTCTGACCCCAGCTTCTTAAAATCCAGGGATACGCAATGAAATAAATTTCACTGTTCAGCAATGTATATGACAAATAAAGTCTTCTTTTTCTTCTTTTTAAAATTAAAAATTAATCTTTGTGTCAACAAATATCTGTTACTAAAACAACAACAACAACAACAATAATAATAATAATAATAATAATAATAATATTAGCAAAGTTAAGATAAAAAAATAACAGAAATATTTGTGATTACTTTGTTTTCATGAATTTAGTAAAACTAGGTTGAACAATTTAAGCTGTGTTTGGAAACATAGCATCCTTCTACACTCTTACTTTCCTACCAGAATAACATTTCATTCGTCCATTTAGAAACCTCTGTAGTCCAACTAGGGACCACTGAGGACACTTGTATTTCTTCCTATTTGCACAACTGTGGTAGGACCTCTGGTCAACATTCACGCAATTTGGGAAATGTCAGTTAGCCTAATCTCCAGGAGGAAACTGGAGAACTGGGAGGAAACCCACCAAGCACATGGACAACATGCAAACTACATGCAGCATAGACCCAACGTGGGAATCGAACCCAGGACCTGGACGTGCAAAGAATAACCTTAGCTTAAAAAAAACGTGTCACAAATGAGATATGGTGTAAAACTTACTCTAACTTATCTCCACATCAACAAATCACATGACCTCACCACATGACCGGTCAGATGATCCATGTCCTATTTAGCAGTCTCCCGGCATCTGAAACACCTCACCTGATCACAATCTCTCTCTTTCTCTTCCTCTCTCTCCCACACACACACACACACACACACAAAATCATTAACAGCCCAGACTTACACACAGTCATTAATAACATTTTTATTTTATAGTGCTTTTAACAATTGTTATTGTCGCAAAGCAGCTTTACACAATCAAAATAATTATTTAAGTTTGTATGGAATGTGAATGTGTATGAATTAAAATGGTCAGATCGTCCTTGATTAGCAAGCCGAGGACGAAAGTGGCGAGGAAAAACTCCCTGAGATGGCAATAGGAAGAAACCTTGAGAGGAACCCAGCAGGGAACCCATCCTCATCTGGGTGAAACAGCAGGAATTGATCTGCATTCATACAGTGTGTTAGGTGGCAGGCAGTTAAGTATAACAGTTGATGTTAATTGATGTTAATATGGAGTCCAGGTTGTTATTGGAGGCTCAGGTAGACTCGAAATTCCAGTCCTGAACTATCGAGCGACTGCAGCCAAGTCAAGTCCTCAGAGAAACAGCTGTCAACATCAGTCGAGGCCAGAACCGTCTTCATAATAGCGTGAAACCGTCCCCAGTCACCGGACGCATCCCAAAGGGACACACCGGGCATCCATGTGATGAGATCTCCAACCAGAAGCGGGGCACTAGGACGGGTCAGACAGGTTCAGACGGCAGAGGGAGTCTGGATCACTGGTAATGTAAAGCAAACATTCACCTCACCATCAACAAACCTGAGTGATCAATCAAAGTGGGGGAGACAGCATCTAAACATACCAGTTCACAATAATACTCTAAGTCCATGAGTCCCCCAGATCTGCTCTTTTACCTAAGGCTAATCTATTTATAAAAAGGCTTGATT